>NC_133617.1:226438247-227038247 GCF_048593235.1 Sminthopsis crassicaudata | reverse complement strand
GCGTTTCCGGGGCCAGCCTTGATTGAGCCTCACAAGAGTTGAAGTGGGGGAAGAGGAGGCTGTGTCGTTTTCAGTAAAGTAAAAAAAAAAAAGCTTTCGAGTTGTAGCATGGAGGTTGAATATTGCAGATGTCTATAATGTACACGCTTCTCCACTGCATCCTCCACCCCGTTCTCGGGGCCACCATTAATTTTCTAGAAAATTGCCAATGCAAGAAAAACTCTTTAGTTTCCACTCAAATGTAAGCAATAGAAGTTTTTCCCTAAAAAGTTGCTGCTACAGTATTTACCCATGAGTGTTACAGAGTCAAACCTCTTTAGGAGCTGTCCTGTCACGGAAATACTTTCCATCTCAAGAATTTGAATTGAGAAAGGCTTCAGAAATCATCCTAGTCCGATCCATATTTAATATGAAATATTTATGCAGCACTTACTTTATGCCAGATACTTTCCAATTTTCTCATTTCACCCTCACAGCTGCTCTGGGAGACAGGTGGGAGACAGTCCAGGGAGACTGAGGAAAATTGGAATTAAGTGACTGACCAGAATGTCACAGCCAGTGTCAGGCAGGATTTAAATTCCAGTCTTCCTGCTTCCAGGACCAGACATGGGCTAAGTTGGCCATTTAGTTACTTCTAAAAGGGAATCACCTTCGGAGACTTTGGGAATTAGTTTATAAAGCCTTCACTTGGACTCTAGCTACAAGAAACTACAAAAAAACTACAGATCGCACTTCTTGAGTAAAAAGTAGTTCCTTTTGTTTAGGAATATTCCTACAATTAATTTAATTCTTAATTTCCAGCATTTTGCCTTAGTTCTGCACTTGGGCTTTGCAGAAGTGTAATCCTGTTTCTTTATGATCTAACAATACATCAATCTTACTCTGCCCCTTTTTCTTTTCCAGTCTAAACATCCCCTGTTCTTAAGAGCAGTTGAGTTGAATTGTCTGAACACTTTCTCAAGACAAAAAAAAAAACTTATCAGTATCTCTCAACTCAACACAAAATCCCTCATGTTGCCTCACTAGGGCAGAGCTGTGACACTGTAACCATTATATTCTGGAACCCAAAATAAAAGGCCTAGGCAAAACTAAATTGTCTTTCCTTATACAAGAAATGGGTGGGAAACATTCCTGGAACATTTTTTGTAAAAAAAACAATTGCTATGGATTGTGTAACTAATCTAAATTATAGGAAGTGTATATGAACATTAAAAGGGTGAATTCTTATCTTCTTAGAAATGATGTACATTTGGGGAGAGGGAAGGAAGGATTTGTTTTTTTCCTTAATATGCTTTGTGGCATATAATATCCTTTTATGTTTGTGAATCACGTATGATTCTAATATTATTAGAGTCATTAATTCAAAAAGGAAAATCCCTTTGAATGCAATTAAATTGGGCAGAGGAAATCTTTTCATTGACTTTTTATATGTCTAGAGAGTTCTCTAGACATAAAATACCTAGAAATAAAACTAAAAAAGATACAATTATGAATGATGATAAACCTTGAACATTTTGGTGAGTGAGTTGATGTCTCTTTACTACTCCTTCCCTACCTTCATACATAATAAATTCATAGGATCATAGAATGAAAGCTAGAAAAAGACATTCAAGGCTATCCATTCCCCTTATTATACAGATGAGCAGACTGAATACCTGAGAAGTTAACTGACTTTCCAAAAGTCACGCTGATAGTCTGTGCCTAAGGTTCAACTTGGTTCACTTGACTCCAGTCTTTCTATCAGACCATGCTTCTTCTTCTATTCATTCAATAAATAAGTACCTACCATGTTTAATCTAATTTCTAATAGATGACTATGTAATGGAAGTCATCCTATGAAATATAGTAAGCTAGTGAGGAATTAGGTGCAGGGGTTGAACTTCTGATTTTGGTATTAAAAATCCCTAAATAATGAAACTCATTAATCTAGAAATTAAAAATGTTGTCTAGTATACAGAGGCTATATCAGAGGCTGAACAATAAGCTCATGTCTTCCTGGCTTTGAGACCAACTCTATTTAGTATACCAATGCTACTTTATAAAGCTAGGCTTGAAGCTAGGTTTGATTCAGCTTAGTATTTGTTAAACCTCATCTTACCTATCATATCTTCCCACAGAGTTTAATGTGCTTTGGGAAAAAAAATCTAGAGGGCCCATTGTCTTCTCTGTTTTAACATCTCAGCTGTAGTAGAATCAAGTATATCATTTGGTTCTCATCCCTGATCCTTAAAATTATATTTTTTCTTCTTTATTCCATGAAAACACACACACACACACACACACACACACACACACACACACACACATTCTTAACTGTTACTAAATAGATCTTTAATAATTTTATTTTGTCAACTTTTAATAACTTCTCATTTTATAGATAGGGAAAGTGGGAATTTTTCTTCCTTTTTTTTTTTAATCATCTCTAGCATAAGAGAATTTTTGTTTTTGTTTTTGTTTTTAAAGATTTTTAGAGAATATTTAACACTGATTTATTTTTCCTTCCTTCTACTGATTTTGTAATAGATTTTTTTTTCTCAAAAACAATAGCTCCTTTATCCCTTTTAAATTTTTTTTCTTCCTGAACAGATATTTGTACTGGTGTGTTTTTTTTCTGCATAAAACTATTCGAAATTTTGAGATATTATTACCACTTTCTCTGTTATGAGGTTTAATTACTTGAGAACAAGCCAAATTCTATCAAGAAGCTCTTTTTAGAAGTAGATTTAATTTTTTTCAGCCACTAATATCCTTTTTAAAATAAATAATGCAGAATACTTCTCAAGAGTTTGTAGACAGAAACTAATTTTGAAGAGTCCCTAGCCTTTGCCTTTTTTAGCGTATGAAATAATTCCCTAATTAACTTTGTTGATGGATGTGTAGTTTTCAAGTTCTATCCAGTCTTTGAGTTAGTTAGCTTTGTTCTTTTCTGTAATTACAATATATATATTCCCTCACTTGTCTTTTGGAAATGTATGACTGGAAGTTTCACCTTACCTTCTGCAAACTGACTCAGGTGTTAAATAAATGGCAGGCACAGTAATGCACTATTGGCAGAAATGTGATATGGTCCAAATGATATCAATTTTTACTTATGCAAGAAAAAAATTACTGAAATTGTTCATACTCTGATTTATCAATCCCTCTTTAAACAGATGGTCCAAAAAAATGAAATACAAAAACAAAAAAAACCTATATATCAAAATATGTTCACACTAATATTCTTTGTAGCAGAAAAGAACTGGAAACAATAGGTGATCATCACATAGGGGAATAGTTGAAAAATGTGATATATAAATGTAATGGAATATTATCACATAGCATAAATTTGAATATGTGGAAATCAAAGAAACGTTGGATGGATTATAAAAGCTAATATGGAGAAAAAGAAATAGATGAAAAAGAAAAATATGCATACTGACCATAATCTATACATAATGACTATAATAAAAGACCATAATAGATCACCAAAAAGGAATCTAAGTAAGTGAACAGATAATTAAGGTACCAAGCTGTTATGGGCCAGAACTTGAAACAAGGTGCTAAGTCAGTGGAATTGATAAAGACAATGATTACTTAGCATGGTATGGTTCTTTAGTTCAGTACTTAGTACTTACTAGAGTTCTACAAGATTTATACCTTTAAGTAAGCATATATCAGCTAGGAGCCTCAACCAGGACTCAGTGGGGAGATTCAGAAGCCAGAGCTCAAGCTCTCGGAACCAATACTACAGAGGGCCTCTAAAAAAGCTAACCAGGCCGCAGGAAAGGAGACAAGACTTGGAAAGAGATGATAAAGGATTTGGACTTTAATACCTGGCTGCATTTGGGATGATTACTAAACTGAAACTAAGGCTGCCTCCAGAGACCTCTAAGGAAACCTCAACAGAGAACATTTTAGAGAAGAATATTACGCCAAGCAAAAGAAATGAAATATTCCTTCTTCCCTATAGTTAAGAGGTATGAAACTATGAGGGCAGATTACTGTTTACATTATCAGAAATTTTCATATTATTGGGCATTTTTGCTGAATTTTTCTTTATCCTAATGGAGGATTAAATGGCTTTTGTATGAGAATGACTATGATGTCAAAACCAAAGTTACTGATAAAACATTTTAAAGAAAAAACACACATTCATTCATTCCATGCCCAAGTTATAACTAGTAATTTTTGCTCCTGGAATAGGAGGACTCACCTCAGGTTCAATTATTAATGGCAAGGAAGTCTACCTCACCTGATATTTCTATAATACCAGAGGCCAGTGAGGAGAACAGATGGAAGAAAAAGAAGAGGATAGGGGTGAAGAGGGAACAAAAGTACAGCAACTAGGGAAGAAATCATTTCTGAAACATATATCAAAAGGTTTTTGAATGTTTAAGTTCCCCTCTAAGAACAACAGAGGAAGAACATCATTTTTAATATGATATTGTCATCCTTTAAATTTCTTGTTGAAGGACAAAGTGTTAGAGGTCATACCCTCAAGGATCTATACTTGCTATTTATATGCTATTAATTTTATGAGTCTTTGTGAAAGAAAATGGGTGAATCAGCATAAATCTATGAATAAGGAAGCTAATCAGAGTACTAGTCCTGCTGATAGTGCATGAGTAATATCTTCATTACAGTCAAGAGTTTTATTTTATTTATTTTCTTACATAAGAGCACCTTTCTGCCCTAAACAAATACCTATAGTTCATTCTCATCAGTCTCACAGCAACTCAGATGTACTATGTTTTCAATAACTGCTAAAATTTTTTTTAAATATTCTACATTTATTTGTTAGCACTACTGTTTATCTACCCAGGTTACTTATACCTTTGGAATCTAATACTTAATGTGCAACAAGAAAATGGTATTTACACACATATATTGTATCTAGGTTATATTGTAACACATGTAAAATGTATGGGATTACCTGTCATCGGGGGGGAGGGAGTTGAGGGAGGGGGGGATAATTTGGAAAAATGAATACAAGGGATAATATTATAAATTTTTAAAAATATTCTACATTTATTCAACTCATTACTCAATTTATCAGAAAGATATGACAGTTCATAAAGTACTGAAACTCGTGTTTGAATCCAGTCTCACACACTTTCTAGTTCTGTAAATCAAGTCATTTAATTTCTAAAATGGAGTTGCTCCTTCAATAAAATGTAGATAATAGGACCTGCTACTCAGAGCTGTTGTGAGGATCAAATGAGATAATGTCCTTCATAAACTTCAAAGAACTATATAAATGTAAGCTATCATTATTAATCACTACTAATAACTATTTAAATCAGATTCAAAATGCTACCCCTAAGTCTCCCATCCTTCAAGATAAGCAAGCCTGTTGCCTACATGAAAGCTTTCCTTGATAATTGTGTACCACATTTCTTTCTCCTCAAATTCCTTTGTACATTTCTGTGCTGTTATCAATCTGAGCCTTATTACATTCTATTCTAGTCTCAAATTATCTACTTTGATGTCTGTTCTACATTCCATTTATCTTCTTCCTCAAATAAATTTCAATAAAGGCCAAAATCTATACTTACATAAGGAAGTACTCCATGATACTACTCAGCATGACATACCTGCATCAAAGAAGGCACTCTGCTTTATGAGCAAAGCAGAATCACAGTAGTACAAAAGAAATGTGAATTGTACAAAGCTAGAGACATCTCCATCCCAAATGAACAAATGGCTATTTGTGCCTGACCTGTGGTAGAGTCTTTCTAGCTCATATTGGACTCATAAAGAATACAATATACCTTGATCCCAGCATCATGTACCTTTTTCAGTACAGATGATAAACAACTTCCATGACACCTATATAAAGCTAGGTAGAAAGTACTCAACAAATACTTGATTGATTATAAATCTATGATATTCTGGATAGTAATGGTACCCATTTCTTTCCCCAAGCTCATACTTTCCACTCTCGGGCCTGAAGACTTGGATTTTATTATACATAAGTCTTGGTCATCTCACATATTTCCTCTTCCCAGAATGTCCCTTTACCTGCCCTTTTTCTTCAAAGCCACCTTCTGTGAAGCCTTCCTAGATAATGTTGAGTCAATTCCATGTCTATTACTTGATATGTATTTGGGGGGGGTGTATATGCAGTTCATAATTTCTCTCTCTCTCTCACACACACACACACACACACACACACACACACACACACACACACACACACACTCTTAGTCTCTCTCTGTCTCTACTTTTGCCTTTCCCTTTCTCTTCCTCCCTCCCTTTCTATTGAAATACACACACACACACACACACACACACACACACACAAACATAAGAATTCCTTCTAAGAGATGGTCTGCATCACCAAGACCCTTAAATATTTCAAACTGAACATGTTTAAAACAATTCATCTGTCTTCCCAGGCCTATCTCTATCCTAAAGTTCCCAATTTCTACTACAATCAGTCCAGTTACTAAAGTTAAAAACCTCAAACTCACCCTCAAATTCCCATTTTCCTTTAATCCCTACATTTGATCAGATGTTAAATATTGTGGATTTTTTATTTTTAGTTAGTCAAGATGCATTTAATATTTGCTGTACATTATACAAAGCATTGGTGATATAACAAAAGCTACCCTCAGGGAGACTAAATTATGAGAAAGACTGTGTAAAAAGCCAGTTATACTCTAGTAGATGTAAATTAATATCAATTGTGAAGTTAGTAGTAGTTGGGAGAAGCTAGGAAAGATTTCTGCAGAAGGAAGAATTTGAGCTAAATGTAGAAATGGAAATCTTAAGGGCAACTAAGAGGCTGAGCACTCCAGGCTTGGGGGTTAGTAAAAACAAAAACACAGAAATGGGAGATTAGTGCCTACTTTGAGGAATAGTAAAGTAATTCAATGTAGTTAGATCATAAAATTGTGCAAGAAACTATAAGACGACAGAAAAGATGTAGAGAGGCTAGGATTCCATTTTATCTCATATGCAACCAATCTCTATTTCTCTTCCCAATCCTATTCTATTTATGTGTTAGAGTCTTCTTGATCCCTAGTCTAGCTCTTTTCTCACTGGTATCCTGAATCAGGCCTTCATATCTTCTCACCTGTATTATTTGAATAACCTAATTGGGTTTGCCTCAAGTCTTTCCCCTTATTTTCCCATGGAAAAAAAAAAAACAAAACATTATTTTTGCTGAGGGGTGAGATACCCTAACAGTGAGGGGGGTCCCCAGGCCGGTGTTGCAGGTTTTGTGAGAATTCACAGTCCTAATTTCCAAGCAAGGCTTTGCAAAATGTGTTTATTTTCACTGAGAAACTCTCTCAGTGGGCTGCTTTCTGATTAGGAAGATAGCAAAGTTTGAGATACAGTCTTGATTTTTATTTAGCCTTCTATGGCTTTGGGCTAGGGAAATTTTGAGGGGCAATTTTTTCCCCCTGAGGCAATTGGGGTTAAGTGACTTGCCAAGGGTCACACAGCTAGGAAGTGTTAAGTGTCTGAGATTAGATTTGAATTCAGGTCCTTTGGACTTCTGCACCCCTAGGTGCTTGAGGGCTAATTTTCAAATCAATAAGGGTGGTGTTTATTTCCCTGACCAAAGTAATTTCCAGATCAATTGGAGGTGGGAGTTTCTCATGGGAACAAGGTAGTTTTCCCAGAGCCTGAAGGGGTTGAGATATAGGGTCTTTCCAACCCAGGCCCAAAGAGAATGTATACTTAAGGAAGATCCGGGGACACAGAGTTCTAATTACATCATTGGTAACTTTTATTTTTATATCATATACATTTCTCATAGTATGCTTCTCCCTTTCCCTTTCTCTAGAGCTATCCAGTATAACAATTTTTTTTTTCTTAATATAGGAAGAAGAGGGGGGGAAAATCAGCAAATCAGTTATTACATTTTTTTAAAAGTCTGAAAACACAAGCAGTATTCTATACCCAACAGATCTTCTACCTATGCAAAGGCATAGTGAAGTAGGAGAAATATTATTTGGTTCATACTTTGTCATTCTGTGACATTTACTTTTCATTGTTTGTGGTTCTTTTTTATTTCTATTTATATAGCCATTGTGTATGTTGCTTTCAGGTTAAGCTTGCTTCACTCTGCATTAATTTATCCCCATCAGTTATTCAGGCAGTTGCCTAGATGATTTTCCTAGAGCATAGATCTGACCAGGACTTTTAATAAATTGTGACTCCACATTATCTTTACAATCAAAAACATTTCTGTTTGATATTTTAAATTCTTTACAATCTGATTCCAATTGACTTTGTAGTCTTTCTGTGATTATTGCCTTTCATACATTCTACAGTCTAGCCAAATTATCTTTCTATTCCTCATCCATCTTTATGGTGGTATTCCCCATTCATGAAATATAGTAGCTTCTCTTAGCCCTCCACAAGGTTTTTGGTGCTTTCAGCTACAATATCCTTCCTGCCCCCTTTCTAACTCCAGGAATTATTTTTCATATGTATTAAAATACATATATGTATCTATACACATATATATGTGTATATACATATATATTCAGTATGAACTTTTGTTCTTATCTTTTTCCCATAGAAATCAAATCAATGTTTTTAAAGTGCTTATTATGTACTTGATACTTTTGAAGTACTAAGGATACAAAGATCAGCAAAACTTCACCTGTCCTCAAAGAGCTTACAATTTAAGCATACATACTCTCTGAGGGCAGACTTTCATTTTTGGGTTTTTTACCCTCTCATTACAGAGAGAGAAGGGAGAGAGAGAAAGGGGTAAAGGAACAAAGAAAAAACAAACACATACACAAGACCCTTCTCTCTTCTCCTCCCTCTTGACTCCTCTGCCCCTCTCCAAATCCCCCAATTCTTACTCTGCTCCCTGCTCTGAAAAATCATAATAGCAGAGACTTCTGGCTGGGGAAATCAAGAATATTTTTATGAATGAGCTCATACTGGACCTAAGATTTCTAGAATAAGTAGAATTTTAATAGGTATGGAAATGGGCATGGAATAAGTCAAACTGTGTATTTCTGATACAGAAACATGGACAAATCACCCAAGTATGTAAGGAAGAGAAAATTTAAGGAATAGTGAGTAGACTTGCTTGAGATACAGAAACTATAAACAAAACAGGAAGTTATGGTACATCTTGAAAAGTCACATTGTAGAAAACTTGCTGACCAGGCTAAAAAGTTTGAACATTACAAACAGTGGGATCCCACTGAAAGCCTCTGATCAGGAAAATCTCCAAATAGAGCTGTATGCTATGAAGGTTACTTGAATATAATAACTGTCCATATTGTCTCAGAGGTGCCCTAGGAAACCAGGTTGCCCAATGAATCATTTTTTCATTGACAGACTCAGATGATTAACATGCATCTTTGAAGAATGCCCCCAAAATAGTATAATCTTCATTTCTCTATCACCTTGTTTTCACCATTTTTAAAGATATCTTGTAAGCTCTTACATTAGAAGTTAAATGGTCCCATACATCACTTAACTTCCCTCAGCTTCAATTTCCTCACTTGTGAAATGAGAATAATAATAGCCCCTACCTCTGTTGGTTGTTGTGAGGTTCAAGTGAAATAATACTTGTGAAGTGCTTTGCAATTTTAAAGCAACTACACTCTAGATATTAAAAGGTTTAATAGAATCTATCATTCAGAGCAGCAATAAATCTTAATATCTTTATCTATACTAAATGAGTTACTTTGTTACTTCGGGCCTGATAGCAAGTCAAAATTTGTAAAACACAACTTCTTGCCAAACAGACCCAGAGAATTCTGGATAACTAAAAGCATGATGAAATTTTAGAAAGCACCAAAGGTATAGAAAGATAAAGGCATATTTTTATATACCTTTCAACATCAATAATTTAGGCTTTAGGCAACTCAGGGGATTTCTTTATATGTAAACAAGGAAATATGTGTAATTAATGCCTATCAAAGTAGTTAAATGATTATCATATACATTAAGTTCTTTTAAAACTTTAGAGTGTGGGGGCAGCAGGTGGCGCAGTGGATAGAGCACCAGCCTTGAATTCAGGAGAACTCGAGTTCAAATGTGGTCTCAGACACTTAACACTTCCTAGCTGTGTGACCCTGGGCAAGTCACTTAACCCCAGGCCGGGGGGTGGGGGGTGGGGGGTGGGGGGAACCTTTAGAATGCTATATAACCATTTATTATTATTTCTAAAATGTGGCAGAGATAGAATGTTCTAGATGTGAGATAACCAGAGCAATATACAATACCTTAACTACAAATAAGCTCTAATCCAATTGGCTATATTACCAATAAGAGTCTTTCTAACTGAAAGATTCAATCATTCATTGAATTTTGGAATTGTGAGATTTCATAGAGTTTATCTCTCATCTCTTTTAACCCCTTCATTTCACATATAAGGAACCTCAAGGTATGTGGTTTATTTTCTTAGAGAAAAGATGTCCTCTGGGTCCAAAATTTCATTATTTTACTAATTTTAACTTACACAGTTTAGTTTGTGTCATGACACAAAAGTTGAGATTGATTCCTTCAGTTGTTTTTGTTTGTTTGTTTGTTTTATTTTCCTTATTTAAGTATTTTTACCATAGAGGGCAGCATTTTACCTGTATTGCTCAAAGGTATGATTATTTTTTTTCCTACCATGGGCCATCAAAGTCAATTTAGTTACTTTCATTTATTGTTCTTTATTTTTCAGTCATGTCCAACTCTTTGTGACCCATTTGAGGTTTTCTTGGCAGAGATACTGAGGTAGTTTGCCATTACCTTCTCCTGTTCATTTTGCAGATGAGGAAACTGAAGCAAACAGGATTAAGTGATTTACCCAGGGTCACAGAGTTAGTATCTGAGGTCAACTTTGAACTCAGGAAGACAAGTCTTCCTGATTCCAAGCCTAGGGCCCTATCTGCCCTACCTAGCTGCTACTATAGATTACTTATAAAATTCCAGGCTAGATAGACCAGCATGCGTCTAAGCAGTGACAGATTTCTGATTTTGGAAATTATATTCCAAATTCAATCTTCTGTTTTAACTTCTTTAGAAATACACATAAAAATCCCACTAAAGTAAAATTCTCTTTTCTATGACTCAATCTGCTTATGCATCATTCTCCTGCTGGCTCCCTGAAGCTGTCACCAGAATTGTAATAATTAGTCTATAATGTTTATTTTCTTTGAAGTTTGATGGTGCTTGGTTCATAGTTCACAGCCAGATATATATCTCATGCAGAATCTTGTCATCTGTTTGCTTCAGAAATTTAATGCTAATTTACCAAAAGTGTTAGAAAGGCATGGCAACATCTGTTTTTCATTTTTCAAAGTAAAACTGGTATACAAATTTGAGATTTACCTTTCTAAGGCTTTAATAAGCTGAAATGTCTTTTTCACCTTTTTCCTCCAATATAAGACTACAGTTTTGTGATTTCCATTTCTGCCATATTTAAATTTAACCACTAAAATAGGATTTAAATTTCTCATCAGAAGCTCTGACTTCAACTAAATGAGAATGACAGTTGATCATAGCCATTTAAAGCAGCTTGTCAGATCAGTCAAACCAGTTTAACTTGTCCTGCTTTATACTTAGTATCCAAATCCTAGTTTCAGTTTTCGTTTCCATGGACAAATGGACAAACACTGTTTTTCAAAGGAGCCTTTTCCTTCCTTGAGTTCTGGTGGCCTTACCTAAAGATGAAATTAATTCCATTTCTCCTTAAGAGGCAAATGAAATTATTGTTGTTGTTAAGGCATGCTGTTTGTTTGTTTGTTTGTTTTTCCAGTAGTGTCTGATTCTTCATTTTGGTTTTTTTTATATTCTTTTTTTTTTCCCATTTCCTTTTCCAACTCATTTTCCAGATGAGGAAACCCAGGCAAACAGGCTTAAATGATTCACACAAGATCATATAAACAATAAGTGTCTGAGGCCAACTTTAAACTCATGAAGATGAATGTTCCTGATTCCCAACCCAATGCTCTATAATAGAGAGAAGTTTTCTCAGGAGGAAGTTATTGGTTTTATCCAAGTTTGGTGTAACCAATTTTATAAGGGATGGTATAGAAAATGAATTTGGGATATATAGTAGATATAGGTAAAAGTATGTTTGTCTTAGATCTCATAAGGTATGGTCAATTCCTATAAAGCCAATATGATGATAGAAGTAACTTGCATAAAAGAGATAAATTTCATTCATTACTCTTTGTATCTTTATGACTATGGATTGGCCCTACGGATAAGCTATATCATCAGCTTCATACTTTTTCTCAAAAATGTTTTTATAACAATTTCTCAAATTTCTAGGCCCACCAATAATCACTAAGTTTCCAATGATATAAATTTGATTTTCAGTTCCAATCCCTTATAGTTCCTTTTTCCTTAAATTTTACTAGGCTCTAATCATATTTCCATACCCCCAAAAATACTATAGTTAAATTCAAAAACCAGTTTTAAAAAATTCAACAAGAAACCTAAAGTCAGAGTTAGCTGTCTGGAATATGTCTGGAATGATGGAAAATGTTCGTTTGATATGATAGACAAAAAAGGTCAAGAATGAGAATAAGAATCAACATTTCTTCCCAGCTTTAGGATTCTGTAAGTGTGTGAAAAAAAATAGGGAGATAGAAAAGAGGGGGAAACATGAAGGGAAAAGAGAATGGAAAAATAAAATCAATAATAGTACTGAAGAATAGATAACACACTTTTCCGGGAAAAGAAGTAGGGAACAATTGACACAGAATGATATAGGGTATGCATTATTGAATACAATCACAACACTAGGGTTTTTGCTCATTTGCTTTTCTTTGTCTCAGGGAAGGATTCATTCTGGATCTAGGGGAAGGCAAATATTTTTATTTCAAGAAATGACTGAAGCGAAAACAAGAGACATCAATAAAATATGTTAATAGAATGGGGAAATGATATGAAGAGAAAAAAAAAAAAAGAATCCACTTGCCAGATGGCAAAGTAACTTTTTAAATACTAATCTTTTATAAACCTTAAAGTAGTAATCAAATGTTGGTCATTATTTATATTCATCCAAGTTTCTTTTAGACCTTAAGTGCATGAAATTTATAAGATTGTTTCAGCTTTTGGCACACCAAGAGTTTTTCAAATCAAAATGCTACTGAAATGGCATGGGAGTAGGAGGAAGATAAAGAAACATACATTATTATCCTGAGGAGATAACACTTTTAGTGCTTGCTTAAGGGTAAACTGATGCCTTAAGTTTTCATCTTCAGTTTTATCTACAAGTAAGAAAGTTTAGTCATTTGATTCCAGGGATATTAAAGCTTTTTTAATGTGAATATTAAAGCTTTTTATTTTCAAAACATATGCAAAGATAATTTTCAACATTCATCCTTGCAAAACCTTGTGTTCCAAATTTTTTTCTTCCCTTCCCCTCATCTCCTCCCCTAGACAGCAAGTAATCCTATATGTTAAACCTGTGCAATTCTTCTATACGTATTTCCACAATCATCATGCTACGCACGAAAAATCAGATGAAAAAGAAAAGAAAGAGAAAGGAAATAATATTCAAACAACAAGAAAAAAAGTGAAAATACTATGTTGTAATCCACATGTAGTTCCCACAGTCCTCTCTCAGGATGCAGATAGCTTTCTTCATCAAAAATTCATTGAGACTGGCCTGAGTCATCTCATTGTTGAAAAGAATCTCCCTATCTGTTCCAGAAAGCTTACATTCTGGGATATATATGTACAAATATATGTACAAACATATGTATGTATATATGTATGTATGTGTCCCCCCCATACTCTAGCACAGAAAAGAGAAGAGATACATATACATCTCCACTGACAATTTATAGCTTGTTCATGTTGCATTGTGCAACTTCATTGCAGTCTTAGTTCTGAACACATAACATGGGCACTTTATGCTGGGCATTCACAAATACTGCAAGCACAGCCAGAAACACCTCAGTGTCATTACACATTTGACATTGAATTAATTTTTGGTAATTATATTCAGAAACTTTTTATTGTTGCCAAGTTTTTTGCGACTCTCAATTCAGTTATATGATGCCCATATGGGGGTCATGACCCACAGTTCAAGCTGCTTTACCCCTTGCCACTAAAGAGTGGTAATTTTATGGGTGCCCAGAGTAGAAAAAGCAGCAATGTTCCTACTTGCTTGGGGCCTTGTTTCTTTTTGGAAAGGGGAGTGGCAGGTGTCTTGCTAAAGATATTTCTTGAAAGACAGTAGCTAAGTCACATTAAATAACTATCCTGAGTTAATTTAAATACAAATAAAAGTATCACGGTAGGTAAGATCTCTTGATCAAGCTACTTTTCAGCAGAAGGAGCTGAAGACTTTTAACTCATCTTCTCATTAAAAATATCCACACCAACATTAATTTTTCATTAGTCAAAATTGACTTTCACCTGTCAGAGGCACTTCCTTTTCCAGGGATATTTAAACATTCAGGAATCTCCATGGTTTTATTTTTTGTTACTGAGACACATCACTGACTATAAATATTGATCATTTGCTGCCTAATTAATAGATTGTTAATTGCCCGGAAACTCTGTCTTGGCTTTTCATTCCTCATAGAACTGAGTTTAAAGGCTACCTCAGACACTTCTAGTGACATTAAACAAGTTCCAATCTCCCTCAGGCTCATTTTCATCATCTGTAAAATGGGGATAATAATTGTACTTACCCCATAGTATTATGTGAAAAGAAAATGAGATAATGTATGTGAAGTGCTTTGCCAACTTTAAAGCCTTATATAAATGTTAGCTATTATTATTATGCACAATATGTTTTGAAACATAAGAGATGCTGATATCAGTTCTTTCACTGTACTCTTGGCAAAAATTTGAGCAACAACAATTGTTTGTTTTTCTGATAATTTTTTTTCATATTCTACAAGGGGAAAAAGATTTCCCAGAGTTACTTTAACTTTAAGGTAGCTGGTAATGAGAAAAAGCAAACAATAGAAGAAAATTTTAAATGAAATAAACACTCTACAGGAACTGATAAATTCAAAATAAATTTAAATTTAAATAAGATGTCTAAAGAAATATACTTAAAATGCTCTAGTATTTTCCAGAAAATAATTTTTCAGAATGTGGGAGGTAAAGTGATCATATATCTCACATTTGCCTGAGATGAGTCCTAAGAATTAGCCTATCTCTAGTATAGAATAGTTTTCTTCAATCTACAAAGATTATTGAATGAAAGTTTCATCATATTTTGATCCTTGAAATATGTAAAACTGCTTATTAATAAATATGAGATCTTTTTCATATAAACCAATGTGATTACTTAACGAATTTGATATAATTTCACAAGCATGGTAAACAGAAATAATTCATTACTTCCCTCCTAAGCCTATTTGTTTATGGTAATTTTTAAATTACATGCAACAGTCTACATGCAACAGTCACATGAAGACAACTCTTTCCTTAGTATTCTAAAGGGGAATACTTGTTGCACAGCAGTATTATAATTCCATAACCACAATGTCCAGGCACCGTTTTTGTTGGTGGCTTACCAAAATCTCAATTGGGCAACTCTACAACTGTACTTTAATGAGCTGGCCCTATTGCTAAGTTTTTGATTTTTAAAAAAAGTTTCTGTCCCATATAAATTGGTTCCAAATAGTTTCTCATAGTAGCATGGTGACTGTAAATGGAAATGTATTTTTGAGTGCTTGAGTGATGCATATTTTTTATTTTCATAAATAGGCTTTAGTTGCTATGGTTTCAGGTACTTACATATGACCCAGTACTTTAAGATGGAAGCCTTCAGTTTTGGCATCATGGTGGAGATAGAATATACAGAACACAATTCACTTCCCCATCAAATGCAAGTTACCAGAACATGCTAATCAAATAATAACAGCAACCAACTAATGATATTGTAATAACATTAAAACTGATCCTTCACAGGGCCTCAGCCTGAGGGCACAGTTGACAATCAATCATGCATGTAGTAACAATCCCACTTTAGCCAGCTCAGCTCTCAAATGGTGGGTTACTAACTTAATTCAGATAATCATTCCCAAATTTATAACTCAAAAACAGTATCAGTTATAATCCCAAGAGATTTCATCTCAATAGCAAGTTTCACTAATCAGAGGTTTTAGCTCCTAATCCCATGTACTTGTAGAGCAGCACAGCCAAAACTAAATGCTTGGACTTTCAGGTTGAAATCCTGCTTTAGGTACTTCAAGAAAGCACATTTGATATATTAATTAAACAATGAGACCATGATATTCTTAATAAATTAGATAATTTGCTGAATGGTTTTTTGAAATAACCATATTCAGAGAATTTGCAGTTAACCAAAACTCTAATAAACTTCTCTCTTCTTGTCCTTAAAACAACTACAGACTTGAAAAATCGAAACAAACATTCAGTTATTAACACTGTAAATGTAAACTATTCTTTTAAACAATAGAAACAATATTAAAGTAATTTCATTTAATTAGGGGTGGGTTTGGCAGAAGTTGGGGGTGAGCTCCAGTGAGAGAGTTTGTTTTTCACTTCTAAGGAGCAGTCATATCCATTGAGGGAAGGGTGGACTAAGCCTTCACCTTCCCAAATCAATAGATCATGCAAATAACTAGTATATAATTTTCAATCCTAAATTTTAGATTAATGACCAAAAATCCCAATCAAAAACTTTCAGAAACCTTAAAGATGAAGAAACTGGAACTCTATACCCAGAACCAAAAATTTTCTAAACCAAGCAAGGGAAATGGACCCCAGAGCAGGGGCTAAAGTCTACCTCTCCTTCCTGTCCAACTCCATCTTAGAGTCCCAGAGGTAGGCAGAAAGAAGGCACAGATAAGAGTTCAGCTCCATGGTCCCACCCTTTGGGGAGGTGGCCTAATCTGATATCCAAGTTATGTCAAACTCCTGAGACCCACCCTCTGTAGAGATCTTGAGCAGTTTCACCTTGCCATGCCCTGTCAGGAATCCCAATCATATCTCTGAGGTCCCTACAAAATCTACTTATGGTCCATCCCATGGCTACTGCCTTCCTTTGGGTCAGTCCACCAAGGCACTCTGCCCCATGATGTCTTTCCCCTTCCCCTTCCCCCATACCATGTGGTATATCTTCCAACTCTACTATATTTTCCGACTCTACTTCTCCTTATAGCTATCTCTTTTGGGGTGCAAAGTCCCTTTCAGGATTTAGCCTGCCAGCTAAGGGCATGCATCATTCTCTTGGGGTGTTTCCTTTCTCCTGGTAAATGGCAAGTTCCATTAAGGAACTTGTTCTTTCCATCATTAATTATTAAAATCCCTTTCTATGCTCTCCCACTCTATTTCATATTTACCATTTCTGGTGCCTAGTGTATCCCTCCATTTTGTCTGTAACCTCTTCCCTAAATAAATCTGTCTTTTTCCAAAGAGAATGGCCATTGTGAATTCTTCACATGATTGAACCCTAACTTTTGGGTCTATCATCATCTGGTGTCTACATAACACACATAATACTTAATTTAACAATTGTAGGTTTCAATATTATGACAATAATCTCAAATAACTTAAGTAGCATCTTGCAATTCTATTAAGTGAGTCAAATAGATATAACATAGCCTATACACAAAATGGATAGGAATCTCACTAGTTTACAGTTAAGTTTCCAATTTTAACATATACATCAATTTTCAAAAAAAGATTATTTTGAAAATTAATACTTTAGCTTGTAAGATTCTGGATGTTCCATTCAAACTATCAATTGTTTTTGCAAATCAATCCTTCTTGTCCCTCTTTTTAAAACCATCTTTTTTAAACTTTAAGATTCACAATATAAGTAATATTTAAATAACTTTGGATCATATTTTATAAAATGTACATATATGGCCAGCAGAACTGACTAAATTTAAAGCATTGCTCATAATTTTTACAAATTACCCAATATACAATTTAGAAAGCACAACACATTTCATCTAATTAAGAGAACCAAACATAGTTACCTCTTTAGGTAAGTTACCAGAGAACTTTGTTTTAATTATGTTTTACAAAAAATCAAATCAAATACAGATTTAAACTCCTAGTAGCAATATATTAATATGAATGCATATTTCTAAAATCTTATTCCCCAAAGCATAAATTTTAAGAAATTCTATTATATACTATTTAAAATTTAACCACACAGTAATTTAGGTCATATTTTTGGGAGAAAACAACTCTTCCCCCTCAAAAACTCTTTTCTCCTAGACTAGCCGAAATCTTTGAAATGGCAGTAAACTATTTGAGATCTGAGACGGAGACACAAGTTCCTGGGAACAAAATGGCAATGGCTCTTATCTCTCTTCCTAAATTTTGTACTCTTCCTTATGGGAAGGGGGAAAGATTTTAAAGTGTAAAATGGATTTCCCTAGATTTCCCCAAGCCATGTGGAGGTAGACCACATCTTTTTACAGAATTCAGAGTTCCCTGAAAAGAGTTTTGGGACTCTGGGGGATGGGGCACCCATCTAGAGAGAAACTGAAGCTGACTCCAGAGCATAGAATTTCGGGGGAGCCTACCATTTTTTGGAGAGGATGGACTGGGCATAAGTCCACATGCAGTGACCCTAGTCATTCCCAGTCCCTTCTAAGGAGAAAAGCTTGAAAGCTTAAGAAAAATTCAATATAGTTTAAATCAAGATGCCTTACTAGCACTTTTAAATCCTAAAATGACCACATTTTTTCCCTTTGTAACTCAGTAACTGAGATGTCTTTATGGATTTCAGTTTTCTAACTTGTTTCATTTCTCCAATTTTCATAAATGTGGATACCAAAATGCCCATTCATTTCTCACCTCCACTTCACAGTAATAAAGTCTACATATTATTTTGAAAACTGTCCTCTGTGCTTCTTTGTTCCTACACATCTTTAAAACATATTATAATGGTCTCTTTTGGTGGGATGAGGGCCATCACTATTGATAGCATCCTTCTCAGAAGACTCCCACACAGCCCACTAATGAAGAACAATAAAAGGGAAAAATCCTTATAACAAACCAGTATAGTCAAGCAAATTGAATCCATATATTAAAAGTTTCCAGAAATGTTCCTCTGCATATTGTGTTCATCACCTGTCTTTCATTAGTAATATGTTCCATCACAGATTCTCTGAATGTTCAGTGTTTTAATCAGTTTCAAGTATTTCAAAGTTGTTTTTCTTTACAATATTGTTATACTCGTATGAATTTATCAACTAGTTCTACTCATTTCACCTTCAATTCATATTCCAGATTCTCTGCAATAGTCTCCTTTATCCTTTTTTCTAGTAAGTATATCCCATTTTATCAGATTCTCTGAAATAGTCTCTTTTGTCCTTTTTTCTAATGGAAATATATCCCATTATATTCATATACATTGTGTTCAGTTGTTCCTCAAGTGATGGTCATCCTTTTAGATTCTAGATTTTTTTTGTTTGTTTGTTTTGTTTTGATTTGATTTCTTTTCCTTTTATTACCTTTTTCACAATTTACTAGTTTTTACTTTTAGTTATCCCCTCCTTTTGATTTAATAAAACTTCCTGGGGAGATAGCAATTATTTTAATGTCTCCTGACTTAGGGGGTTACTGTTATAACAATAAGTCAGTGACTCTTAAGTTCTCTGGCTTTGGAATCGGTGACGGAGGCCCCTCACACCCAGCCTGAGAATTCTAAAGTCTTCTAGCCACAGGATAGTCCCACAAATCAAACTTCTGAGACAACAGTGAATAGATCACTCCTCAGTTTATTGTTGACTGTCAGATGGATAATCTGTTTTGTCAGTGCCAGCCAAAATTCCCAGAGACCCACTCCTTGGTCCTATCTGTGGGTCCCATAAAAATTAGCATATCTATAACATGAAAAACTAAATATTTCTCTTTGCTTTGTTCCTTTGTTAAATTTTTTTTGGAATTTAGACCGCTTCCAATTGGCATTACAATTACAATAAAAATTTTGCCCCTTGATTTTGGAAATGGGTTTCAAATTCTTTTTGACACCTTAGGGAACATCAGTCTATGACTCCAAGCTTTTTGAGATCTTCTTCCCAATCTCAAACACTTTGTTTCATCCTCATTCAATGCCCCCCGCTCATTTTCCTGTTGAGTTTGATGTGTTACTACAATTTTATGTGTATGTGTTTTCAAATTTTCCTTTGTCCTATTTCAATTAAGTTTCTTTAGATGCACACTCTCAAACCACTTTTCTGTGTTTTTTATATTCTCATATATATATCTCAGTTTTTGAAAAACAAAACAAGTTTCTACTTTCCTCATTTCATTCTTCCCTAGTGTATCCATTCTTTTTAAGCTCTTTTCCCTTTCCCCTCTTAAAAAAATTCCAGAACAGAAAATCAACCCTTCCACTTTTTTTTTTTCATTTCACTCAATACTCAAGACATTAAAGTGTTGAAGGAGTACTTGTTTCTTCTTCCCTATTTGAATATTGGCATTTGATAGTAATACAGCACCTTATAATTGTGCAAAATAAATTTTACCATTCTAGAAATTAATCTAGACCCCTTATATTTTCAGAATCCCCCAGTTAGCTTAGGTCTTTTTCATCAGAAAATACATGAAAAGTCCCACTATTCCCATTAAAGTTTCATTTTTCCTTTTGCTTCTTGAAAATTATACATTTCCAGTATCTCTGGTTTTTTAGAAGTACCTAGCTCTTGTAAAATCTTGATTATAATTCCTTGATACTTGATTTCCTTTCTGAATACTTGGCAGATTTTTTTTCTCTCTGTTGTGGGAGTTCTGCTTTTTGTCTATGACATTGCTGAGACTTTTTCTTTTAGGATTTTCTTTCTTGAGATGATTTAGCAGAAACCTTTTCTTTGCTATCTATTTTCTAATTAATCTAGACTATTTTTCATTTATCATTTTCTTAAGGTATAAAAATTCAGATTTTTCTTTGTAATCATGGTTTTTCAGAGAATTCAGTGATTTCTTGTATTATATCTTTCTTGACCTTTTTATCTAGGTCTGTTTGTTTTCTGATAGCAGATATATGTTTTTCTGCTTTTTTATTTTTTTCCAGTATCTAATATTTCTGGATTTCTTGTGAATTCACTGATTTCTGTGTGGTCTTTTCTAATTTTCATGGATTCCCATTTCTTAAATAAGGTTTATCACTTTTTTCCCCCTCTAAGTTGCTTATTCTTATTCAGATTTTTCCTCATGAGTTTTTCTTTTTTCATGCTTTGCTTCATTTCTATTAGGTAATCATGTGATGCTCATGGAAAATTCATTTTTTCTTTTGATTCTTACTTGCATTTGTTATGGAGTTCTTTCTATATATATATATATATATATATATATATATATATATAAATGCTGGATCATTGGTATAATCATCTCACTTTAGTTTCTAAAATGGGGCTCTTTTTTCCCTAGGGAGAAGTTGTTCCCTTAGTACATGTATTTAGTTCTATGCCATTGAATCTGTGAAGTTGAAAGTTTTGAATCTTGTACCTCATGATAGACTTAGAACCCTGAGCCTGGGCTGCAGTATCATCTTGGTCTGGTCAACTCTCTCCTGGTTCTTACCCAGTACTACTTCCAATGGCTTCCAAGGTCTCCATCCTGAGTACTTAGGCCCTCCTAGGATTTTCTTAGAGTCCTCCTCTATTCTTGTTATCTCCAGAAAAGAGAGATGCAGGTAATACCTATCCCTGACCATCTCTTTTAGGCTACCTGGTACTGGTGTTGGTTTTGCTGGTGGGGATCCCGGCTGAGTTTTTGCACAATTCTAGCATGGAAGATATTACTTACTATAGTTCCTCATTGAACATCCTGATAATTATTCCGTCTGCTATGAATGTCAAGAGTTTTCTGGAAGCTAGATTGCCAGCCTCCTATTCAGGCAGCCATCTTGGCTGGAAATCTTGCTATGTTTTTGTCTTTTTCTTATGTAACAGTATTCTAGTATTTGATATTTTTTTGTCTTTTGTTACAATATTCCAGCAAATATACAGATCCAATTAGCTTTCTTAGCCAATACAAACTCTCCATGGAGAAGATGCTAGAGAGCTTGTATTTGAAAAAATCATAATAATGTGGAAAATAAGAATTTTGGAAAGAGTGTGGAGCATGAGTAGATGGCTTTAAGTATGGGATGGAGAGGCCTACAAAGCATTCACAAAGGCCAGTCAGCTGCAGCTATCTCTTTTGCCTTAGCAGCTTTTAGACATTTCAGTAATTCTGGTTCAAAGCATTTGGAAGGAAATGGAGTCTCTGACCTTGGGAATTCTGAAGCTCAGGAGACTGCGCCATTAACTTATAATTGCTAATTGTTAGCAATTAACAATCCTGAGCCCAGTTACTAACATCATTGCCCTAAGAAGTAAGAAGCGCATTTGGGGAGATCTTTAGGACACCAGATAAGAATTATCTAAGAATTGGGAAAAGGGAACAAGCATTTATTAAGTGCCCATTATGTGCTATGCACTTTATAAATATGATCTCATTTGATCCTCACAACTCTGAAACAGGCCCTATTATCAATCCATTTTTGATAGTTGAGGGAACTAACGAAGATCCCAAGTTAAATGACTTGCCCAGGGTTACTCACTGATCTGAGTTCAAATTTGAACTCAGGTCTTCCAGATTCCAAGCCAAGTGAGCCACCTAGTTATTTGGTGAGATATGAATTTATTTGGCAGAGATGTTGCCTTTGGACACAGACTTGAACTCAGTTTTTGAGACTTCTTCCCCAGAGACAAGGGGCCAGGATATCTCTGAGGTACTGGGCGGAAGTATTTATATATTTTTCTTGCTCTATATTCAAAGTAAATATGTTCTTTTTAAAAAAAGTTAATCATTTTCATGTAGTTAAATGGAATTTTGATTCTGGTAACTGATGTTTTTACATGGAAAAAACACAGCATATGGGGAGATCAGGCCTTTGACTGTAGAAGAGATATACTTCAACCCCTCAGAGTTACGTGTTAGAACTTTGAGCAGCCTAAATCTTTAAGAGAGGGTCAGATGTATGAATTACCTTCTTTAGTCTTCTTATAAACTAGTGGGCATATAGCAAGCCACTAAGTAGTATTCTGGATAGAGTTCCGGACCTAGAGTCATGAAGTCTGGAGGTAATCCTGATGTCAGTGCTGGCTATGTGACCTTGGGCAGTCAACTACTTGTGTGACTTTGAAAAAAAAACATTTAATTTCTATTTTGCCTCAATTTTCTCAACTGTATATGGAGATTAAAATTGTATTTACCTTCCAGAGTTGTTTTGAGGAACAAATGAGATCTTATTTGTTAAGCACTTATAAGGTGCAATGCCTGGCACATAGAAGGTACTATATAGATGCTAGTCATTATTAACATTATTAGTTATGTCTTCTTTTGTGATGTCCTCTTTTGGTACCTCAGTTGACTACTCTTGCAATTTTGTTTTCTTCATCACCATAAATGAATAACTGAACAAAAAAAATTTATCAAATGCTTGTATTTCAGATACTGTACTAAGTGCTGCAAATACATATAAAAGCAACTAAGAGCTGCTACCCTCATGTAGCTTACTTATTAAAAGACGAAGACATTACATGGAGCAAAAATAGCATTGGAAATAGAGAGTGAGGGATGGGGTCTTGGTGCAGCAGCATAATTTGGAGATGACTTGAAGATGATCAGGAATAGCATAATTGATATATTAAAATAAATGACCAAAAGAAAAAAAAACCCTGAAAAAAGAGCAACACTAACTTTTGGGAAATGTAGGTTTTCTGATGTTCCCATTCATATGTTGCTTTCTTTTTCTCAGATTCTGGTTTCCTTAAAGAGACACAATCTTGTGTTTGAGGGGAATAGCTACTCAAGAAAAATGCGACACTTGGGAGCTTTCCCATTAAAAATCTCACTCTGGTCTATAATAAGCATTTTTGATACCTCCTAAATTTTATTTTCAAAAGCTAAACCACATAAAATAATCACCAATAATTTGCCTAGAAACTTATGCAAAGATTCTGAGGAATCCAAGTTCCTTAGTTTCTCCAAGTTTCTTTTACTCTGACATGTACATTAGTGAGGAAAAGATACCTAAATCAAACCATGCCCCAGGTTTAGGTCCTGGTCTTTATTACCTACCTAGTTACATTCCAACCCTTTCACATGTATGTATAGTCTACCAATGCCTGAAGAAGCTTTGAGTCACTCCACTAAAATACTATTTGAATTTAGTATATATTAATAGAATCTGAAAATTGGAATCATAAATTAAGTGAATCTTAGAGCTGGCTATAACCAGTGAAGCAACTGAACAATTGTAAAAAGCAAAAAAAACTGTAATGTGAATTGTGAGGCTGAGGGGTATACTTGATCCAAATCCACCACCCTTAGAGTGACTCAGGGAATGATTAAATCAATATACCCTTCCATTATTAGACTCTATTAATCAGGAATGAGCCCAATAATCCAAACAATTACAGAACTATCCTTGAATATAAGTGTTGCTTAGCAAAAACGGGCTTTTGCTATGCCCTGTGATACTCAAACCAGGAGTCACAAAGCCCCTGTTAATCAATTTGGATGCCATACTTAAAAAGTTAAAAGATGATTTTTATAGACCCTGGAAAATTACATTATACTCATGTGTGCGTGTATGTGTGTGTGTGTGTGTGTGTGTGTGTGTGTGTGTGTGTGTGTGTGATTTGTATTTTAGAATTGGTCTCTGTGGACAACTAGATGGGGCAATAGATATAGCACTAGCTTTAGAGTCAAGGTAATTTGAGTTTAAATGTGACCTTCGATACTTAACACTTATTAGCATGTGATTTGGACAAGTCATTTAACCACAATTGTCTCATCAAAAAAAAGTAAAAAAAAATAGAATTGGTCTCTGCTAGTCCAACATCCTTTTACAGAAGAGAAAACTGAGGCACACAGAAAAGTGTTTTACATTTCCACAACCAATTACTAAAAGAGCCAGAATAGAGGTTAGACATGATTCAGCAGGTGATATCATTTATCATTTCTTATCATTTCATAAGTATCAAAGTGACATAAAGAGAGAGGTATTTAAAAAGTATTATCGCTGACTTTAAAAGATAGCATTTTGCTGCTTAACCTGATTTCTCCTTGCTGAAAGATGTTAGTACAAAGCTGATTTCAAGATGAAACAAATAATGACTGAAGAGTAGTTGCTGAATGATTATAAGAAATCTTCATTTTATGTAGAATTTTAAAATATCTGTGATTGCCATGGACTAGTTAGTGATAGTCATTATAACACATAAAAACAAGATCATAAAACCATATTAGAAATTCATAACATTCTTTTCTCTTTATGACAATATTATGTGATTGGAGTTATAGCATGATTAATATAATGCTAAATACCATGGCTGGATGCATTTCTATACTTCTGTTTATTAATGACATCCATAAGGAAACTATTATATTTAATGAGAATTTTACAAGCTTATAAATTACATGAACATAATATCTGTAAATTCCACACAGTAATAGACAATACTTCATTCACCAACCCCCCCCAAAAAAAAAAACAATGATAAACAATTAGATTTTCTTTACTCCTATGGGATACTAGTGGTTATCATAGCTCAAGGATGATTATAATAGGGATAGACAGAATCATTTCCCCATATATAGAGAGTTATAGTCCCACAACAATATAGTCCCTTTATAGTCCCACAACATCCATATGTACCTCTGACTATACATAGTAGCTATCCCAAGTAGAAAGATCTGCTTAAGGAAGTAGTTGAGTTCCTTTTAAGTGGGACTTCTCACTAAAACTCTAAATGACCAATTATGGAGTAATGATTATAGAAGGCATTTTTCTAATTTAGGAATGAATTGGCATAGATAGTTTTTAAAATTTATGAGATTCTAAGAAATTATTATATGACTGAGAATAACATGGGAATGTGATTTCTTTACGATGTTTCTGGTGCTTTTTAACATTACCTACCTAAAATAGTTTTTAAAAAATTAACTGCTCATACATATTTGAATTATGAATTAAGGTTTTTAAATGATGCATTAAAATGCTAGAAGTTATAAAATGGAGGGGAAAGCTTTTCTGAACTAAAATGTCTCTGTTACAACTGGTTTACCAATAAATAAAATGCTTCCCATTATACCTATCATTAATTTCTTTAGTTTAAGGCATATCTTCAAATGTCCTATTAAGCAACATATAGTAACATACAGATACTAGAGACAGAAGGAAGAAAGTAAAGTTCTATGGACCCCATTAATAATTGCCATTAGTGTGTCATATTCACTAGAAAGATCTTAAGGGAATAATACATAAAACAAATGAATTTCAATAGAAAGGATGAAAAGATCAGAGCTGTTCCTCAGAATAGGCAGACTTGAGTAAAAGGCTAGAGTGAGAGGCCTTGACCATTTAAGTGAAAATGTCTGAGTGA
This sequence comes from Sminthopsis crassicaudata, assembly GCF_048593235.1. Classification (NCBI taxonomy): domain Eukaryota; kingdom Metazoa; phylum Chordata; class Mammalia; order Dasyuromorphia; family Dasyuridae; genus Sminthopsis; species Sminthopsis crassicaudata. The sequence goes on along the minus strand of NC_133617.1, from coordinate 227,011,953 downwards.
AAATATCTGAGAGGAATAGTAAATGAGAGCAACCAAAAACACTCTTATAATCTTTTCAATTATTATTTTAACAGTCTTCCAGACTGTGCTTATGGGAATGAGATAGTTCTAGATTTCTTTTAACATAAAAACAAACAGTGTTTAAGTAATTTTCCTATGCTGGACATAAACTAAAATGGATTACAGAATTCTGTGGGGAAGCCTTTTAAGGGCTTTTACTTTTCATGGCTTGAAGAGCCAGTGCTCACTAAGCAGTGATGTTCAGTGGGAAGAGAAGTAGATTTGAAATCAGTGATGTGGATTCAACTCACAGTTGAACATTTCAGTTCTGCTAGTTATTACTTGTGAGACTTTGGATAACCTTAGCTTCCTCATCTGTAAAATAAGGACATTGGGATCAGATGATCTCTTTCAACACTATGTCCTGTGATTCTAATCTTAGAAAACCCACAGATCCTACAGTGAAGTATCTGCAATGATGGAATCCAAATTTTCTGTAACTTCCTTAGATAATGAATAAGGATTGTGATGTTAAAAAAGTGAAAGGTTATTCTAATTAAGAACATAAGTTTTGTTTAGGAACTGTCTGAAAATCTTCCTTTATCTTTCCCTTTCTAATTTATTATAGAAGGATAGTAGCAACTGACATGATACTCATCTTGTAAAAGCAAGAAGAAAAATACTAGTGGTCTTTGCAACTACTGAAAGTAGAATGGGCTGTGTCGGAAGGAAAGCAGCTTCTCTCCTAATACAAAACTTCAAGCAAAGGTGAGTAACCTAGTGTTATGTGTGTATTGACTAGAGATTGTTGGTTAATTGTTGAGTTGGACAAGATGATCTCTGTGGTTTCTTCAAACTCAGAGATTCAGAGATTCTGTAACTAAAGATTCAGAGGTTTTTCTTTTTTTCCATTCTTTCAATAAAATAATAATGTAAATGGTGTGCTTGCATTTGTAAAGTTGGCCTCAGTATGCCATGTGCTAGGTAACATATAGAGAATGTTCACAAGATTCTTGGTAGTAGCTACAAGTTGAAGGAAATGAAGAAACTTCATACAATATTCCCAGGCCCTTTATGCTGGAAGAGCCAAGGTTGTAACATAAGAGTCAGTTGGTTTTAGATGAAGTAGACTGAGTTTTGACACTTATATTCTTACTGCAAAAGATTCAGAAATAGAGGGATTCTATTATCTTCAACAAGATTCTTGATTGCCTGAAATAGAAAGAATATCAAGTTAATTGAGTTCATATTTAAATTAAGCTTAAACTTTTAAAATATTCATATTCAAGAAGTAAGAAAGAATACTTTTTCTTAGTTCTTTCATTATGATCGAGATGAAGCCAAGATGGCAGAAAGGAAATAACTTTTTCTGAGCTTTCCCTATGTCCCTCAAATTAACAGAAAATCAAGGCTCTGAATAGGTTTTGTACTGACAATATCCACAAATATTTTGAGTGTAACCAATTTCCAGCAGAAGATAATTTGGAAAATCTTCTGAAAAGGTCTGTTTCAATCAGGTGGGAGAGAGGCAGACCTAATGGAAACCAAGAACAGGCAGGCTAAGTGAAGGCAGTACAGACCCAGGGTGGTGTGGGCTCCATACTGGGGAATCTACCAGGAAGAATCCACAGCAATGTTGGCTACTCTGTCCTGGTAGTAAGCCAGTAGATTAGCCGATTAGCTATAAGACATACAATACAAATACAAAAGGCAAATAGTGAGTCCCCAAACTCCAGAGTAACATGGGACCTGGCCACACCCACATACCACTGAAGTTAGTCAACACTGACCCAGGGAAGCCTCTGTTGCCTGTAGAGGAAATTTGGATAATCTCCCTTTTGCCCTAAAAGGAGACTTCAATCTTTTTTTTTTTTTTTTTTATGAGCAAAAAAGCAAAAAGAACTTTGACCATAGATAGTTTTTTGGGTTTTTTGTTTTTGTTTTTTGTTTTTTTTATAGACAAAGGGAAGAACAGATCTTAAACCTTGAGGACACTAAAAGCAGATTATCTCCAAATAAAGTTTCAAAGGGTTTCTCACAAGGCTCTCTTGGAAGAATTCAAAAAGGATCTTAAAAGAGAGTTAGAGGGGGGCGGAGCAAAGATGGCGGAGAAGATACACGCAACTGTGTAAGCTCCTTTCTTCCCTCACAACCAACTAGATTTAATCAGCCTCAGAAATAGCGCTGGACTGATAGATACCACAAGGACTGGAAGCACGACTTACCAGCTGAAGAGAATCTGGAGTTTCAACAGGAAAGGTCAGTTCCCAGGGGAGGAAGAAGAGAGGCCAGCGCAGAAAGTTGGGTGCTGGCACACTGCGCCAATCGCGCTGTGGAGGGCTCTGGGATCAGAGAAGCCACTGAGATAGAAGAATCTGGCACAGGCTGTTAGCTCTTCTCTGCTTATAATACAGCAGTTCTGAAGAGAAATCTAAGCCACTTTAAAAAAAAAAAAATTAAAGCCAGAGACTGGATCTTCCCGATCCTGGAGGTGACTCAGCAGATCTCGGCACTGTGGGTGCGGCCAACATAGGCGGTCCTAGCTCTCACCTGTGAGTAGCTAAGAGATTGAGAAGGGGGCAGATACGGCCCAAGGCAACACATATTGCCTGGCTCAGCTGGAGGCTGTGGAACTCAGCCACGGAAGTCCCAGAGAAGCGGAACCTTTGAACTAGGGACTGCGGTTTCTGGCAGACACTTCCAGTTTGAGCGCAGGGGCTTTTCATGTCACCTGCTGCTGACATCCAGGCCTGACCAGGACGCATAGGCTGGGCTTTGTGTCGTCTTTACTGTTCGGTCTCAAACTTCAGGGAAGCCGCTAGAACACAGCGCCCTCTAAGCACAGCAGTGCTGATCACCTGTGAGGCACTTCCAGGGAGGGAGTGGGGAACTCTCTCCCAGAGCTCTCTCTTAGCTCAGGCACAGGAGCTGCTGCATCCATCCGGTCTGGGAGGAAGCTGGTAAAGAAATAAATAAATAATTTCCTACCCCAGGGACAGACCCCAAAAGATTTTTTAAGTATGAGCAAAAAGCCAAGAAAAACTATAGATTCCTTCTACACAGAGAAAGAGCTGGTATCCAACCCCGAGGAAGTTAACAGCAGAGAGTCAGCAGATAACAACATAAAGGGGAACGATTCCTGCCTCCCATCACATAGCTTTCTCCTTGAAGAGACTATTAAAAAATTAAGAGAGTTTGAAGAAAAATGAGGAAAGGAAAGAGAAGCTATGAAATTGGAGTTGGAAAAAATAAAGAATTCACAGGAGATCCAGGGAAACAAAATTAGTGAATTAGAAAAGGTAAAAAAATCACAGGAAAGTAGGATTTCTGAATTGGAGAAGATAAAAAAGTCTCAAGAAAATAGGATTTCTGAATTGGAGAAGATAAAAAAGTCTCAAGAAAATAGAATTTCTGAATTGGAAAAAGAAAATAATTCTCAAAAAAAATTAGGTAAATGGAAAAAAATTCAATAGAGCAAAACAACTCATTTAAAAACGAAATTGGGCATTTACAAAAAGAACTAAAAACTGTGAATGAAGAAAATAACTCCTTAAAATTCAGGATGGAACAAATAGAAATGAATGATTCATTGAGAACCCAAGAAGCAGTCAAACAAAACAAAAAAAATGAGAAGCTGGAGAACAACGTCAAATACTTACTGGGAAAATCTATAGACCTGGAAAATACATCTAGGAGAGATAATCTGCGGATCATTGGACTTCCAGAAAACTATGACCAAAAAAAGAGCCTAGATTCTATTTTACAGGAAATTATCAAAGAGAACTGTCCAGAGATAATAGAAACAGAGGGGAAAGTAGATGTTGAAAGAATTCATCGAACTCCTTCTGAAATAGACCCTAAAAAAAGAACACCACGGAATATTGTGGCTAAGCTGCAGAATTACCACACAAAGGAGAAAATCCTGCAAGCAGCTAGAAAAAAAAACAATTTAAATACCAAGGTGCCACAATAAGAGTCACACAAGATCTGGCTGCCTCCACATTAAAAGATAGAAGGGCCTGGAACCTGATATTCCGAAAGGCAAAAGATCAAGGACTGCAACCAAGAATAAACTACCCAGCTAAGTTTAGTATCTTTTTCTATGGAAGAAGATGGTCATTCAATGAAATAGAGGAATTCCATATGTTTCTAAGAAAAAAACCAGACTTAAACAAAAAATTTGATCTACATCCACAAGACTGAAGAGAAACAGAAAAAGGTACAAAGAACCCTTGAGAACTATATCTCTGTTGTGGGTATATAGAAAGTACGCATGGATAATTTGATTTTACTGATATAAAAGAAAAAAAAGGAGGGGGTGTAGTAAAGAGAAGGGGGTAGTATTAGAAAAAGGGGAGGGAGTGATAAAAAGAGGGAAACTACATCCCAGGAAGAGGCATAGAAAATACACCATATCTGAGGGAATTTAGAGAGGGGGAGAATCATTGTGTAAATCTTACTCTCATCAGAAGAGGCTCAAAGAGTAAATAATTGTCATATTTGTTTTTCAGAGAATTCTCTATCACCTCATTAAAAGGGGGGAGAAGAAAAGGGAAAAGGAAAAGGAGAATAAGGGAAGGGACGTGGAGGGAGGGGGGAGGGATACTAAAAACAAAAAAAAAGGGAGGGCTGCGTGTCACAAGGGGGGTCTATAAATTAAATATTGGGGAAGGGGTTCAGGGGGGTCAAGGGAAAAAGCATAATCTGGGGATAATATGATGGCAGGAAATACAGAATTAGTAATTTTAACTGTAAATGTGAATGGGATGAACGCTCCCATCAAATGGAGACGGATAGCAGACTGGATCAAAAATCAGAACCCTACAATATGTTGTTTACAGGAAATACACTTAAAGCAGGGAGATACATATAGAGTAAAGGTAAAAGGTTGGAGCAGAATCTATTATGCTTCAGGTAAAGCCAAAAAAGCAGGGGTAGCTATCCTTATCTCAGATCAAGCAAAAGCAGAAGTTGATCTAGTTAAAAGAGATAAGGAAGGAAACTATATCCTGCAGAAAGGTAGCATAAATAAGGAAGCCATATCAATACTAAACATATATGCACCAAGTGGTATAGCATCTAACTTTCTAAAGGAAAAGTTAAGAGAGTTGCAAGAAGAAATAGACAGTAAAACTATAATAGTGGGAGATCTCAACCTTGCACTCTCAGATTTAGACAAATCAAACCACAAAACAAATAAGAAATAAATTAAAAAAGTAAATAGAACATTAGAAAAACTAGGTATGATAGACCTTTGGAGAAAACTGAATGGCAATAGAAAGGAATATACTTTTTTCTCAGCAGTTCACGGATCCTATACAAAAATTGACCATATATTAGGACATAAAGATCTCAAAATTAAATGTAGGAGGGCAGAAATAATAAATGCCTTCTTCTCAGGCCACAATGCAATAAAAGCTACATTCAGTAAAAAGTTAGGGGTAAATAGCCCAAAAAGTAATTGGAAACTGAATAATCTCATCTTAAAGAATGACTGGGTAAAACAGCAAATTATAGAAACAATTAATAATTTCACCCAAGATAATGACAATGATGAGACATCATACCAAAATCTGTGGGATGCAGCTAAAGCAGTAATAAGGGGAAATTTTATATCTTTAGAGGCTTATTTGAAGAAAATAGAGAAAGAGAAGATTAACGAATTGGGCTTGCAACTTAAAAGGCTAGAAAAAGACCAAATTAAAAACCCCCAACCAAAAATTAAACTTGAAATACAAAAATTAAAAGGAGAAATCAATAATATTGAAAGTAAAAAAACTATTGAATTAATAAATAAAACCAAGAGTTAGTTTTATGAAAAAGCCAATAAAATAGATAAACCTTTGGTAAATCTGATCAGAAAAAAGAAAGGAAAATCAAATTGTTAGTCTTACAAATGAAAAGGGGGATCTTTCCACCAATGAAGAGGAAATTAGAGAAATAATAAGGAGTTACTTTGCCCAACTTTATGCCAATAAATTTGATAACTTAAGTGAAATGGATGACTTCCTCCAAAAATATAGGCTTCCTAGGTTAACAGAGGAGGAGATAAATTGCTTAAATAGTCCCATTTCAGAAAAAGAAATAGAACAAGCTATTAATCAACTCCCCAGGAAAAAATCCCCTGGACCAGATGGATTTACATGTGAATTCTACCAAACATTTAAAGAACAATTAGCCCCAATGTTATATAAACCATTTGAAAAAACAGGAAATGAAGGAGTCCTACCAAATTCCTTTTATGACACAGACATGGTACTGATACCTAAACCAGGTTGATCGAAAACTGAGAAAGAAAATTATAGACCAATTTCCTTAATGAATATTGATGCTAAAATCTTAAATAAGATATTAGCAAAAAGACTTCAGAAAATCATCCCCAGGATAATACACTATGATCAATAGGATTTATACCAGGAATGCAGGGCTGGTTTAATATTAGGAAAACTATTAGTATAATTGACCATATTAATAATCAAATTAATAAAAACCATATGATCATTTCAATAGATGCAGAAAAAGCATTTGACAAAATCCAACATCCATTCCTACTAAAAACTCTTGAGAGTATAGGAATAAATGGATTATTCCATAGAATAATCAGGAGTATATATTTAAGACCGTCAGTAAGCATAATATGCAATAGAAATAAACTGCAACCTTTCCCAGGAAGATTAGGAGTGAAACAAGGTTGCCCACTATCACCATTACTATTCAATATAGTACTAGAAACGCTAGCCTCGGCAATAAGAGCCGAGAAAGAGATTCAAGGAATTAGAGTAGGAAATGAGGAAATCAAACTATCACTTTTTGCAGATGACATGATGGTATACTTAGAGAACCCCAAAGACTCTGCTAAAAAGCTATTAGAAATAATTCAGAATTTTAGCAAAGTGGCAGGATACAAAATAAATCCACATAAATCCTCAGCATTCTTATATATCACCAACAAAACGCAACAGCAAGAGATACAAAGAGAAATTCCATTCCAAACAAATGTTGAGAGTATAAAATATTTGGGAATCCATCTACCAAAGAATAGTCAGGAATTATATGAGAAAAATTACAAAACACTTGCCAAAAAAATAAAGTCAGATTTAAATAATTGGAAAGACATTTAGTGCTCTTGGATAGGCCGAGCGAATATAATAAAGATGACAATACTCCCCAAACTAATCTATTTATTTAGTGCTATACCAATCAGACTCCCAAGAAACTATTTTAATGACCTAGAAAAAATAACAACAAAATTCATATGGAAGAATAAAAGGTCGAGAATTGCAAGGGAACTTATGAAAAAAAAGTCAGAGGAAGGTGGTCTAAGTGTACCTGATCTAAAGCTATATTATATAGCAGCAGTCACCAAAACCATTTGGTACTGGTTAAGAAATAGAACGGTAGATCAGTGGAACAGATTAGATACAAAGGACAAAAAAGGGTACATCTATAGCAATCTAATCTTTGACAAACCCAAAGATTCCAACATTAGGGATAAAAATTCATTATTCGGAAAAAACTGTTGGGAAAACTGGAAATTAATATGGCAGAAATTAGATATGGATCCACACTTAACACCATATACCAAGATAAGATCAAAATGGGTCCATGATTTAGGCATAAAGAATGAGATCATAAATAGATTAGAGGAACAGAGAATAGTCTACCTCTCAGACCTGTAGAGGAGGAAGGAATTTATGACCAGAGGAGAACTAGAGATGATTATTGATCACAAAATAGAAGATTTTGATTACATCAAACTAAAAAGTTTCTTTACAAACAATACTAATGCAAACAAGATTAGAAGGGAAGTAACAAATTGGGAAAATATTTTTTAAAGTAAAGGTTCTGACAAAGGTCTCATTTCCAAAATATATAGAGAACTGACCCTGATTTATAGGAAACCAAACCATTCTCCAATTGATAAATGGTCAAGGTATATGAACAGACAATTCTCAGATGATGAAATTGAAAGTATTTCCACTCATATGAAAGAGTGTTCCAAATCACTACTGATCAGAGAAATGCAAATTAAGACAACTCTGAGATACCACTACACACCTGTCAGATTGGCTAAGATGACAGGAACAAATAATGATGAATGTTGGAGGGGATGTGGGGAAACTGGGACACTGATACATTGTTGGTGGAGTTGTGAAAGAATCTAGCCATTCTGGAGAGCAATTTGGAGCTATGCCCAAAAAGTTATCGGGCTGTGCATACCCTTTGACCCAGCATTGCTGCTATTGGGATTATATCCCAAAGAAATACTAAAGAGCAGAAAGGGACCTCTATGTGCCAAAATGTTTGTGGCAGCTCTTTTTGTTGTAGCTAGAAACTGGAAGTTGAATGGATGTCCATCAATTCGAGAATGGTTGGGTAAATTATGGTATATGAAGGTTATGGAATATTATTGCTCTGTAAGAAATGACCAGCAGGAGGAATACAGAGAGGCTTTGAGAGACTTACATCAACTGATGCTGAGTGAAATGAGCAGAACCAGAAGTTCACTATACACTTCAACAACAATACTGTATGAGGATGTATTCTGATGGAAGTGGAAATCTTCAACATAAAGAAGATCCAAGTCACTTCCAGTTGATCAATGATGGACAGAAATAACTATACCCAGAGAAGGAACACTGGGAAGTGAATGTAAATTGTTAGCACTACTGTCTATCTACCCAGGTTACTTATACCTTCGGAAGCTAATAATTAATGTGCAACAAGAAAATGGTATTTACACACATATATTGTATCTAGGTTATATTGTAACACATGTAAAATGTATGAGATTACCTGTCATCGGGGGGAGGGAGTGGAGAGAAGGAGGGGATAATTTGGAAAAATGAATACAAAAAATAAAAATAAAAAATAAATTAAAAAAAAAGAGTTAGAGGAAAAATGGAGAAAAGAAATGAGAATGTTGCAAGAGGTTTTGGAAAAGGAAACACAGAAATTATCTGAAGAAAATTCCTTACAAAATAGATTCAGTGAAATGGAAAAAGCAAATAACCCCTTGCCAAATAGATTTGATGAAATGGAAAAAGCATATGACTCCTTACAAAATAGATTTGCCAAAATAGAAGAAGAAAACAAGTCCTTGAAAAAAAGAATTTGTGAAATGGAAAAAAAATCCATTGAACAAAACAACTCATTTAAAAATTCAATTGACCAAATACCAATGGAACTAAAAAAGGTAACTGAAGAAAATAGTTCACTAAAAATTAGAATTGAACAAATGGAAATGAATGACTCAATGAAACATCAAAAATCAGTTAAACGAAACAAAAAAAAAATTAAAAAAATATAAAATACCTCTCTAAGAAAATCTAAGGATTTTTGGACTTCCTGAAAACCATGATGAAAAAAAGAGCCTACACATTATCTTTTAGGAAATCATCAAAGAAAACTGCCGTGATGTCCTAGAATCAGAAAATAAAATAGCCATTGAAAGAATTCACTGATCATCTCTTGAAAGAGACCCCAAAAATGAAAACTCCAAGGAATACTGTAGATAAATTTCAGAATTATTGGACCAAGTAAAAATATTGCAAAGAACCAGAAAGAAACAATTCAAATATCAAGAATCCACAATCAGGATTACATAGGACCTAGCAGCTTATACCTTAAAGGATTGAAGGGCCTGGAATCTGATATTCTGAAAGGCAAAGGAACTTGGATTACAGCCAACTGTCAACTATCCAGCTAAACTGAGCGTTATCTTTCAGGGAAGAAGATGAACATTTAATATGATCTAGTTATTTTGTTTTTAAGCAATGAAAATTCTTTTTTTTTTTAATTGAAAAGTCTTTGGTCAAAACTATTTGGATAACTTTGAGCATGAATTCAACCCTTTGCCAATATCCTAAAGATTTTCATAACTCCACCCACAATGACCGTTTGTCCAGGAGAAAGTGATATCAAGGGAAATCTATTAAAAACTAAGAAAACAAATTATCATTAAATAAAAATTATAAGGATGTACTTAGTTACAAAATGTCTGAGAAAGTCCTCCCCCACAAAAGTAAGGAATACTTTTTAATTGTCAATATTGTTTATGCTAGTCAGTTTGGAGAGATTTTTTCCCCTTTGCTTAGCAATCTAGGCTGGGGGAAGAGACATAAAGATTGTATTGTAAGCATTACACATAGAGGGGTACCCAAAAGTAGCCTTAGACAACCATGGAGGAATTCTCTTGAACTTGGAGGCATATCAATCAGAAAACTCCCAATGGATATAGAGCAAAGATAGGAAGCCAAACTGAAAGAAAAGAGATATATTCATATCCTAAGGAATCTGTTCTTGCATATGGCAAATTTAGGTTCCTGGAGTACTGATTTAGTTTTTCCTACAACTATTCAAACCCACTTAAAAATATACATTCAATTAATAGCATTTTTGGCAACTTATTATAGAAAAGTAAAGCATTTCACAGGAGGGAGTATGGAAATAGAAAGATTTGTCAGGGGAGAAAAGGAGAGTATTTGTATTTTAAGTGGAAGGATTTACTATCAGAATAAGAAAAGAGAGAAGGACACAAGTACAAAAAATCCAATACTTTCACAGGTTATGAAAACAGCCCCTTTAAACAAAACTACAGGATCTCTTATCCAAAAACAGCCAAGTAAAAGTAGATGAGACATCAACTTTACCATATCCTTTCATAGAGAGTTTATAATAGTTCACTATGTGGTAGGAGAATTTCTACATTTTTAGTCTATCAAAATGTAATTAAATATTTGTGGTTAATATTTTTTTTCTCACAACTGGAAATGGAAAAAATATATAAACCGTAAAATCCTGGGTCTACTATGACTAATTTCCACAGAGTAACTTGAGAGAGTTGTGCTATTGTAAACTGTGGCAGGATGTTCTTGCCCAAACTTGTCAGTATCTTGGGGTTTAAAGATTCATTACCTCATATTATGAGCTCCCCCTTGTGGTTAGCTATATAAACCTCTTGTCAATAAACTTCTTAAATGTATAAAGACAAAAGAATAAAAAAATAGAGAATTATAGAGGAGGAAACTCTATAATGAATGAGACTCATTTAGGTTAATTAAACAAGTACTTGGTAATGTCCAATTTATTTTACTTTCATTAATCACCTACAACTATGAAATACACTATTGTAGGATCTAGAAAGAAAAAGATTAAAAATAACAATCCCTTCCCTGCCTACTATCTAATAAAGAGGTAAAATATCAGAAATAGAGCTGGAATAGGCCTTAGAGATTATTTAGTCCAAACCTCTCATTTTACAGAACCATTTATGAATATGCAATATTCCCTCTGAGTCCTTCTTTCAACTTGTATTCAAACCCTCAGGTTGGATTTCCTGCAAGGATGATTACTCCTTTATCCCAAGGACAATTCCTTGGGTTCCTAGCTACTCCTAATACTACCATAGCTCACAAATCATCATCGGTGTGCTGCCTGTTAATAGATAAATTGCACTTAGTACTTAGTAAAGACATTTACTGAGATAATGTAGCAAGAAGAATAGTTACAAAATATTTCCCATTAGGGAAACTTGTGATGCACTTGACAAATACATATTTGTCCATGGGAAGAGAGAGCTCACAGTTAAAAGTACAATGGTAGTGAAATGTGTGAGGGATAATGCTGGTGAGAGGGTGTGGCCAAACAGTCCAGTATGGAAGCCCAAAGAATCCAGGGTTCCTGGGACTCAAATGTAGGGGTGCTTGACTTGGAACTGGGACTATACTTAAAGAGAACCAAACTAAGGTATAAATCTAATTCCCTTTCCCTCCCTAGAGGCAGAGGTGGGTAATGGCAGCAGGTAGGAGGCAGAGTAAATATACTTCCCATATGTTGAGAAAATGAGTTTTTATATTTGTGGTTATACCTTTTGAAGTGAATATTTCCTTGAAAAAAGCTAATATACCTGTTACTGGGTAAAAATAATTGGGGTACAGGGGACTTTACCTCCTATACTTGGGGAAAACAACATTAGTGAAAACTGTAGATATTTGAGAAGAACTTAAATTCCACCCAACTCCTCTTTAAGGGTACCAAAGAACCTTGGAGGGGAAATAGTGAAGTTTAACTTAATTGACCTTTGGGTGGATGAGGGGCTTGCAGGATTGTCAGTGTTACACAGGGAATATATACAAATTAGAATATAACAGGACAGACAGACAGACCCATATACACACACACATACAGAGGCAGTCATAGAGAAACCCAGAGATAGACAGAAAAAGACACTGATTTCACCAAAGGAGAAATCTATTCTCTTAAGTTTCTAGTGTGGCAAGCAAGGAACACATTTGAACACATTTGAGATGCCAGCTCTTCACCTATTAGCTTCTTCCCAGAGTCTTTCTTTCCCTCCAGTTACCTCTCCCTGAAGAAATTCTGGAACTATATGTATCCTTTCTCAAAGCTGAAAGCCAGAAAAGACCATGATCTTTCCTCTTCCAAGCTCTCACTAACTCTGCCCTTAAGGAAGCATAGAACATAAAAGTAATTCTCTGCCATGTTTGTGCTCTGAAATAGAGAAATTATATGCCATACTAAGAACAAAATTACAAATAGAAGGTATGTTCCTAGGGATGAAGGGATGGGGAAATGACCTGGATGCAGCATCTGTGATAGCCTTATGGGGAATAAAAAAGAGGGTAGTTGGGAGTCTATGGCTAAATTCAGAAAGGCCACGTGTTAGAGCTCTAAGTTTTTTACTTTTCTAATGATTGGAATAATTGTATATTTGCACAAGGATTCCATAACTTTAAAGTATGTGTGGGAGGAACTAGGGAAATGGGAATAATACTGTAATACAGATTTCTTGTGAAATGTTGGTAAAACTGTATATGGAATAAAATTATACCATGTGGAGGTAGCCTGTAAGTTCACTTTGAATACTATACTCCAAATAGTTATCTATGCAACTAGAGATTAGAGACATCACAAAAACTATTTACTATAAATATTTTGAGAATTTATACTTTTAAAAAAATCTGTGATCTCCTTTCCCACATTTTTTTTTTACTAAAACAGTACTTCCCACTTACCATGTTTTCTTTCCTATATTGAACTCAGAGGTCTCATCTTTCTCAGTTCAATTAGATGTAGAAATGTTACTATGGATTCATATCTTTTTATCCTAACAGATCCCAAACCATATGGCACACTATAAAATGCAGTCACTTCTAGCAAGAAATTGAAGTAATCTGATAGCTCTACATAATAACTCAAGAAAGACAATGAAAATTATCCTTTTGGTTATAATTGTGGTGGAAATCCATGGTAGAAAATTGGATAATCATGATGGGCTTAATTTTTTTCAAAATTAGAATTTAGGCAATTCCTCTGGAAAAAATGTTAGTAGACCTCTTAAAAGAGTATGTATAATTAACAGTTTAGATTGGAAACATATTTGGTTACTAGGAAAGTGAAGACAATATTGTCAGAGTAATACTTGTCTACCTCATACTGTCCCTCTCTGGTCTAAGAATATGGGTGTGGCTTAAGCCTGAAATTCATATTGAACTTCCAAAAGAACACTAGAAGGTCTAGTCCAAGCAGAAAACTTTGAAGATACCAGATTTGGGGTTTCTCTGAGGTCAAACTAAATAGTAAATTAGAACTCTTCATCTGTTCTAGGAAGGAAATCAAACCTAGAGTTGATATCTGGATCATTGATGATCTAATACTGAGGCCTATATAAGACTGGACAAAAACTAGACTAGCAAGACTAACATTATATAACAACTTCTTGGGGTGACTATTTTGGGGACTACTTTCTTTTTTCTTGTTCAACCAAAATCATTCAGTATCCCATCTTTACTTTGGGGATGTAAAAGCTCAGATTAAAGTATTATTTTCTCAGCTAGTCACAAAAGTTCATCTAGGACAGAGGTTCCTGAGTGATTTTTGCTATCATCCTTCGTCCTGGTTTGGGGACCTGCTTCTCAAATTGTTTATGTACCCATTTTGATCTTTACTATGGGATGAGATGCTGGTCTATACCTTTTTTTTGCCATAGTTTTCCAGTTTTCCCAGCACATTTTATCAAAAGTTTGGCTCTTCAGGTTCATTTATTATGATCATTTACTACAATATACTGTGTACCTAATCTATTACATTCTATTTCTTAGTTAGTATCAGATAATTTTGATGACTACCATTTTATAGTTTGAAATCTGGTATAACTAGGTAACCTTTCTTTCTCATTTTTTCCCCTTGATTTCCTTGGTATTCTTCATCTTTTATTCTTCCAAATGAATTTTGTTTTGATTTTTCTAGCTTATAAAAATAATGTTTTGATAGTTTGATTGGTATGACCAGAATAAACTAGATTAATTTAGGTAGAAATATTGTTTTTATTATATTGGCCTAGCCTATCTGTTAAGGACCACACCTAAGTATAAAATCCAGAAAGCCTGTAAAGGGTTAAAGGGACTGCACCATTAAGGGGCAGATCAATTCTCCGAAAGCCCCACAGCTATGAATCATAACACACTTGAAGTAATTGCAAATCAGCCTTTACTGACTCAGATGTTGCTTGTGAATTAGGAATGAAATAAATAGGAGGCAAGAAGGAAGAGGAGAGAGGTCAGAGAATGCAAATGCCTCTCAGTCTCTTTGTACTATCATCCTCTCACCTGAAGGAATCTATTCTCTTGGTCAGAATTAGATCCCCAGCAGCCACTAGCAGGTGGCTCCTATAATACATATCCATGAGCAATTAATATTGTTTCAATTGGTTATATCTGACTTTATTTTGGGAAAAGTGTTTTGTAATTATGTTCACATAGTTCCTGGACTTATATTATCTACACTTCTTTTAAGTGAAATTTCCCTTTTTTACTTCTTGCTGCTGGACTTTGTAGATAACATAGAAATACTGACGATTTATGTGGGTTTATTTTGTATTCTGAAATTTTGCTAAAGTTGGTAATTTCAACTAGTTTTTTAGTTGATAATATATCATCTAATAATACAATCTTCAAAGAATAATAATTTTGTTTCCTCATTTCCTATTCTAATATCTTTTGCTTCTCTTATTGCTACAGTTAACATTACTGGTATAATATTTTATAATATTGTGGTAATAAGGGGCAGCCTTGTTTCACTCCTGTAATGTTACTGGGAAGGCTTCTAGCTTATTCCCATTAAAGATAATGCTAGCTGATAGTTTTAGATATTCACTAGTTATTTTTCAAAAAGCTCTATTGTTATGTTTTCTCGTGTTTTTAATAGGAATGAGTGTTTTTTTTTGTCAAAGGCTTTTTCTACATCTATTGAGATAATCATATGATTTCTGTAGATTTTGTTATTGATATGATTAATTATACTTATTCTTTTTCTAATATTGAATCTGCCCTGCATTCCTGGTATAAATCTCACTTGTCATTATTTACTATAATCTCCTTTTTAATATTTTATTTAAAATTTTCACATCAATATTCATTAGATGTGGAAATATGTTTAGAGGAATTGTACGTGTTTAACCTATATTTAACCTATATATTATTCCCTATATATAGGGAATAAGGGATGGGGGAGAGGGAGGAAGAAAAATTTGGAACACAAGGTTTTGCAAGGATGAATGTTGAAAACTATCTTTGCATGTATTTTAAAAATAAAAAGTTATTATTAAAAATTTTTAAAATATTCATTAGGGAAATCTCCAAGTTATAAAGGAAGTTGTGGTTTCTTAAATTGTTTTTCAATCTCTGGAAGAGTAAAAGGCTGTTCTAAGATGTCTTCTTTATTCTGGGCACATGAAACCCAAATCATGAAAACTTCAGCTTTGTCTAGGAATATAAAAATAATGTTTGGGGATTACTCCTCTAAGAGGTTTTTTTTTTTTTTTGTGGTTATTTTTACTTCTGGAGACTTCTTATTCACATATTTAGATTCACAACTTGTGTGATTTGAGGAGAACTAAAATCATGTAAAGAAAGTGGGACTGTCATCTTGGAAAATCTAGTAAATCATCCATAGAGACAGTATAGCTCAGTCTCAAAATGTCACAAGACTAATTGTATAATACTATTATATTGAATCATCAACTTAATTACATTAACTGTCCCCAGAGGTTATTCTTCAAAGGAAAAAAAATGAGTGGTACAACATTTAGAGACAACCTGAAATTGATAGAGCCTCAACTTAAAATCAGGGAGATCTAGTTACAAATTCTGCTGTAGCTATTTACCTAGCTTTATGACCACTTAACCTTTCTTCTCTCTGATTTCCTCTTCTTTGAGATAGGAATAATAATAGCACCTATCTCACAGGGTTGTTGATCCCAAGAGATATATAAAGTCTTGAAAATCTTAGGCCAGTGTACAGAAGTGAGCTCTGTTTATTTTATATAATGGTGTTAAAGCTAAAAAGACATTCAGTGTTTTTCTAATGCCATAATGTCTTATACTGGAAAATACCATACCTTCTCTCATCTTTATTTTTACATCTTTAACTGACTGACCTCTCTTTACTTAATCACAGGAAACTCCTACATCTATTCAGCCACTAAACTGGCTCTGGCTGACACAAAGGCTCAGATTTTTTTTTTTTTTAATTTATTGTAGTGGGGATAATGACAGCCTGTAATTTCTATAACCTACTTCAATGAAAGTTATCATGCCATTTTCTATTTTTACATAGGACTCTTTTTAGAATGGCATAGGCCCAAAAAGAACTGACACAGGAAATGAAATAACTTACTTGAGCCCTGACCTCTGAAACAATTATCATTAAAAGCTCATTTGAATCCTGCTAAATGATTTGTCACTTACTGGATCAGGAAGCTAGGAAATGGGCTTTTACCTCTTTGCCCTCTTTTCTTTCATTATTCTAAAATAGAAACCCTGTACATGAGGGAAGGGAAAGCTGTGAATTACAAGTGATTTGTATTATAAGGTGCCTTCATGTTACAGACAGATTAATGATTTAAAAAAAAATCAGACTTGTGATTTCATCAGCACCTTCTCTGAAGCTCAGAAAGTCTTAAAGAACTGACTAAGCCTCTGAAAGGTTGTGACTTGACCAGTACACCCCAAAGAGTATGACAGAGGTAAGATTTTTAGTGAGGTCTTCCTGACATTGAAACCAGTAAATCAGTTTTCAAACATTTTATCTTTCTTATAAAAGTTAAATTCCAGAATAGGAACTTGTTGGTATTTCAACCAAAGTAAAAAGGAAACATTTATTGCAGGAAATATTCTTTAAATGAATCTATTTGGAACTCTTCTGGTGAGGTTGATTGAGGTTTAGTTTATTACACAGTACGTATATAGAACCCCCACCCCATTCCTCCACCTATTTATTTGGTTGGTTGGTTGTTCATATCATAAAGAAACCTTTTCATTGAAACTACCATCCCCTTAACATATTTAAAATCATTAAGATATAAACAGAAAGGAATAAAATAGGCTAAATTTATAAAAATATGTTTTCAATTCAAAAGTTTTTCACAGAGTCATCTGCTCATACTTCTATGATTGATCTTTTAATCATGACATGAAGAAATAAGCAATTACAATATCAGAATCACAATTTGAAGATATCTCTAATTAGCAAGTGTTCCAGAATAATTGCTGCTCACAAAGAGCAATACTTGATCAAATAAGGAGAGGCAATGGTTTTATTTCCAGTTAATACTGAAATCATCCTTTCAATATGTAGAGACATGAGTTCTAAGCAGGAAGAAGACAACATTCAGGGACAAAAACGAGAAAAAACTTTACTCTTATATTTAATATAGGCTTTCAGCCTAGAGCTGGTTGGAGCAGCAACTCTTTATCTATAGCTCTCACTACACACTGACCTCTTCGGTGTCCTGTGGTTCCCTGTTGATTCTTCAGGTGTTGACTCCTGAGAGAAAGGCTGCATTTTTAACATAGGATTTCATTAGCACCTAATGGAAATAAGTCAATTTCTGGAGTTTAAAATTAATGAGTTATAAATATGGGAAGTTTTATTTTAGGATATCCAGAACACCATCCTAAAACTAAGTGTTTTCCTTAACGATCATCTAAACTTAGAATGACCATATGGGCAGTTACCATGCTTTCTTCCTTATTTTCCAAACCTGAACTCAGGTCATCATTCTTCTCTACCTCCTATCAGATCCTGGGATCTTAGGCTTTGATAAGTGAGCTTTCACCTAATCTTGTCAGAACTAGATCTTTATTTTCTAGCCATTTCCAAACCAAGTATGTATGTGTATTTCTTTCCCTTCCCCAGTTTTTTCTAGCTTCTATTATGTACTGTCTCTTATCACTGGATTATAAATTTCCTGAAAACAGAGACTATCTTGTTTACATTTATACCACCAACATTTGTGAAGTGTTGAGTTCCCAGTAAACATAAAATAGATGCTTTTTCATTCATTCATGTACTCATAAAAGAGATGTTGCTTGCCTATTCCTGTGAACATCTAAAACTAATTATTCTTTCTTTTCATCTTGAAAAATTCAAAAAAATTTTGCCTCCTAATAAATACAGGCTTTAGTAATAAGTTATTATAGATAAGGAATAAATTGCTTCTAGGCAATTTCAAACCCATAATTAAACTTTTTCTACCTTTTTCCAGCATAGCAGTCATCTATATTTATTATAATTTGATGCATTTGTCAACAGGGAAGCACTCACCCAAAGACATAGGCATGCAAAGTAAGTGTGCTGGCACACTATTAGATAAGTATTGACACTGACCTTCTCTCAATGGAAGGAAATTATTATACCCTTGTACTTTTTTTTTTTTATTAAAGCTATTTATTTTCAAAACACATGCATAGATAATTTTCAACATTAACCTTTGCAAGACCTTGTGTTCCAAATTTTCCCTTCCCTTCCCCCACCCTGTCCCCTAGAAAACAAATAATTCAATATGTTAAACATGTTCAATTCTTTTATACATATTTCCTCACTTATCATGATATAGAAGAAAAATCAGATCAAAAAGGAAAAAAAATGAGAAATAAAACAAAATGCAAACAAACAACAATAAAAATGGTGAAAATACTATGTGGTGGTCCACACTCAGTTCCCATACTCCTCTCTCTGTGTGTAGTTGGCTCTCTTCATCACAAGACCATTGGAACTGGCCTGTATCCTCTCATTGTTGGAAAGAGTCACGTCCATCAGAATAGATCATCACATCATCTTGTTGCCGTATACAATGATCTCCTGGTTCTGCTCACTTCACTTTGCATCAATTCATGTAAGTCTCTTCAGGCCTCTCTGAAATCAACTTGCTGGTCATTTCTTATAGAACAATAATATTCCATAACATTCATATACCATAAGATTAAATAGATGAGGCATTGATTTCAAGACCAGGAAATCTTAGATTCAGTCCTCTCTCTGACATATATTAACTGTGTAACCCTGGGTATGTCCCTTAAATTTTCAATATTCAGGTCAAAGTGGCAACCTTCAAAGGAGGCATTTCCTCTTCTGAGAGTATCCTATACCAAAAAACCCCAAAAAACAAAAAAAAAAAACCCAAAAAACCCAAAAGGCAAAACCCAGCATCAGTACAGGTCTAGCCCTTATTTCTATTCTATTTATAAATTCAACATGTTGCAATGTATCATATAATTTTTACCCACCTATAAAATGGCAGGTTCATTTCACTACATATTATTGTTTCCCTGAGATACATAAAGCCGGTAAATGTTATAGTGGATAGAATGCAGGACTTGGAGTGAAGAAAACCTAGTTTAAATCCAGCCTCAGATACTAACTATATGACTGTGGGCAAGTTATGTCACTTTTATTTGCCTCACTTTCTTTCAATGTAAAATGGGCATTATAATATCACCTACTTTGCAGGGATTGCTATCAGGCTCTAATGAGATAGTATTTATTAAAGCACTTATCCCAGTACCTGGCACATAGTAGACACTATGTAAATGCTTATTCCTTTTCCTTTCCCCTTTTATACTTAAATGCTTTTTCTTGAACTAGTGAATGTTTTCATTTGGGTGACTGAGAAAAATGCACACACACACACACACACACACACACACACACACACATATATATATATATACACATATATTTGTGTGATGGATATATGTATGTGCATGTTGACAGTAAAAACAAATTTTCATTTTATGTATCACATAAATCATGTTTCTGTCTTTAACAGCAATAAGCATGATACTTAGCATATTTGGCTTGTTTGGTCATTTTTCAGTTATGTGTGACTCTTCATGACTCCATTTGTGGTTTTTCTTGGCAAAGATACTGAAGTGGCTTACTCCAGCTAATTTTACCAATAAGAAATTGAGGCAAACAGAGTTAAGTGACTTACTCTAGCTCATAAAACTAGTAAATGTCTCAAGCCAGATTTGAACTTATCAAGCTGAGTCTTCCTGACTTTAGGCCTAGTGTTCTATCCACTGAACACTTAGCTGCCCTTACCTTATACATAATAGTGAATAATTGTTCATTGATTTGGTTTTATTTTCACAAAATAGTTATATAAGTGTATTCTTAACACAGAATGTCATACAATTTGTTTTTCAATGGCACCTTGAGAAATATTTATCCTTAAATTTTCTTTTGAATTTCAAACAAAGTTCATGAATTTCTTCAGTGCATATGTGATGTTTCATTGTACCAGAGACTAATTCATTCATGCTGCCTTTTTACCCTGGGCAATTGTTGCTCATGATCTTCTATATATCTTCTATTGAGGATTTGTCTAGTACATATGAAGTCTTTCTATAAGCATTTCCACATTTGATGGATGCTATTACCATGCTTGGGTTCTCCGTTTCTTAGGCTTAAGTCTCACTGTATAACCTTTACTTTCTTTGCTGGTCATGAGTTGATATTTTTTTTTTTTTACTATTTTTTACACACGTCATCCTTAGTAATATGCTTAGTAATATGTTACAGTAGTAAATTCATTCATTAGTTTATAATGTAACCATATAATATCATCAGGTGAATATAAATATAAATGTTAAAAGAAGGAATTCTGGGATAAACAGTTTAAAAAAATGAAAGATAATTTTCTTTATTTGAAGATGATATAATGGTCAGTTAGAAAAATACAGAGAATTATGAGCAATCTAATTGACATAATTCTCATTTTGAACATATAGAAGGATTGAATCAAATTTAAAAGAAAAAGAGATATTCCCAATATTCAGAGGATATGTATAATTTTCAAAGGAAGAATTCTAAGCTATCAACGACCATATGGGAGAAATAGTACCCTAAAACACTAATAGAAAAATGTAAATTAGAACTCTGAGGTACCAGCTCACATCCATCAGATGGGCAAAGATGGCAAAAAAGCAAAATGACAAGAGCTGGAAAGATTGTGGGAAAGTAGGTACATTCATGAACTGCAGGTAGAAAAGTCAAATGGTCCATCTGGAAAGCATTTTGAAGCTATGATAAATGCTACTAAACTATGTGTAGTACCCAGCAGTATAATTCACATAAATCTCTCCAGATTTTTCTGAAATCATCCTGTTGATCATTTCTTATATAATAATATACCATAACATTTCTATACCATAACGTATTCTGCCATTCCCCATCTGATAGGCATCCACTCAGTTTTTAGTTTCTTGTCACTACAAAAAAGGTTGCTACAAACATTTTTGTACTTGTGGGTCCCTTTCTCTTTTTAAAGATTTCTTTGGGATATAGGCCCAGTAGAGACACTACTGGATCAAAGGGTATGCGCAGTTTAGCCCTTTGGGCATAGTTCCAAATTGCTCTCCAAAATGGTTGGATCAGTTCACAACTACACCAACAATGTATTAATGTCCCAGTTTTCCCATATGCTTTCTAACATTCATTATCTGTTCCTGTTATCTTAGCCAATCTGAGAAGTGTGTAGTAGTACCTCACAGTTATCTTAATTGGTATTTCTCTATGCCAATTAAGTTTATTAATTTCTTCAGTGGATATGTTATGTTATCATTGTGCCAGAGACTAATTCATCCATGATGAATATGGTTTCATATTCAGTGATTTAGAGCATTTTTATATGACTAGAAATATTTTTAATTTCTTATTCTGAAAATTGTTTTGTGTATATCCTTTGACCATTTATCAGTTGGAAAATGGCTTGTATTCTTATAAATTTGAGTCGAGTTTATAAAACATGTTCTCTATAAAACATGTACAATTTTTAAGATATATAGGAAATTACACTAATACATAAGACCAAATGCAATTATCCAATCAATAAAGGATCAGAATATCTGCAGGCCATTTCCATTAGCTATGTGATCTTAGGTTCCTGATCATTAATAGCAACACAACTCTTTTTGTTTTACCTCACGTTGAACAAGTTGGCAAAAATGGTAGAGAGAGAGAAAGAGAGAAGGGGGGAGGGAAGGAGGGAGGGAGGAAAAAAGGGAGAAGGAGAGGAAGAGACAGAGACAGAGATATGCAGAGACAGAAGCACACAGAGAGAGACAGAGAGAGGGAGAGAGAGACAGAAACAAAGAGAGACAGAAAGAGAGGGAGGGAGGAGGGAGAGAGGGGGAGGACTGAGAAGATACATCAACCATTCTGGGAACTGATTTGGCATTCTGTGAATCAAGTCACTAAATAATTCATAAATTACTCATATTCTTTAACTTAGTGATCCCATTACTAGGCACACATCCAAAAGCTAACATTTATATAGTATTTTTAGGCTTACAAAGTATTTCATGTATATTATCTCATTTGACACCCAGGAAGTCAATGACAGAAACAAATGTTATATATACATACATATATATATATATATATATATAACAAAATTATTCAAAGCAGCACTTGATGCTATCCAACAAAATAAAATCAAATTGGAAAATGGTTGCCTATAAATTCAATAATAGCTAAAAAGATTATGACATATGCATGAATTATTTTTGCTCATAATGAAGTCCAACATGATAAGCAACTAATAGAACTAATGCCTACAATAATATAAGTGATGAGAAATGGGCCAATTATGATAAATTCTAATCAACAATGTTATCTTGAAGAACTGGTAAAGAAACATATCTCAATTCTCTAATTAGAGAAGTGGGAAGAATGGATGTCAAATGTTATGGTTCTATGTTGGGTAACTTTGCTTAAAATTTTGTTATTATGGTGGTATAAAAACAAAGAGCAACAAACTACTAAAAATAGACTTTTACAGGAGAGATCAACTTTGAATTGGTAAAAATTTACATCACTTCTCAAATACAATCCAACTGAATTCTTCCTCTTCTACAGTTCTATACCAAGCTCACTGTTCTTTTGCAGAGTCTCCAAGATCCAATGGACTAGCTTAATGGACTGCCTATTCAATAGTATGTCAAAATGTGGGCAACATATGTATACTTTCTCCAATTGTTTTTTTTTCCTATATAGGGTACTAGACTAATCTCTTTTGAATTCTGAATCTGAGGAAGCCATGTAATCTTTCCAGGTTCAATACAAAGAATATGCAAACATAAGTATTTATGTGGAAAATCTCACAACTATAACAATTCTATCTATTTTGACTTTGCACAGGACTCCCTGTTTATGAATGGTTTTGGAAAGTATACATCTCTCTGTTTATTTTTGTTTGCTTGATATTCAGAGGACCATTAAACAAAATTATTTCCATAGTTCCATCTATAAAGGAATTTTGTATGATCTTAACTTATATATGCAGTTTATTGGAGTAGAACTTTAAAGACTATGTTTTGTTCCAACAAATAAAACATTTTTTGATGGCCAACAACAACAAAAATGAATAGATTCTCTACTGTATTTCATTAAACACTATGATTGTAAAGATGTAGCATTTATGAAAGCCTATCTTCTTTCCTTCTTCTTTCCTTCATCAATAATGTTCCTTCCTCATATTTTAATCAAGTATGTATTTCATTCACATTTATATTATTCTCAAAAGGAACTTCAATAGACAATAAAGTAGTCATATGGCTCAGTTTATTATCATTATCTTCTTGAAAGGTAATTTGCCTTAACAACTTCTTTTTTTTTCTCCAGTGGTATATCTTTCTCATCTTTCAGATTTTTTGAAAATCATTCTCTCAATGTCTTCAACTCCATTTTGCCTCAATCATATATCTCCTTTGTGTGTGATAGGTACAGTCCAAGAATTTATTCCAACCTTATTTTCTTTGTAGTAACTTTTTTTTTCTATACATCACATTATGGATCATAATGTTCAAAGTCCAGAAGTGATGATCCCACCATTGTCACTGATGAAGCAAAAGAGTTTGTAATGGAAATATTGACATTTCCCATTTTTGTCTATTGTCTTTTCAATTTCATCTTTAAATGTACTTAGGATGATCTAGCTTAATTGGATCTCTTGTCAGGCTTTCAGGAAACTCATTTTCTCCTCTGTTGCTTTTCATTTGCAATGATTAGATAATGCTATAATGTTGCACTATTTTCTTCTCATAAGATTTTTAAAAATCAGTTTATATCCTACACTGGTTTTGTCTTTGGCTGTCATATTTCCACTTGACCAAGACAGCAAATGTTTGCTGATATAGTTTGTGAAGTTTTTGGCTTCCTCATTGTTAGAAATGCTTTATTCTAATTATATTTCCAAAAGAAATATAGGATCATGGAGGATAATTAGATTTAGAAAAGATGATAATTGTTTTGCATATGTTGAGCTTAAGATGTTGATCAGACATTGAAAAGATTGCTGGCAGCAAGTAAAAATGCAGGACTAAGATTTTGTTCAGCAAGATGGTTAAACAGTTATTTTCCTTACACCTTTCTAACCCTCTCCCCCCCAACGTAAATTATCTACTAGATATAGAACAATTCAAGCTGAATATACAAGACAACAAAAACACTTTACAAAGGTTATGTATATATGTGTATGTATGCTTATGTATATGTGTATATCTGTATCTATATACAGAGATATTTTGTGAAGTTTTACATATATATATATATATATATATATATATATATGTGTGTGTGTATGTGTATAAATATGCAAATTTATATACAAATATGTACAATTATCACAAGGCTAATTAAATATTAATTGCTCCACTCAGTGTCCTCCATTCTACTTTCCAAACTAGGCACAATGAGTACAAATGGCCTTGTAACTTGGGTGAAAAGTTTGACTGGAGAGTTGGTCCCTCTACAATAGCGACTTAGGTTTAACCCTTCCTCCAAACCCATAAAAGGTAGCAGGATACTGATTCCACCTATACACCTAAAGGAATAAGAAATTAATTGGTGGACATCAGGGAGGAAAGATGCAGGTAGGTAGTTCAGAGTATCTGTCCCTGAGGAAACATTACCATCCAAGCAAGTTGAATCTAGTCTTCTCGTTCCCCTCCCCTGAGGGTCTAGGGAAAACATCCCTATATCTTCACTTAAGAAGGCTAAAGACAAACCTTCAGGAACTTTGTAATGTGGGAAAGGGTGAAGCCAAAGAGTGAGGAGAGAAACCAATAGCAAAATACTGGGAATACAAAAAAATACAATGGAAATACAAGAGAAAAACTAACTTTTTTTTTTATTTTAAGGGAAAAACTCTTCGTAAAATGTAGCTCACAAGTAAAAAGGCAAACAGAAAGGTTTATAAAGAGAGGTGACCACCAAGAAACATCTAAAATGAATTCAGAACATTGATTAAGTATTACACATACTAAGAAGGAAAATGGCCAGAAACTTCCTTATCCAAAGAGAATTCTGCATAAAAGAGAGATCATAGAGCAACATCAAGAAACTCCAGAAGAGTTTTTATAAAACAGTCAAATTTTTGAAGGAAAAAGTTAGGAATGCAAGTAACTCAGAAATCAAAACTCTTGATAAACAATTTAAAAAAAATGAACATTAGTATAAGATACAATAGACATTTACTCTAAGGGAAATGAAAGCTCCAAGAGAGATTACAAACTGGGAACAGAAAAATATGGAGAGTGAAGAAAATTTGACAGAAGAGATGCAAAGGCATCAATTTAAAAAAAACATGTATATAAGCCAAAGTGTATGACTTAATAAGGTCATAATAATAATAATAATTAATTAGAAAGATAATATAAGAAGAAGAAAAATAATAATAGTTAATATTTACATAGTATATTCTGTCAGTCAGGCATTGTACCAAGCACTTCACAATTATTCTTCCATTTGATCTTCGTAATGACTTTGGTATGTTCATGCTTTTATTATCCCCATTTTTATAGATGAAGGACTTGAAGCAAATAGATGTTAAGTAATTTACCCAAGGTCACATAGCTAGTAAGTGTCTTGAGTTCACATTTGAACCCAGGTCTCCCTACTATTTTGCCATTATATTTAGAATTCTCACAAGTCTTTAAGACCATAAAATTTTTTTCTAGGAGTCTCTCAGTAAAATGCATATTATGGTTTGTGTTGGGAAAAGACTGGATGGAAAAGCAAATTTCAGCTTTCATTGGTTTATCAGATTAGTCAACTGACATCTCACAAGAAAACTGGGCTCTAACTTAATATAGGGTCAGAACAGGCATGGTGAGAGTTTCAGTGTTGGCAAAGTTCTGGAATACATGGAATTATGTGAGCAAGACACTTGTAAAAACTAGAACTCCAGTAAACCCCAAGAAAACTACTATACATTTTAAGTATTTTTTCTATTAATATGTTTATTTTCACCAGTCAGTCAAATGATTCACCTATTCAAAGTAAAGGCTTTTAATGTGATGTAATAATAATAATAATAATAATAATAGAACTTATACCCATCATGCATAAACATTGAGCTTATTTCCCCACAAATTAAATATACTTTCATTGGGAATAATGAACCATTTGGATCATCAATGGATTTTAGACATGTAGGGAATACATATAGCCAGGGGTGTAAATTTAGGGAACATACATCTAGGACACATATATAAAGTGTCTTGGACACTGAGGAACTGCTGATATCTTCCAATGATGTCATTCTTTCTGATGGACCTTCTTGTCTCCTTCCTACTGAATGTTGTTTCTACTCCTTCCTACTGTTACATCTCTATTCCATGCAGTCTTTAGTCATCCAGCTAAGAGTGGTGGAATAGCAGAACTTCCTTAGTTTAACTATGCCTTCTATCACTGGGTGCCATGGTTAATGTCTGCTTAAGAGGTTTGAGCAGTGGAGTAGGGAGAATAATAATTCTTTTTTGTCAGCTTTCTCAATCAATGATGATGAAGCATTGCACATAATAGATACTATAGAAATGTTTATCTCTTTCCCTTCCCCATCTCCTCCATCATGCAGCCTGTGCAGTTGAAAATCTTGTCTGATAATATTGGGAGAAGAATTTTAAAAGCACCAATTTCTGTACGATTTCTTCCCAGAAACAACTTAAATCTTTCTCTCTCTTAACACCCACACACACACACCCACACCCACACACACACGCACACACACCCCTTTATACAAGCAAAGATAAAGGGAAGATGCTGTAGCCAAGAGAAGCCTTGGAACTGGGCTTCTTATAGTTCACTGGAAAAGAACTAGTTCTTAATGTTAGAGTGATTTGAAGAAGTTTGTTTTCTTTTAAATATAAAGCTGATGATGGAGTAATGATTATAATCCAATGACAGTTTATAATTTATGATAATAAGGATGATTTTTGAGGCATTGAAAAAAAAGAATTCTGTACATTTGCCCAAACATTCCTTTTTTGTGCCCAGCATGCTTATAGCGGTGTAACTGAACAAGAACCAAAGTACTTTTAAGATTGATGTATTCAGTGAATTAATTCTCTGTGTGCTTTCTGTATATACAAATGTATTCCCCTAACTCTTTCAAAAGTCCCACAATTGCAGAGAAAATATAAACTGAAAAACTCTATAGTTCCAACTAGTATTACAGGACAGTTAAAAAAGATGAGAACAACAGAATGATCACCACAATGAGGTCATTATCGTCTTCATAAGCATCAAATATCTATCTAAAATATACCATCTTGAATTTGAAGCTGGTTTGAAATCTAAAGCAATAGGTATATCAAATAAGGATTTATAAAGCAAGTAAAAAGTATAATTTGAGAAGTGAAATCTTAAAGTAACTTACTAGAAGAACTCTGTCAAAGAAAATCCCACAGTAATAAAAGGTAATCATATCTACCAATATGAGATGGTCATTTTTAATTCTGCAGAGACTCTTGTATTAAATGCCTCATAATCATGTGTGAAACACTAATAGAATAAATTATGGATATGGATCTGTGATCTCATTGATTTTGTGGCTTTCTTCAGTACTGTAGATCAACCTATCAATCCCTACCCATTCTATGTAACTCTTCTCCATAACCTTTAATAAGCAGAGAGCCCATGCAAAATAATAAAGATCTTCTTTGCTTCCTTCTAGTGCCACAAAGACCACTTGTTTACCTGCTATCTCTCACCTTTGTAGGGCACCAATCTACCTTCTTTTTCTATTATATATTTTCCTCGTGAAATCATTTGATCCTGTTCTTCTGTGAAGTTCCTTTATTACGTGTTGCAGCCTACTTGTACCTACCACATACCTTTCTATTTCCTTCCATATGAGACTTATTTTTCTGTTCTTCAAATATTGTTTTGTCCCATGTCATATAGTCATTTTGGCCATTGGTACTTTGAAATATGTGCTCCTTGTCCAATAATCAATAAGAATGCATACTATTGAGAAACTAAATCATATCTAAACATTTTCACTTTCAGCAAAACCAAAAGAAAGAAATTGTAGCTAAATGGGAGACTGGATAAAAGGTACTCTTTGAAGTGCTAAAGAAATGATTTAGTTATCATACTTGAATATAAATAGTAAAAAGATGGGCTTTTGTTTCTGGGAACAATTTGGTGTAATAAAAGTTCTGCAGTTGTCTGAAGGCAATCCAGGCTGCTCCACCTCTCTTATTGGATCCCATGTACAATTTGTCCATTTTTTTCACTGAAGGATACTGTACACATAATTGTGAAAATATTGGATATGAAATTTTAAAATGTATATTAATCTTAAATTTCCAATGAGGCACAAAGATTTTTATGGCTATTCTCATGCTTTAACCTCAATAAATATTTCTTTACTGTACTTATTCTCTATAACTATGTCTTCTATATCACATTTTCTTAAAATCTGAGGGATTAAAAGGTCCTTAGTGATTCTATTGTCCAAATCCTCATTTTTTGGCTAAAGAACCCTAATCTCCCAGGGAGGATAAGTCTGAGGTTATGCAAATAGATCATGGCAGAGTCAAGACTTGAATTGTTCTTTCTATTATACTATTATACTACATTTCTTTTTATTTATTCCAAAATCACATGATGAATCAATCTCCTCTAGAGTCAATGAAGAAAATTGTTAAATCAATTTGTGGGTACAGAATATAGCACATGAATAAAGCATATTAAAGAGGAAACTCAGAATAGAGTCAATTAGTAATTTCTAAAAGGAATTATCATTAAAATGTAATTGCACCTTTAAGTCTCAATTTCTGGAGATTAAACAGTGTTCTATTTATAAACCATGTGAATAGTAACAGAATTCATACATTATATAAATATATAAATCAAATTATCATTCTTATTATCACTGCAATCATCCCAAGAAGGAAGATAAACTACGATATTTATTTCTTTTCTTTTCATTTTTTAGATTAAAAATCCCACTAATGAACCCTAGTAAAAATTATTCTCAAACAATGATGCAAAAAGCAATTATAATGCCAAGAGTAGCTAATCCCACAAACATTTTCAAATTAAGCTCTCTATTTTGATGATTTATATTAATAGACCAAGTCATAATCATTCAAAGAGATCAGTCATTCAACATCGAGGTATGCAGTAATCTACAATATATTCAGGAGGTACGATAAAAGATACCATAAAATGGGCAAAGAGAATATAGGGGCCAGGGAAAGTGATGTACAAGGAGGAGACCTGCTAGAAGAGAGTAGCTTCTTGTGTTCCAAGGAAACGATGATGTGTCATCAGGAGAAAGATCAAAGAGTGAACTTCCTTCTTTCAGTGAGGGCCCAGATTAGATTGTATAACACTGAATTTTCTTCCAACTTTGTTCAGAAGAAAAAGGGTGGAGGAGTTAGATGGTAGGAGTAGTCCAGGGTTGAAGTCTGACAAGAGAAGAGTAATAAAAAGACAAGAGAATATGATATTCTGATGGAGAGAATAAAAAGTAAAGTCAGAGCAGGAGCCTAGAGAGAAATGATTATTTTTCTATTTTTAATAACCAATTATTAATATTGGGATATAGGGTTTGTTTGTTTGTTTTTTTTTTTCTTTTCTTTCCTCATTCAGGGACAGCCCTTGTGGGTCACTCAGTCTCTGAAGGACAGGGCTGATGATGACATTGGTTTAATTCTCCAGGAACATTCTATTCTCCTCAATCTTGGGCAGGACCCCATCCAACTAGAAATTGAAACTAATATAGGTGAATTCTAGTCCTAAAGCATTGGGCTTATGCTCTGAAACAAAGCTTCTTAAACTGTGGATCTCCATCCCATATGGGGTCATGTAACTGAAAGTGGAAGATTATGGAAAAATTTTGCAACAGTACCAAGTATCAAATATTCCATCAAGATCTAACTATTTATGTAAAAGTAAATAAGCAATCCATCTCAGTATGCAAATTTACTTTAATTTTTAAGAAATGGTAAATTTGCATGTATACCAAAGAATTGTTTTTAAAGCAAATTTCTTTATGATCATCAGTAAATGTTTGATTTGTATATTTATTTTACATACTTATGTGCCCGGGGTCCTGTAAAAATTTCTTGGGTAAAAGAGATCACAAATGGAAAAGGCCTAGAAGCCTTTAACCCCATCCCACACAACCATTATTCAACTTGAGTGGAGTTTCATTCTTTGGTCCAGATAGCTGGCTCAACTAAGCCTAATAAAGCCAAGTTCTCAGCAGAAGGAACAGAAAGCTTTCAACCCAGCCTTCATTTGAAAGTGTGCTCCTCTCCTTGATTTTTTACCAATCAGGGTTTACTTCCACTTATCTGAGGCACCAATTTTTCCAAGGGCATTTAAGCATTTGATAATCTCCATGGTTATGTCTTTGGTTACCTAAAAAAAAACGATTGAGCATGAGCTTATTAATTATTTGCTAGCCTAATTAATGATCATTAATTACCCAGAAGCTCTCAGGCTTTTTCTTAATCTCAAGTTAAGAAAATGCTGAGAGGTGGAGGGAGTGAAAAGCTTGATGAGGGAAAAGAATAGATTATATGGATGAACTATATGGAGATGTGGAATAATAAGAGGTTATGTCCACATTAGAGAATGCCCAAGTTTCTAATAAGGTAAATGGAACATTTATTCATAATGGCAAGCTCCAGTATGTAACCATCCTTATGTGTAACTGAAGTAGAGTAAAGAAGCAACTAAAAGAATTTAAGAGAGTGAAGGATTGAGATGATATGGAGATTGAGGGAACATCTAATATGAGTATTAGATAATTCCAGTATAAGACCAGGAGTTGGAAAGATGGAGAAGATAATCAGGTGGTGAATACTTAGAGAATGATATGTACATAGATGTACTTATAGCTACTATAATTAAGGTTGGATGAAAAATTTTTATTGAATGTACTTCAGAGAAGGAAAGGTCACTGAGTAAAGAAGTTAAACAGAGAATATTATAGAAAGAGTAAGAGAGAAAGAAGAACAAGATGAAGGAAAGTTTATTAAAACAGGAATTCTAAGGGACACAATGAAGGGAATGAGTAGGGTTGGATTAAAACATGGGTGAAGTAGGGTAGAAGTGAATGAAGAAGACAGAACACGAAGAGGGGGCTGGAGACTTTCTCCCACTAAACAGCTGGTAATTTCTTATTAGAGAGATGGGGAAAGAAACCGAAAAAGCAACAATAATGACAAATGAGCACTGAAGCTCAAAGTTTCTAAAAAGTATTATAGAGGGAGCTTTACTTTGTTTATATATCCAAATATGAAAAGAATCACAAAGTTCAGAAGAAAAGCATGGAAATTTTTTTTCTTTCTAAAAATAAAGTGGTATAAAGAATATGTAGATGCCATATCAAAATATATTCCAACCTTCTGCATCTATATAGAAGGTTTCTCCCAGCTCTACAATTATTTAACATTTACTTACTCATGCTCAAGACCTACTACATCAGCCAACCCTACATTGGATAACTAACACATCTGCAAAAAGTTTGGGCATTTATAAGGTCACAGTATTTTGTAGCTAAAAGGCAATTTACAATTTCATCAACTCCTCTTGCCCTGAATTCATGTAATTCTGTCTTAAACTATTTTGTTCATAAAGACACTTAGAAAGTGAGATTATACAACTCATTCAGGAAGGCTTTTCTAAAAAGGAATAAGCAGATGAATGCCAAATATTTATTAGAAACCATTTAATTTTTATAAAAAAACTAAAACTAAAAATGAAGGATTAAAAAAACCCAAAGTCAAAATTATATGGAAAAATATTGGAAATGACTTAAGTACAATTAAATAACGAGAACAGAAATGGATCACAGATTACATTCTTGATAACAATACATGAATGCTTGAGTGACTTTTTCTCATTTAGAAAACATGTAGACTTTTTAGTAGTGGACTGAATAATTATTTCATCACTGCTAGAAAAATGTTTCCAGAATGAATCATTTGCCATAAATATTTCTAAGCTACTTATTGCTCAAGATGTTTATTTTTAAAAAGTGAAATCCCTGTCATTTCATGAGCATGTGAAATAAAACAACATGTTCAATGATTTGACAGGCCTGTTGAGTATAAAATCAGACACAACAGTCCAAACACACTAAAAATAACTGCACAAATAATGCCAGCCTCTAGCTTTATGAGCTATAAAAAAATCCCCAGTCATATCTAGACTAGAAAATATTTTGCAATAATTTGGAATTTCAACAGTCTTTTAATGCAAATCATTAATAACAAAAAAAGCATAATGCTCTTGAAGCAGTTTCATCCATACCTTTATATAAGATGCAGATAGCAAATTTCCAAACGTTGGTTGATAAGTAAATGGGAAAAGTGCATCTATTTCACTTGCTTGGAATGCAAGTAAACTGTCCTTTTGTACCTAAAAACAAACACAATGCAAAGTGGAATATAGATGACTTTCAGTAATTTTGTGATTCTTTTTTTGTTCATTGTAAAGGACGTGTTCAATACAGGTCAAAATCCATTCCTTCATTAAGAGCTGTATTATCCAGCAAATTAAACTTGAATCTTAGCTAATAGGATGATATCAATGGTTTACAGTTAAGTATTAAAAATGATTAGTTTCTAAATATAAGATAATCATGGCCTCAACTATTATTTTATTTTCAAAAAAATACAAAGCCCTATACTCAGTCACTGTGAAGTTCTTCTCTGTTTTCTCTGTGGAATTTTCACTGGCTTTGGGATAGAATGTGAATACATTTTAAGGGTCAGTGGTTTTGTCAGTATGGGTACTTCCTCCACCAAATACAGCTCACAATCTCTTTATTACTAGTTGGATTTTTTTTGACATTGCTGTGGTCAAAACACTGTGTAATCCCATATTCATACTGGCGATGAACTTTTTCAGGCTAAACCTAAGCTGTTTCTCATATACAGATATACAATTCATTTCCAGGCCCAAATCTGAAGTAGAATTTTCATTGAAATGCTACAGTGATATAAAAAAGTAAGTACTTTTCCCTCAAAGACTTTATTATACTACATTATCTCAGTAATATTCACAAAGCTTCAAGCAAAAGTCACAAGGAGCTACCTAGCTTGTGAACTCCATTTGGCAGAACATTCTGAGTCACAATAAAAAAATAAATTAGAATATGTTTACCTAGTACCCATGTATCATACACTGTATTAATAGGAGATATAGAAGTATGGACATGGTCTCCATTTTCACAGTACTTATAATCAATAGTGGGAGATAGCACTAGAACTAGCATAATATGAAATTATGAGAGAGTAAGTATCTTCTAAGCTTCACAGGACTAACGGTAGAAATTGGGGGAGGGAGGGAAAGGACATTCTGAATTAAAATAGTTCTAGTTGGCTTCATGTAGGAGATGGGACTTGAGTTAGATCTTGAAGGATAGTTAAGCAAAAGATAAATGAATCACTGGACAACTTTCTAGGTGCCTGGATCAGCACATGAAAATATAAAAAAGTGGGAGTGAACAGAAAATATGATCAAAACAGCAAGGGAATTAATTAAGTAGGAACTTCATGGTAGGAAATAAGATGTCAAGATGAAG
Source organism: Sminthopsis crassicaudata (assembly GCF_048593235.1). Classification (NCBI taxonomy): domain Eukaryota; kingdom Metazoa; phylum Chordata; class Mammalia; order Dasyuromorphia; family Dasyuridae; genus Sminthopsis; species Sminthopsis crassicaudata. The sequence continues at coordinate 226,977,755 of NC_133617.1, read as the reverse complement.
GCAGATTCTATAATTCTTCCACAGAATTCAACAATATTGGGAAAGGAACCATCTTCTTTGGAACTAAGAGTGATCTTAGACTTCATATAATCTGATCTCTTTATTTTATGAGAAAAGATTACAGCAATAGCTAATGATCGCAACACCAGCAAACATTGGCATTTATATACTGCTTTAAAGTTTTACTATTAGAGAGGTTGAATGACTTATTCAAAATCAGACAGTAAATGTCAAAAATTGGGATTTGAGCCCTTGTTTCTACGGACTTCAAAGAATACCAATTTTCTCCTACATAAAGCATACCCGTTTATCTCATCCAGAGATATCCCCCTTTTAATGAAGAACAAGATTACATTCCTGGAATGTGTAATGGACATTAGAAAAAACTGGAGACAAAATATAGCATTATATATATGGATGTATGATTGGGCTACACTTAATCATCAGTACATAAGTATATCAGTACTTAATCATCAGTACCTATGCCTCTGCATTTGTTTGCTTCTTCTATTCATGAGTATTTATATTTATATAAATTATACAAAACACTATGGGAACATTAAAGGGTGTGGTTAGGACTAGTTTCCCTAAAGCAAAGCTGAATAATGATCCTATTTAGCACTTAATTAATTTTTAAATGAGAAAATTATTTGAGATAAGAGAATAATAATGGGAAACATGTTGTTTATAACATTTCAGGACATTAAGAATTACTGGGTTATAATATTAGTGATTGGGGCTGGGGCAAAAAAAGGATAAACTCAGAATGATCTAAGGTAGAAGATGAGTGCTTAGGTTAAAGGGTTGGGGGGAGGGCAGCTTTACAGAAAATCAAAGAAAAACTGGGTGTATAGGACAATTATAATGAACATGAAAATGGAACTTCTCAACTTAATATTTTGCCTGTATTTTATGTGACTGAGAGAATGAGTTTTGGAACAGTTAAGATATAACATAAGTGGATAATGGGGCTAAGCTAAGTGAGAAGATAGCAAGAGAGTACTCATTAACCCTCAATAAGATCAAGCTTACCTGACTCAGATAAAATAGAATATTGAAAGCACTGAACAACATTTTTGATAATCTTGGAGAGAACAGAGAAAACAGTAGATGTAGATGGGCTTAATTTGAACTACATATAAAATTGTAGAATTAATTATTAAAAGGATGGTGTGTGAGTTTTTAAAAATGGAAACAGTAATGACAAGGAGCAGCATGATTTTATTAGGAATATGTCAAGCAGACTAATTTCACTTACTTCTTGGAAGGATTATTAGACTGATAAGGAGTTCTGTAAGCATAGTTTATTTCACACAAGTATTTGCTATCCTTGTGCACAATATGGAAATATGTGCTAGATTATAGGGCAATTACATACATTTGGAATTTGCTAAATAATTGCATCTAAGAGTCCCATTAGTGACTCACAGCCAACTAGGAAGGCATTTTCCAGTGGAATGGCTCAGGGATCTATTCCTGGTTCTCTATTACTTACCATTTTTTATCAGCAATCTTAAGTAAGGATTTTATGGCATGCTTCTTAAATTTGTGAATGACTCCAGTTGAACAAGAAAGATTACAGAGTAACTAGCCAAATGGATCAATAGTACAGAATGATGGGCGGGATCAATGAAATTTAATAAGTTTTTGGAAGAACTGAGTTCAAATTTGGCCCCAAACACTTACCAGCTGTATTATTAATTCTGGGAAAGTCATTTACACCTGCTTAAGTTTCCTAATCTGTAAAATAAGCTGGAGAAGGAAATGGCAAACCACTCCAAGATCTTTGTCAAGAAAACCCCAAATGGGGTCAGGAAGAGTTGGACATGAGTAAAAAATGATTCAACAACAATGACGAATGAATGACTTCTAAAGAAGTCTGAGTTTTAGTTTATTGAAAGCTCAATAATTGTCATCATACTGATACAGTAAATAAAATACAATAAAAATTTAAGCTATATAGAGAGACATTATCTTCAAAACAAAAGACTCTGCCCTGTTAATATTATATGTGGAGTACTGAAGTTAATTCTGGGTTACATATTTTAGGGAGGATATTGATAAATTGGAAGATAACCAGAAGACAGTAAACAGAATGTTAAAAGATATCAAGACCATTTCACATATAGATAATTAAAGAACCCTAGATGTTTAGCCTGTAGAAAAGATATTTTGAAAAGGGTTGGGATTCTTTAGTATGTTATGTTTTCTAGTATTTCAAAGGCTATGGAAGAGGAAATATGTTCATTATTCTTGGCACTAGAAGAGTGAATGAAGAGAAGTTGAAGAGAAACAAATTTCAACTTGAGATAAGCAGACATTTCCAAAGAATTATAGATATCCAAAAGATAATGAAAATGTTTGAGGAAAATATTAGTCTTAAAAGCCTATCTGAGCAAGAATTAACTTCTAGTAATGGAGAATATTACACAAAGGATTTCTGTTTGGTTACAAATTTGATTAATTGATCCTCTGAGATCCCTTTCCATGCTGAGATTCTGATACACCCCGACCTTTAATTAGAAAAGGAAGAACATTTAAGTAAGGTGAACACATCAACCAATAATGGTGTATGAATGGCAAACTAGTCAAAAATATGTAATATGTGAGATTATAAGAAAACATATTACTAGGTAAGGCTGCAGGGAATGGTGCATGACTAGAACAGTGTCTGGCACATATCAAGTGCTTAATGAGTGCCTAGGGATTGAGTAATTAATTGGCTGTAAGTTTTCTTTTGCAATTCTCTCTCATTTGTTCGTCAGAATTCTAAAAATTGACCATCTGGGAGAGGCTGTCAAAAATTCAAGTTACCTTGGGTATCTGAATATGCATCCATAATCATAGGATCTTTAGTATAGATAGATGTCACAAGGACATTCGAATGGGCTCACAAGTACTTGTCCACCTATAATTTATTACTCACATTTGATCTCTGGGTTTATTGGGTTCTCCCTAAATATTCTTCTTTCCCAAATAGATTCTATTGGGGACCCAAAAGTATGCCATTCAGATCTGTAACATCTGTAAGAGCTTATTAATCACAGTTCCTAAAATATTGGTATTTCTTAATTTTTTCATTTTAAAAATTTTATAAATAGTATCTTATTTTTCCAAATATGTGCAAAGATAGTTTTCAACATTCACTTTTGCAAAACATTGTGTTACAAATATTTTACCTTCTCTTTCCTCTTCCCTAAGACAGCAAGCAATTTGAATATCAATATTTCTGAGCACAGTAAGACATAGAGTTTCACATAGTACCAGAGAATGAAGAATTATTCAGCTTCCAAATATTCCAAAGATACTCTTTCAAAGATACAAATATTCCAAATATACTCTTTCAAGGGTCTCATTCAAGACCCATATGAGGGGTGAACATAATCTCCTGGGGATTGCTACCTGAACAAATCACCCCTTGAACAACCTACAAAATTCATAACTTAGCATAGAATCATAGATTTAGAATTCCAAGGGATCTTAGAGGTTTGTTTAGTCTTGTATTTCTCAGTGTTGTCCAGGAATACATTGTCAGTGAGGTCATCAGATCAACACTAAGATATATTTCTAATAGAGAAAATATTGAAAGATATGTAAATAAAAGCTGGGAGGAGAGGGAAAGGAAGATCCTAAATCAATTTTTTTAATATAAGGGGTCCTGAGACCAAAAAGTTTAAGAAGTTCTGAATTCTAGTCCACTATATACATTGACTACATTATACATATGAAAAAACTGATGGCCAACTAAGTTAAGTGGCATGGCCATGATGACACAGCTTCTCAGAGGCAGGAAGATAATTTTAACTCAGGTTCTCCAGTTCAAATCCAGAAATCTCCTTTCCCAAGACCCACCCATGCACTTCAATGCAAAGTCTTCCTCTATCATAGTATAGAATTATGATTTATTTTCTCAATTCTCAAGAAAAAGGAACTCAACAACTTTTCCACACTTGATCACATGAATCTATGAGCTAAACTTCACACTGTTAAGATAAATAACTATCATGAATCAAAAATGTCTTGATCTTCGTTTGTAACCTACAAGTTGTTTTTACAATTTTAGACACTTGTTCCCATGCAGGCAAATTCCCCTGGGATTCTTAGCCTAATGAGAGTGAGACTGAGCAATGATGCTGCCTTAAGAGATTTCATGGATAATTTTGTAGCTGCTACTATATGATTGAATGAAGTCTCCTATACTAGTTAAGGGGCATTCAGCAGCAGACACTGAGATCTGATACCAAACTTGTGAGGGCTTACAACTTCTAATCCTGTTGTACAGTGTCATACTCTAGTATGTAGAATTGTAGAATTGTAGAATTGTAGAATTGTAGAATTGTAGAATTGTAGAATTGAATTGAATTGAGTTCAATTAAGGCTTTCCCACAGGATTCTGGCTGTTTTGTTGCATTTTTATTTTGTTTTTAACAGGAGTGGCTAATTTCTAGAGCCCAATTTCTTAAACTGTGGGTTTGCAACCCCATCTGGGGTCTTATAATTAAATGTGGGAATTATGAAATTATGATTTATTATTTGTAACTGATTTGTATACCTATATACCTGGGGTCATCTAAAAATTTCTTGGGTGAAAAGGGGTTGTGAATGGAAAAAGGAGTCTTAGCTTAGAAGAGCAAGGTCAGTGGTAGGAAAAAAAACACTATAAGACTTAAATGAAAGAAATCTATTTGTGCATATAGCATTATCTTCACTTACTGGCGATCTTATTAAATAAAGGGAGTTTGAAAATCAACACTACCCTTGACCTTGTAAGGATCTTTTTCTTCTCAGACAAAAATGAATGAAATCACTCATTTTTCTTAACACTTAGAGACATCCCAAATATGAGCACACTATAAGATAGTGCTGGGCACAAGGCCAGCATTTTCTGCATTACATTTCCTCTATTTCTAGTGTGATCAAAGAATAAATAAATGTTGTTCAGTGGGTTTTTTCCATTTCATTTATAGTCAAACTTTGATTAAAAGGAACCCAAATAACCTGAACTATCAGATAACTAGATTTGTTATTTTTATTCTCTTGCAATTTAAGATGAAAATGCACACACAAGGTGATGTAAGAATAATTTAAAATAAAATTTCAAAACCACTTCCAAGGTGAATGTACATAATTCAGCCCAAACCCCTACAGCTTCACTTAAAATGGCATACAGTGAAAATCTATTCTTGAAATGACCAGTAGGCATCAAGATTCTCAATCACTAAGGAATAAGATGAGGTTTACTATGTTCATGTTTCTAAGGCAGAAAAGTGAACTGGGTCTAGCAGATTTTTTAAAAAAGCAATGGTTGGAAAAAATGCTTTCTGCTATTATTTGTTTCATCAGATTTTAATTCATCAGTGCAAATTATCATTAAGTCCTGAGTTCTATATTAGAATTGGAAGGGACTTAATATTATGTACATGAACTCCCTTACATTATGAAAAAGAAAACCTGAACCTTCTGGTCATTATTTAAAAATTAGAGTGTTCAATCGTGAACATTCTATTAAAAATGTCCTGTATATTTAATCTAAAAATTGAATCATAATTAGATCATATATGAATGGGAGTTGATGGAATCATTTGTCAATAAATCCAAATTAAAGCAACTACCTTAAAGTCTCTTAATAAACTTGAAAGGAAAAATGAAAGTCATTGGATTAAATAATATGGTGCTACACATGAAGTATGTTGGGAGTAACTGAAGACACTTAGCCATGCTTTGTAGGATGGATAAAAAGCAAGCCGTTTTAAAACCTATCATTCAAGTTGTAAGACAACCTAAAGGAGAGAACAGTCTAGCAAACTTCCTGAGAGGAAATTGCTTGGCATTGGTGAAAAGGAGAATTTCTGTTTTCCCTACTCTTTCCCTACTACTTTCATCATATACTGACCCTGTGAAATTATAAAGGTTCATATATAACACCCAGAATTCCCAGAACAGATATTGCAGCGATCACTAGAATTGTCTGAATCACATTTATGGAGTTGTAAACTTGACCAACAATTATGGAGAACAATGGGAATCAATGCTCAAAGGGAACATATTCTGAGCATATTCTTTGACCCAGCAAAACCACTACGAGATCTATATTCCAAAAAGATAAAAGGGGAAGGACCTACATGTACAAAAATTAGCAGCTCTTTTGTGGTGGCAAAGAAATTGAGGGGATGTCCATTAGTTGGTATTAGGATTATTATTAGGTGCTAAGTCAGTTGTCTGGTATTTAACAATTCTCTAGCTCAGAGTTCACAGCTTTAAAGGAGTTCAAACCTTTAAAGGAGTTTGCTCATTGGTTCTGTAAGGAGTTCCCACAAACCCATGGAGTAACCACAAGCCTATTCCTTGGGAGGATATAAGGAGCCAACATTGAGTGGGGGAGGCAGTCTGGAATGAGTCAAGGAGAGAACTTTGGGGAAGTTTAAGGAGATTCAGAGCTAGGATTCAGTGGATTCGAAAGTCCAGCAGATTCACAAGTCTAAAGGAAAAATGGACTTACGGGAGATTCACATCTAGGATTGAATTCTGGGAAACCCACAAGCCCACCCTCTAGGAGGAGGAGTCTGATTCATTCCCATGTCTACCTTCATGCTGGCTGGAGGCTTTGGATTCAGAGGGAGCTAGAGACTGAATCTGGCTGGAGACATTCTGACAGGAAAATATTCAAGACTTTGAAGGACACAATATAGAATCTGGACTTTAACTCCTGGGTGGATTGGGATTATTGAACTGAAACTAAAACTAAGGCTGGCTCCAGAAGCTCTCCAAAATATCTGCCCCCAGAGAATGATCACAATCTGGAGAAAAAAGAACATTACATTTTGGCGCCCAACGTGGGGCCACGACTTTTGCTTATCCTGACTCTGGCTGATTCTGAGCCCTTCAGGGAGCTAGCCCGGACTAGTGTACTACTAGTGTAGTATTTGATTGTTTTTTTAAAAATTAATTATTTTTTAATACACATTGCTTTATGAATCATGTTGAGAGAGAAAAATCAGAGCAAAAGGTAAAAACCATGGGAGAGATTAAAAAAAAAAAGAAAGAAAGAAAGAATTGAACATAGCATGTGTTGATTTACATTTATTCTCCTTAGTTCTTTTTTTCTGGATGCAGATGGCATTTTGTGTCCAAAATCTATTGGAATTCCTTGGATCACTGAGCTACTGAGAAGAACCAAGACTTTCATAGTTGATCATCTCACATTCTTGCTGTTATTGTGTACAATGTATTCTTGGTTCAGCTTGTTTCTCTCAGCATCAGTTTGTGTAAATCTTTCCAGGCCTTTCTAAAATCAGTTTGTTCATAATTTTAATAGAACAATAATATTCCAATATCCTCATATATCACAACTTCTTCAGCTATTCCCTAATTGATGTGCATCTACTCATTTTCCAATTCTTTGCTACCACAAAATGAGCTGCTACAAACATTTTTACACATGTGGGTCTTTCCCCCTCCTTTATGAATTCCTTGGGACATAGACCTAGTAATGACATTGTTAGGTCAAATGGTATGCACAGTTTTATAGCCCTTTGGGCATAGTTCTAAATTGTTCTCTAGAATAACTGGATCATTTTACAACTCCACCACCAATGCATTAATATTCCAGTTTTCCCATATCTCCTTCAACATTTATCCTTATCTTTTCCTGTTATTTTAGCCAATCTGAGAGATGTGACGTGGTACCTCAGAATTGTTTTAATTTGCATTTCTTTAATCAAGAGTGGCAAAGAGCATTTTTTTCATATAACTAGAGATGGCTTTAATTTCGTCACCTAAAATTGTCTGTTTATATCCTTTCACCATTTGTCAATTTGGGAATGTCTTGTATTCTTATAAATTTGACATAGTCCTTTTTATATTTTAGAAATGAGACCTTTATCAGAAACACTGGCTGTAAAGATTTTTCCCTAGCTTTATATTTCCCTTTTAATCTTGTTTCTGGGGTGTGTGTGTGTGTGTGTGTGTGTGTGTGTGTGTGTGCAAAAATCTTTTTTAATATAATCAAAGTTGTCCATTTTATATTTTATAATGTTCTCTAGTTTTTCTTTGGTCATAAATTCCTCCCTTCTCCAAACATCTTATAGGTAAATTATGCCTTGCTCTCCTAATTTGTTTATGGTATCATCCTTTATGCTCAAATCATGTATCCATTTTGACTTTGTTTTGGTATAGGACATGAGATGTAGATCTATACCAAACTTCTGACATATTATTTTCCAGTTTTCCCAGCAATTTTTGTGAAATAATGAATTCTTATTCCAGAAGCTAAAGTTAGGAATTTATCACAACTATACTAGTAATCTATAGGCCTTGATTATTGTGTCATGTGTGCCTAATCTATTCCACTAATCCATTGCTCTATTTATTTTTCAATTGTTTAAGATGCATCTGACTTTTCATGGCCCTATTTGGAGTTTTCTTGAGAGAAATACGGGAATGCTTTGCCATTTCCTTTTCCAACTCATTTTCCAGATGAGGAAACTGAGGCAAACAGGGCTAAATGGCTTGCCCAGGATTTCACAGCTAGTAAATGTTTGAGGCCAGATTTGAGCTCAGGAAAAATAGTCTTCCTAACTCCCAACACTGATCTACTGGGCCACCTCACTGCCCCTCACTAATTAACACAAGACAATGAAATCAACAATATAGGAGTAATCACATACATTTATATTCCATTTTTATATGTGTAGAAAAACAAAAGCTTTAAATACTAGAACCATTCTAGAGAATATTTAATTTTTTGGAACCAGATCTTTGATTTCATTGTTATAGGAAATTCTTATAATATATTTATATAGTGCTTATTATGTGCTAAGCACTATGCTAAGGGCTTTAGAAATATTTCATTTTGTCCTCACAACAATCTTGGGAGGAAGGATTGAAGATGAGGAAACTGAGGTAAGTAGGGGTTAAGTGACTTGAGCAGGGTCACATAGCCAGTGAGTATGTGAAGTTGGATTTGAAATTAGGCCTTCTTGATTCCAGGCCCATCACTCTATGAGCTACTTCAATTCCTAGTGAATAGGCTTGCTCTATCAATGCAAATCCTTTTCCTTTCCAAAGTTTCCTACTACTGTTGAGGGTACTTCCATTCTCCCAGATTCCTTGGGTCATAATCTAGGTTTCATAGCTCAATTTTCACTCAATTTTCACTATTATTTAATTACCCTATTTCCAATCCATTGTCAATGGCTGTCAATTTTACCTTTGTAACATTTTCCAAATATCTCACTTTTCTTCTTTGGTACTGCCCTCTCCAGTCTCTCATCACCTCAAACCTGGACAACTGAAATAGCCTTTCTCCAGTTCAGGCCATCTAGCATTCAAGTGCCAAACTGATTTCCCCAAATAAAGGTCGAAACTGTCACATCCCTACTGAATAAACTCCAATGGCTCCTTATTATCTTTTGGATCAGATATAAAATCTTTTGGCATTTAAAGCCTTTTATAATCTGCTTTCTCCCCCTTTTATTTATCAATCTTCTTACATTTTATCCCCCACATATTTGATCCAGAAATACTGACCTCCTTAGGATTCCTCCAATGAGACACTTCAACTGTGGATATTTTCTGTCCTGGAATAATCCCTTCTTTATCTCTACCTTCCAATTTTCCTTGCATTTTGAACTTTATAATCTTACCTCCTCAATCCCTCTTAAATCTACTGCCAGCTTGTTAATACATATTTGTTTGCGCGTTGTTTTCCCCTCACATTGTGAGCTCCTCAAGGACAAGGAGTCTTCTGCCTTTCTTTGTATTCCTAACTGTGCTGGCACATAGTAGGTACTAAATAAACTGACTGATTGGCATCGATTCTGCAACTTATAGTCTTAGAGAGTTACCTAGAGTGCTGAAAAATCAGGTGACTGCTAAAGATCCCACAGTCAGTAAATGTGAAGGAGCAGACCTTGAACTCAGGTTTTCTGACTCTAGGGCCAACTCTTTATTCCCTGTGTCACAGACATATATACATATGTGTGCATGTATACATGTATGTATATTCCCTATGCCATAGACATATACACAGATGTATTTATTTTGTATGCATATATATTTTTCCATACATACATATAACTTACACATATATTCCTATGTAACATACACAAACATCTTGTATGTATGTGTATACACATGCTCATTGTTAGTAGTAATAATGGTTTCTTTTTCTGAGGACCTCATATTATAAAAGACTTTTCTCACAATGGCATGTGTGGCTAACTCATTTATTACAAGTAGAGGGAAAGGTCTTGCCACCATTTGTGTCCCTATCTGTACTCTGAAAAGTTGCACATTTAAGCTTGAACTGCCCAACCAACAGAAACTAATCGTTACTGAACTATATCTTCTGCTGGTATTAACACAATAAAACAAATGCTTTATACTATTGAGCAAAGCAGATGTCAAAAAATGGAATAAGACTTGGAAATTATAGAAGACCCAGGCATATAAGAAAATTATACTTGAGGCATAAACTAAAATTTTTGGAAGCATATTATCTTTAAGATAAAATAGCAACATTTAAAAGTTATATTTAAATCTTACTTAAATGATATCCTTGAATACCAAATGTAACTCCTGAACTTTTAATATACATCCAATGAACGGCTTATTCATCCACTGGGATCAATCATAAAGAGTTACTAAAAATACCTTTTTATCTGTACTATCTATCACCAATGCTAATTACTGAGTGACTTAAAAACCTACAGGAGTTTGCAGATCTCTATAGTTAAAGATGATAAAGATCAAACGATGCTTATTAAGTAAACTAGGACCCATTTACCCCAAATTCTCATTTCCTCAACATGTAATCTCCATCCTCAAAATTTTACACGTTTATTATCACTACTAAACTCTGGGAACTTGATTAACATAATGAAGAATATGCAATCCATTAATTCTCTAGAGTATTTTGACTCCTGCTCCTTTACTTTCAGTGTTTTAGAAATCCTTTATGTTTTTGTACTCAAACTTCATTTAGCATTTTGAGAAAGAGCAAAACCTAGTTGTCGTCAGAAAAAAAAACAATATTCTAAAGGAAAAAAGAAATTGGCCAATAATTTTATTTGCTTTGTTTTCCACTTATATTCAGGTGATTTCCAGGATCCTAAATCAAAATGTACTTATATTTCTGTACTTTGATCAGTAAAAGGGTATGTGAAAACTCACTGTCACTGTAATGCCAGACTTTTTTAAATCCAAGATTTACTGTTATCCGCTGATGATACTGCTTGTGAGCAAAAATTCTGCTTTCTTCCTTATATCCTTAAAGATACTTATTGTCTGTACTAACTAGGTTTCCATAATATATTGACTTCTTGTCCCTTCTAAAATTTTCTCATAAACAGTATGGCTCCTATCTATACTAAATGATTTCTCTAAAATCAGTCAATTAATTTAGTAAAAAGTACATTCTTAAGTCATTTAAGGGGAAAAGAACATACCCTTTCCCCCCAAAAAAGTTACAATCCTTGTGTTCTAGGCTTCAATATATATTTAGTATGTCTTAGGAACATCTTCTGGAATATTAATGCACTGAATTTGTCTTTGAGTGATTTGGGGCAAAAATATCCAAATAAAAGTTAAAAATAAAGAATATTCCATAATATAAAACAGAAGCACCTTGCTTGACAAAACATTAGCTGAGCAGATCAAGTACTGGTAAATAGACTGATAACTCTAATTGGGGTTTGGGGTATCCCTGAAATTCTATTAAAAATAAAAGTAGGTGAAATGAATGCCAAAAGCAATCATTTATCAGAAAACACATATAAAAAAAATTCTTAACAAGCATATTTGGAATTGGGGAGGGGAAGTCCTATTCACTGGTAAATTAATTTATGGTATACAAACCTTTAAAAAGTAGGCCCAGTTGGCAGACCACATGCTCTTTCTTTGGGTTTACCCTCCCCCTATCCGATTTTCCTGAGATTCTGTTTAGCATATGATCTGAAGAGTTTGTAAATTATGGGTTCCAAGGTAATCATCTCCTTTCCCTCTTTCAATAGCTCTAGTATATACCATATTCAAGACTTTATGAAGGATAGAAATAAGCATAACAATCCAGATTGTCCTCAAATGTGCAATCTTACCAAGAGATTAATATACATACATGTATGTTTATGTGTATTATTTTTCTGTCTACCATTTACTTATCTATCTTACAATTTTTGACAGAACAAGAGTCAAATGAAAGTATGCAATAAAAATGCTACAATAATTTGGGTAAAAGAGAAATATTATTCCCTAGAGTGGTCAGAGTGGATAAAATTGAATTAAGCCTTGAAGGATGGGTAGGGTTTGAATAGCTGGGAAGGATAGGCGACATTTAAAAACAAATATAATTCATAAAGTATTCAGAGGATAGTGTGGAAAAGTTACCATGGATTATGCAGAAAATTTTTGTGGGAATGATTGAAAATAAGATTGGGAAGAGCAATACTGTGGTAGGCTTTGAATGCCTTGCCAAGAAGTCTTGCTTTTATCCTGTAGGAAAGGAGAGGTCACTTAATTTTTTAAACTAGGGAAGTCATCAAGAAAATTTGTTAGGGGAATATAAATCTTGCATTGGTGGGCACAATTGGTCATAGAAAAAATTGAAGGCAAGAAAAAGAGTCTTTCATAATAAATCAACATGGGAGATCAACAGAGTTTAATGAGGTCACTACAAAAGAAAATGAATTAAAAGATTACTTCATGTTTTACTTGAGTGTGATCTTTTTGAACAGATCCCTTCATGGACTTAAAAAGCAACACACTGAAAAATCCTCTCAAGAGACATGTAATCCTTTTAAGAAGTAAATCAACCATTGACAACATAAGTAGACTCCCAACACCTACACCCTAACTACACCAGGATAGTATGTCATTAGTTGGAGATCCATTTATAATCACTTGAAGTCATAACTGGAAACTGCCACAGGTTCCTTAACTCCTGTGAGAGGAAGAACATCAATAGACATCATATAAAGAAGCAGTTCAGTGATTGTGGACACATCTAAACATCAGCATAATGAAAAAGAAAAATTCATGTGGTTAGAATTTAAACCCCTGCCATCACCCCAAACCAGGAAATTCTAAAACATTCACAGGCTTCTTTAATTTTGAACCAACCAGTCATCTCTTTATTCCAACTTCTGAGATTTACATGCAAAGAATTTTATTAATCATTTCTCTTCAACTTAAAAAAGTATCTTTTAACCCAATTCAAATAAAGAACCATTTATTAAGCACCTCCTATGTGCCAGACACTGTCCCAAGAACTGAGGATACAAAGGATGACTGAGCCCCCCCCCAAAAAAAATTAGTCCCTGCTCTCAAGGAGTTCCCAGTCTAATGGGGAAGACAACATGCAGAGAACCACGTTGAAAAGAAATATACATAGAATAAAATGGAAGTAAGTTTAGAGGGAGTAAATTATTAATAAAGGGGATCAAAAAAAGATCCAGAAAAAGATGGAATTTTATATTTTTATCTTGTGGGATTTTATTTTCTCAGGGGAAATTAAACCAAGAAAGTGTTCTAGGTAAATGGTCTGTATCCTAGCCAATGGCTAAATTTGTATTACTTGATTGACTTGAGGTCTCCAGATTTTAAGCACTGATCACCTTGAAGGTGATAGGTGATAATACTAAGTGACAAAGAATGTCTGTACCTAAAGATCTATGTCCTTTTTTGCATGATGTCTTTTCCCCCTCAAAAGGGTAAGCCATGCCCTTCAGAATCACTTATGGTTTGCTATCTAAAATATTGACACACTTAAAAATCAGAATGTCCTTTCCTAGATTGACTTTTAGTGGAGGTTGTTTAAGGATGTCTGCAGTGGTTGTTTTACATTTTGCTGCTGACAAGAGGGCAAAAATCAATTCATTGAGTTCAATGTTAGCTTTTGGGAAGACTACTTGCTGAAGAGGAACTCTTTAAATAGCAACTTTACAGGGCTGAGAATGTTAAGAAAGGATTCTAAAAAAATTCTGCCATTTTAAGGCTCATGCTCCCTACATTGCTTTCCAAGTATCTTACATCATATCATCCTGTAAGTGAGGAAGACTATCTAATAATAGTCTTTTGAAAGACCTATTATTAAGTTTCCAAAACAATTTCAACAAAAATACCATTTTCCTTGAAGAAAACTGATCTTCATAAAAATGTATTTAATGTGATATTTTTACACAAGGTTTGCAAAGGACTAAGAACGTGGTGAGGTTTGATCTTACTCAATATTATGCCAGATGTTCCTTGCAGTCCTATGGTGTTCTACTGGGCAAGGTGAATATACTTTTTTAGGAAATTTGCTTAAGTTATTAAGGACAGTTGGAGTCTTGGGAGAATCTGATTTAACATAGTGAGAAAAATACCATAGAAAATACTATAGATTTGGAGAAACAGAGTTGAAGGGAACTATATGCTTGAGGTGCTGCTGTAAGTCCAATCAAACCTAAAAAAGGGACCATTCCAAAGGCATTCACTTTATATGTCACTCTTATAAAGTAGCAAAAACAAAACTACTATCATGGTGAAATGCTCCTTAATAAGAAGTCATTTTTCAAGTCTTTTTAGGAACTCAATCAGGAATTCAATATCTTGGTGATTCTTCTCTCATTTAATTTTTATTTTTAGAAGTCTAATCCAGCTTAATTGCATTTATACTCCCTCGTCAAGTTGAATCTCATCTTCATTTTTGTGCAATTTTATAACACAAGTTCCAGACCTCAATGAAGTCACTACCAGGAATATATATACACAAAGCAAACTTTCAGATTAGAATTAATTTGAGATCTATGCTTTAAGTAGGGGTTCTCAACCTGGGATCTATGAATATGGCTAGAAAAATGTATTTCAATGTAATTGGTTACTTTTGTAATTCTATGTATTTTATTTTATGGATTTAAAGAACATTATTCTGAGGAGTCTGTAGACTTCACCAGACTGGGCAAAGAGGTCCATGATACAAAAAAATTAGGTTAAAAAATCCCTGAATTCTAAGGTATATAAAAGGAAAGAGGCACTGATATTGATTCACTGAATAAAGGGTAGGAGCAATGCATAGGCTATATAAAATTATAAATAAAGTTAATGACTGAGATTCTCCAAACCTCTTAAAGATCATTTTTCATTGTGATTTATTATCATACTGGAAGGCCACAGTTTGACGATTTGAAAAAATATGGAAAGGGTTTTAAAGTAACAGTTCAAGGATAACAAAACCACACAAAACCCCAAGTTATTTAAACTAACTTTATTCCTCTTGCCATCACAGTATAATCTTCTCAATCTCACTGTACCTTGACACATTAATCCCATTTATATAGGAAGATCATTATAAAACAATTAGCTCAGGTCATTAACAGGCACTGTTTGAGATCTAAATTAATACCACTGAACATGAAAAAGTGATGACAGCTTTTTATCTAAGTTACAGGTGAAGGCAATCTTTTCCCCCAATAAGCACTTTTTGAAATCTTGCTACAAATTCTTTCTAAGAACACTATTATTAGCAGCATATACCTCAAAAACCCACACGGTAAAAGTGCACTTGAAATAAGGATGTAGGGGAAGGGCAAGCACTTGTGGGGAAATGGAAAATATATGTGCTACAATGTGACCATCAGTATTTTCAATTTATAGTTAAAGACACAGGGAGAAGAAGCTTATAATAGTTTAGAATAGAAGCCTTATTTTTTCTTACATACACATTTATTTACAAAACATTGATTTAAGATGGCAGATGCAGGGCAGCAGGTTCCTGAGATGCCATGACTTTAATGGGTCATTATTTGTAATTGGTCTAGGAAAACTGAAAGAATTACAAATCGCTTCTTTAGAAAGTCTCACATCATTCCTTTGTGATCCCAGTAATGAATATTAGAGAGACAGGTATAAGCTTTTTCTTCTTGATATGGTAAAAGATGTACTGTGTTTTCCTTCTTTGCTATTTTTATTCAAGCAATCGATGCTGTGGAGTGCTTTCTAATATTATAATGCATTTTCCCCATTGAAAAACATTGGGTAGAGGCAGAAGTTATAAATACAGCTGGATATAACAATTTCCTCTTTAACAATTGTGGAAAAGGGTTATTGCAATTAATGTATTTGCCATTTTCTATCAAATAGTGCTTTATAATCTTAAAATTTATTATCATTATTCTTGTCTCCTATGTAGTTAGGACATTCTTTCAGAGTGAACAAATGGGATGTAAGACAGTTATATTAATAACCCTGAAGAATATGGAAAATAGTGCTTGAGATTTTTAAGAGGTTAAAGATTGAATCCTTAATGATAGTCCTTAATCAATGAGCCAGTCAGTCAACACGCATTTATTAAATGTCTACTATATACCAAGTACTATGTTTAGCCTTAATGATACAAAAGCAAAACTTGGTCCCTTCTCTCAAGCAGCTCATCATTCATTGATGAAGATAACATGTAAACAACTATGTACAGATAAGATATAAAGACAAATTAGAGATAATTAACATAAGCCAGGTAAAAGCTTTAAAGGTAATCAAGGAAGGTTACTTGCAGAAAGTGGGATTTCCTCCAGTCTTAAGGAAACCAAGAAAAGTAGAAGGCAAAATGGAGGAGGAAAATAGGTCTAGTCATGGAAGACAGTAAATTAAAATTGTCTGAAGTCAGGGGATGAAGGGTCTTGTTTAAGAAACAGCAAGGAAGTTAGTATCATAGGCTTGCATAGGATGTGCTTAGATGTAAGAAGAAGACTGACAAAGGTGGGAGGGTACAGATTATGGAGAGCTTTAAAAGCCAAAAGGAGCAATTTTATGTTTGATCCTGGGGCTAACATGAAGGCACTTGAGTTGATTCAATGGTAGGGGTTGGGTGTGGGACAGTGACATGGACAAATAGGTACTTAGGAAAATCGATTTGACAGCTGGGTGGAGAATATACTGGAGAGTAGGTAGACCAACCAGCAGGCTACTCCAACAGTCTAGGTATGAGATGATGAGGGTCTGCACCAGAATGGTGGAAATATCAAAGGAAAAAAGGGTTATGTACAAGATGCTATGAATATAGAAACCACAGGACTTTGCAATTGATTGAATATAAGGTGGGGGAGAGGGGAAAAGGCACAGTGAGAGTAAGGTATTGAATATGCCATTTAGGTTGTGAACTGGAAGGGTATCCTCAATAGTAGTAGGGAAACCAGGAAGAGGGAAAGGTTTTATTAATTTTGAACATGTTGAGCATACTATGAGACAATTATTCCAAAATGTCCAATAAGGAGTTGGAGATGTGAGATTGGTGGTTAAGAGAGATAGAGCTGGAGAAAATAAATCAGAATCATCATCTTTGAGATGATAGTTGAAATCGTGGGAGTTGATAAGAAGTAAAATAATGTAGAGGGAGAAAAGGACCCAGGACAGAACCTCAGGTGATACCCATGGTTAGGAGGCATGACCTCAATGAAAATCCACCAAAAGAGGATGGCACAAAAGGACCAAGAAGCAATCAAATAGGTAGTATGGAATTAGGAGAGCACCATGACATGAAAACCAAAAGAAGAAAGAGTGATCAACACTGTCAAAGGATGAAGTAAGGACCAAGAAGGATGAGAAGAAAAAAAAAATCAATGGATTTAGCAATGAAGAGGTCACTCAAGGATAATTTTGGAGATTAAGTTCAGGTTTGTGGCTGAGGTCAAATCTATACTGTAGAGTTAAGAATGGAGTAAAACAAACAAGAAGTAGAGCATTGATGTAGACCGCCTTCTATAGTTTGGATGGCTATCAGGAATGAATGGATCAAATGAAGGATTTGAGACAGAGAGATCATGGCCATCTTTGTAGGCATTAGGGAAGAGCTAAGACAGAGAGAGTGAAGATGAGTGAAAGTAGGGATGAAAGAGGGAGGGGAAGTGTGCTGGTGAAGATTGAATTGAATGAGATTACTTGTGCATGTAGAGATCCTTGGAAAGAAGGGGCACCTCTACATGGGAAACAGGAATGAAGGAGGAAGAAGTAAACTATGGATATAATCCACGGCTGAGGCTTGATAAAATGGTACTATAAGATGTAAGATGGAAAATAGGAGCAAAGAGTAAGGGAGAAAAGAAAAGATGAAGTAGAAGCAAACTGGTTCACCAAAGGGCCAAGATGGGGAAATAAGGAGGTTTGGGAGAGAGTTAGGGGAATAGAAGGATTAAAGATCATGATATGCACAAAGAACATGTGTTGTGACTGCAAGGGGAATGGAGAGGTAGAAAGACAACAGATGGGAATTTCAGATTGATGAACATGAAATGGAGCATATGAAACTAATATTTGAAGAATGATTATCTTTGTGTGCAACTAAGGGGAGGAAGAGAAGGTCATGGGAAATGAATAAACTGAGGAATTGGGTGATTGGGGTATTTGAGGAACTATCAATATGTGAGTTTCAGTACTCTATTATGATAGAAGATGGATAGGAGAAAGAGACTGTAAGTTAGGTATAGAAGAAGACAAGACAAAATCCTCAAAATCTGTAGACAACAACTTATAGTTAGCAATATATACTAGACACTAGAACATTTCCTCTATTAGAAGAAATATTTATTTTGTTTTTCTGCTCCTCTCCCTCTAAATAAAATCACAGGATTCATCCTTATACCTAACCCTACACCTAAAATGATAACTCACATTTTTGCAGTTTTTTAGCATATCCCCTAAATAATTCAGATGAATACTATTATCTTTAGTTTATAGAGAAGGAAATAGTTTAGAAGCTCAAGGAGATTGCTCACAGTCACACAGTAGTTAGCAGGCATCAAGGGATCAAGGTGGGAACTAAACACACCTAGAAATGGGATTTCTCTCTTCCAGTCATTGTAATGATTAAGGTTAATTTTAAAAGCCAATTGTCAAGAAGCATTTGCTAGAATAGAGAATGATATAAAGGTGAGAGTGTGAAAGAATAAAGAGAGGGAGGAAGGAAGGATTCTGGGAAAATGGTGCAGTAAGTAAATTTCAGTCTCTCCTTATTTCCCCCACAAATAGAACAAATTTGCACCTCAGGGAGAATCATAGGCTGGGGAAAAATAAAAAAAAACAAGATGGGGCAGAATAGGAGTTCTCCAGATACATCCTGAGAAGATCTGAAAAAATCTCCCTGGATTGGGGATTAATTTGTCTGATGTGAAAACACCTTTAGCCTTAGAGAAGCCCCTCGGGCTAGCTGATGTGGATAGAGTCTTAGGGGGAACCACAGAGACTTTCACCTTCAGACTGTAGAAGTGGGGCTTGACAGAACCAGCTGATCTGGTTCTGACAGGAAGAACCTCGGCTGACAGGAACCAGCACCTGATGAGTGCAGAGGCAGTGGGGCAGAGATACTGCTGGCTGTGGGTACTTGCAGGAAAATTGAACTCTTGGTTTGGGGTTACTGTCAGGATAGATAACTGAAGAGAAGTTTGAGGCACATTTCCCCACCCCACATGATTAAAAGTGCTTACAATAATATCTCTTATTTTAAAAAATGAATTGGCAAAGAATAAATAACTCCATGACTGAAACATATTATGGGAACAGGGAAGAACAGGGTTCATTTTCAGAGAACATTTTAGTGTATAAATTTTTTTTAAAAAGCTTCTACCCTAAAGAGTAATGTGAAATGGTTCCCTGCCCAGAAAAATTTTATTGAAGAACTCAAAAAAAGAATTTAAAAATCAAGTGAGAAACACTGAGGCAAAGCTAAAAACTAAAAACCACCAAAGAAAAACAAAACAAAACAAAAAAACTTATGAAAAAATGTTAACCAACTAAGAAAAGGAGGTACAGTCTCAAAGATGAAAATAATTCTTTAAAATTAGAATTGGGGGACAGTTAGGTGGCACAGTAGATAGAGCCCTGAAGTCAGAAGGACTTGAGTTCAAATCTGGTCTCAGACACTTAACACTTCCTAGCTGTGTGATCGTTGATAAGTCACTTAACCCCAATTGCTTCAGAAAAAAAAAAAATTAGAATTGGGCAAGGAGAAGCCAGTGAAGGTATGAGAGACCAAGAAATAACAAAACAGATTATAAAGAATGAGAAAATAGAACAGAATGTAAAACATTCTGTAAGAAAAATGACAGATCGGGAGAACAGATCAAGAAGAGAAAACATAAGAATAATTGGACTGCTAGAAAGTTGTGACCAAAAAGAGAACTTTGACACAATAATGAGAGAAATAATCCAAGAAAATTTTTCTGGAGTGACAGAATATAAGGGGAATGTAGAAATAGAAAAAAATCCACCCTTTACCACCTCAGAGAGATCCTTTGTGGAAAACACATAAGAATATTTTTGCCAAATTTTGAAATCCCCACATCAAAGAGAAAATTTTGCAAGAAACACGAAAAAACAATTCAAATATGCTAGAGCTACAATTAGAATTGTATAAAACTTATCAGCAGCTATAATAAACGACCTCAGGACTTGAAATCTACCAACAGTCAAAAGAATTAGACCTGTGGCCAAAAGTATCATATCCAGAAAAATAACATAATTTTGAATGAAAAAAAATGGACATTTAATGAACAGATTTTCAGGGCTTTCTATCAACCAAATCCAAACCTGACAGAAAATTTAACATGAGTCAATATGAAAGATCAATTTTAAGACATTTAACATAGACAAATTGCTTAAAAATATATAAATTGCTTGTTTTTTTTAACATGTGAAAATGTATATACTAGATGTTTAAGATTCACTTCAACAATAGGGCAGTTCAAAAGAAAGATTGGCAGAGTCAAGGTAACAATAATGATTAGGTTATACAAATGAAGTGCAGAGGAAGAATAGACAGAGGCATTGGGTAGGGAGGAGGGCTCATAGTTTTGAAAATTTACTCATGATGGGAATGGGTTCAATAGGCAGTACTACATAGATACCATGAAGGGTATAGCACCCTCCAAAATCTATAAAGAAATAAGGGGGAGGGATGAATGGATGGGGAAGTAAAGGGTGAGGGAAGAAGATAGAGAGGGATCTTTGGGAGGCAGGAGGCTAAGTAATAGCTAGGCAAGTTATGGAGCAGAATTTAAAAAAGGTAACAGGGGCAGGAAAGAGATATGTGTGTGTGTATATTTGTATATATATATATATATATATATATATATATATATATATTTGTATATATATATGTGTGTGTGTGTATATATATATATATGTATATATATATATACACACATGTATGTATACAAAAATATATCTTTTCTAAACTGTAGCTTACTTGAGAATAGTGGGGAAGCTGAAAAAAAAGAATAAAGTAAATAAAGTATGCAGGAGAGAACCAAAGAACAATTTACAAGGAAGTAAAGAAAAAATGGACATTCACAAATATAATTTCTTCTACTAATATATATGCTTTCTTGATCTGATAATTTGTTGTTATATATTTTGAATCCCCCCTGATGTTCTGCCGGGCACATGACAATGTTCTCTTCTGATTTAATTTTGTTTTGTATTTCTTTTCTGTTCTTTTCTGTTTTTTTCCTTATTGTTTTTTTTCAAATAAAATAAATTTCTTAAAAAAGAAATAAAGGGAGTAAGTGATTAGAAAGATCATATCAATCTCAAAGTGGCAAAAAAGAATTCTCTAAGCTATTCCGTGGTATTTTTTTCTTTCCTGATAAATTTATTTAAAATCCATAGTAATTTCCTTGACCAAATTTTACTTACAAATTTTTTAAAGTCTGAGTGAAAAAGGAAGATCCATGTATCCTATTATGTTTTCTCTTAATTCCTGCCTATTCTCTTGTACCTAAATCAAATTTAATGCAAGTTTTAAGAAATATTATGAAATTCCCACAAAATAGTATTCTTAAAACTCAAAGAAATTGCTGTCAAGCAACTAAAACAGACAATCAGAGTCTTTTCATCTTTGTAATCTGAATTCTACATCTATGAGACAGAATAAAGAGGATGATCAACGTGGCAGCCTAACGTGTTCACATCCCTCAGCACTTACCAGTTAAAATGCATTATAAAGCACTGTGCCAAACTTTAGAAACTTCAGCTTCTTATAAAGCTTGATTTCAGTTGTAAGTAAGGATTAGCCTAAAAGCAATGTGGAAGGTTTCTAGAGAGTTTTAAAATGAAGAAAGAACTCAACAGCTTAGGAGGAAGCCATGACTATGGGGAACAGAGAAGTAATTCTACTTAGAACATGATAAATAATAGCATTTTAAAAGGTAGTAATCATCACTTGAGGGGAAAAGATGTTTTCCAGGTCTTTAATATTACTGGTATCTGGACATAATGCTGCTGTATGCTTCTTTCTGCCAAGCAACTCTCTATCTAATAATATAATGACCAAATATGTTTTCTCTTTGAAAGATCCTTTTCTTAAACTGCAGACTCATATTTCAGACATTGTTAACATAACCACTTTTCTACTAAAAAGCTAAAGAAGTTACTTGGATGAAAGGAACAATGAATCATACCATTAAAGTGCCATCAGAGTATTAGAACAGACCTTGAAGATCTTCTAAGTCTTAATATCTCACCCATCCTTCAGAAACAGAGAAATTTCCTTTACATCAGTCTTTACAAATGTCAGTATCATTTGACTGATCTTGCCATCATTCTGTGACAAGATTACACATAAAAAATCCGGTTGTTAGTGGGTGATTCAAGTAATCTTTTTTTTTTTCAATTAGTCTCTGTGCCTTGCAGAAGGAGAAACTAGAAATATTTTTCTTCCTGAGACATTGTCCAAATTTCACACCAGAAATAGCTTCCAATCTCTCTGTGAAGATATAAAACTGACAGGAAGTATCATTCATGACAGAAAAAAAAATAAAATTGGAAAGAATTAGTATAATGATTTCTATGTTCTTCTAATTTTTCCAACCAAAATATGAGAATTAATCTGGATGAAAGCTTTTAGAAGAAGAAAAATAAAAATAGGCAACCTTCACCTTGCTAACTTTACATTGAAGAAACATCACAAAGATATTGTTATTTGAAAATACTATTTAAACATGCCTTTTATCTTATACACAGAAGTCCAAGATTATAATCACAAAAGTCATATAAATAGTTACAGGTTTTGGTTCTTTGAACTCAAGTTCAGTCAGGAGATCTTGAATAATAGTCCAGCATTAATGAATTCCATTTTAGATAGTAGAATTTGTATTATTTGGAGTTTTCCAATTTAATTAATTTTCATGAAGGATGAACTAATTCAGAAACCAAGTAGTTTGAGGAAGTGAGCCAGAGAAAAAGGGAAGATGTTTGGTTAAATGATTTCATGATAATAAAAGACATTACACCTATCACTAAATACAGAGACAAAATGAAGACAAAAATGCCACAATGGGATTTTTAAATGGTGACATCTTTATGAGCACAGATGGGACAGATCTCCATGCAGATAGTCCTTGGGAGGAAATGTGATGTTTCCCACAGGTCCAGTGCTGATTTACCAGACTAGAATCTTCTATTGATCACAACTGTACATTTATGATGACTCAATTCCTCAATGGCATTCATAAAAAGATTGGAAGTTCACATGAACTGGGAGCCAATCAGTTCCTGATAGTATATGGTCTCTGGAAGAGGGTGATAGAAATCCTATCTCTCCATATAATAAACATATGTGGCTTAATGAAACTTTTCTTCAAAAGGTGTCTTGATCTTTTAGAAGGATAATTTAAAATTTCTAAACACTGGGCAAAGTAGAAAGTGAAGACATAAGGCTAGTACTAATTTAAATAGCCACTGAAAAAGGAGTAAATGCACTAAGGAAGGGCTCACACTTTAATCACATAATAGTTAAGAATCTGTGGAAGCATGTTGAATGTATGCATTGTTTGCAAAGTATAACTACACTTCCATTTTGTTTAGTTAGGAAGCTGGGAAAAAAGTGAGAGCAGTCCCCTTTCTTTCCAAGGGTCTCCTCATTCCTTCCCCCCCAAAAAATGATTCTAGAGTTGCTGCAACTTTCTTCACTCAGCATTGGAAAGTGAGATTCCAAAGTGTTTTTTTTTTCCCTTTCTTTTTATTTTTTTAAATTTTTACTAAGAGAGTACACAGAGAACAAAATGAGTGAGCATGCTTTTGCAGATCACCTTTAACAAACCTTGCAATGAGAAGTGTATTTTCATGCTTTCCATTCCATTTTTACTCTTTCCCCTTTCCCCCACCACAATACCTCAAATGGTCTGAGTGCTGCAGTGTGGTCTGTTGAAAGACAAGACACTTATATCATGTAGATGAATGAGGCCTTTGATGTCATGCAATTCCTGCGCCCTCGTATTGAACATACACAGTATTAAGATTCTTAGACATAGAACGATACGTTTTGAATGCATTTACCACTTTTATTTCACTATGCAGAAACATACATTCACCATGTGTTGTGATGCAGTTGACAGTGTGATGGAGAATAGAACTCTTCAATGGATATTTATAACTGAACACTCAATAGTTTACAGTGGAAGTTCTGTACAATTTAAGGCTTCGCTCTGAACTAGATTATAAATGTTGACCAGGTTTTGAAATGAAACACTTTTTTTTTCAAATAACATAAAGGAAAAAATCAATAAAAAACAATAGGGTTATTACAGAGTAATAATATTGTAATATAAGGAAAGTACAAGTTTCCCCAAAATAATGACAGTTTATAGATTTAGGACTTATGAAGGGCAAATGGAAGCTTTCTGGATTTAATGAAGAACAAGGCAGACAACAGAAAGAAAATCAAGTTGAAATACTAAAATCATGACTACCTCAGAAGGTATTAAATCAGATATACAAAGCACATTTTGTAAGCATTAAATATTTCCATAGGATTAGGGGTTCATCATTTTATAAGGGAATAATAATAATAATAATAAAACCAGATAAACAAGAACAAGATTCAAGTTTACTGAATAAACTGTGTTATTGGCACATCTAACGTGTGATAAAACATTATACACCGTACCTATACAGCTTCTAGCATTTGAGGGTAATCTTCATTTAATTTGTAAACAAAAAAGGTTTTGCCACCTAACAAATTATCATTTTGTTTAGACTTTAATAATAAACTGTGAAAGGCATGAATTGTTTATGTGTTACATGAGATCACTGTTTATATTGTTGGTTATGAACGTGCAGGTATAGCTGAAAACTTAGACATTTTGTAAAAATTAAAAATGCTGCTCTTTTGCAATTTTATCGTTGCTTCATGCAATATCGGTTTACTGATGCTGAATCGGATTGCTCTATTATGGGAAGATCTCTCTGCCAGTGTCTTAACAGTCAAGATCAATTCTTCTGGACTGAAATTTTCCATGGACAGATACAAGTCAGTCAGTCGGGTTAGAACGGGGACTCCATATAGGCTCTGGTGTTCCTAATGGTGTGCATGACTGGATTCAAATGCAAGCTAAATTATTCCTGCAGGAAAGAGATTTGATGAGTTAATTATTTATTTGAAGTCATTGGAGTGATTCACTCCAATGGGGATTGCAAGAGAAATGTCTCTCAAGTTAAATGCTTCCTCAGACAACAGATAATTCATATCATTCCAGTACACGTAACTGCTGATGATATGCTTTCTTTTAAAGAATTAATGCAATGCCACTGAAGTGGCTGTACTCACTCCAGAAGGCCTGTTTCCATCGTCCAAAATAAATTAGTAGTTTGAATATAGTGATCTTTAGATTCTTTTTTTTTTCCGAAGCAGGAAAACATTTTTTAAAAAAAGAGATGTCACTCATCATACTATGTTTCTTATACCAATGCTAGAGAACATAAATATACACTTATGTTTGTCAGATGTTCTTCCAAAGTCCAGAGGCCATTATCCAAAACAAACTTTACAAGCAGTTCAACTGTTGCATTAGGCATTCAAAGCAAGGCATTGAGGGCTCTTGCATAGCAGGTTAGTATGCATGATAAATTTGTGCACTTACAAAAGATACAGTCTAGTTATGATGCTCACACCAAAGAACAGATAGATAGACATGCCATTTTGAAGGGTCATTGCAAAAAGGCTGCATTACTGCCTCATTCTGAGGCAGAATGCTATACTAGAACACACACACACACACACACACACACACACACACACACACACACACACACACACACACACCCCTGTAAAATACAAGAGACAGAAGACATCCAAACTGCAAAAAAAACTCTCAGGCTTTCAGATATAAATTAAGATACAGCCTGGGCCAGAACCAAAACAAGTTTGGAGGGGAAGTCTACCATCAGGTAATTTTGTCATCAAACAGAAATGGGACCATTTTGTTTCCATAATATTTACAACATACAAATTTTGCCCTTCAGGACAAAATGGTCTTTGTTCTGCTTAGATAATAGAAAACCGACTTTGAGAGTTCAAATTTTGGCAATGAACAGAGCGCATCAAAGCATGGATAACATGGGATGGCCAGCGAGATCACCCAAGCCAAAGCTATTCTCTTCTTCGTTCTTTAACTGGCAACAAAGGCAAGGCTTCAGACTGAAGAAGCAAATCAAGACTGTAGAGACAGATCTGAAGTAAACCATAACCCTCTGAATACTAAGTCCTTCATATTTTGGGAATCCATCATTGGAAATGCCAGTGAGAGAATAAGAAAAGAAAGGTGGGTTAAGGTGAAAAATGAAAGGGAAGTGCCCTGAGCCACATGCTAGCCTGGCAGAGCCGAGGACAGTCACTACGCCTCTTACCTGGGGTCAGTCCTCTCCATCTTCAGGTGTGATCTCTGTCTCTTTATGTACCACTACTTTGGTCACTGACATGTCAGGGTGCTGCTCTTTGGCCTCTTTAATTGCCTGAGCCAGCGCCTATCCCCAGGAAACCACAGAAGGGCAAAAACAAAAAGGAGGTGGAACATGCATGATCAGTAGCCAGGTGAAGATTCATGAGATTTTTACACAATTTACAAATGAGGAAAATGACTTAGATATGAATTATGTCATCATTCTTTGAAAAGTTTACCCAATTATCTCTCTCTCTTTCTCTCTCTCTCTATATGTAATATTTCAGAGAACATGCCAGAAGAAATCATATCATAACTAGTATGCCTATCTTTTTGGTCCTCTGCCCAGGTATTTTCTAGCATATGCACACTACCTGGTCATGATCAATGTCTGCATCTCCCGTGATGACTATTCGCTTTTCAATTCTTGTCTCTGAAATGCCTCCTTTCACAGTCTAAAAGAAACAAAGACACACTCTATAAATGTAGTCATAAAAAGAATACTTGTTTGTTTGTTTGTTTTTTTGCAGGAGGGAAAAAATAATATCTGAAAATGCTGAGAAAACACTATAACATTTGAAAAATGAAAGAGTACTTCTGAAAAGATTTCAAAATGTTAGGATTAGAATTGAGGATAAGATAGGGGCTGGAGAAAGATTTACAAATAGCAAATATTTAATGAACCTCTATAACATATGAGGAATGGAATGAAGTGCTAAATTCCATGAGGGTATTATCTGCTTTATGTCTTCTAACATAAAAGACACAATAAATATTCAAGAAATGGTGATATATCTTGTTATTAATACAGTAGTATAAAACTGCCCACTGTTTTCATTCCCACATTGTATTTGTTAACATTCATGTGGGAAGGCTTTCCACATTGGAGGGACTTTTAAAATTCACTGAACTTATTAAGTTCCATCTTCAAAAAAAGTAGGGGGTTTTGTTTGATTAGTTGTGCAGGATAAGGATAGTGAAAATGGTAAACTTTCTCTTTACCATGCCAAGAAATGAAACCTTTGTTTTTTCACTTACTTTGGTGATATGTGTGGTGGTTGTAGTACTGGTTGTTTCTGATGTGATTGTTTGTGCACTCATCAATACACCTGGCTCAGTATCAGCACTGGAATCAACCTACCCCACAAAGGAGAGGGGAATAAAAACATTCCCCAAGTTAATGAAAAATATTTTTAATAATTTTATCTGCACTGCTGAAATAAACGCTTCTGTAAATATTCAGAAATCACCAGAGAAGGAGAGAGCTAAGGAGTGGAAATTTTATATCTCTTCCTCCATCTTCATAATATATGAAAGATGTACTTTTTAGTCTCAAAATATATTGAGGAAAGGACATACTATCCTATGATCAAAGAGCTTAGTACTAAGATTCTTAACCTTTTTTCTGTGACAAACCCTTTTGACAGTTTGGCAAAGCCTACAGACCCCTTCACAAAATAATATTCTTAAGCAGATAAAATATACAAAATTTCAAATGAAACAATAGCTAGTTATCAAATTTTAAAAAAAAATTATTAAGTATTTATTTAAAACTAAATAGAAAATCAGAAAATAAAATAGAAAAAGGCTGAAAAAGAAAATAAAAATGTTTTAAAGAAAGTTCACAGACTCTAGACCAAAATCTAGTCCAATATCCCAACTTTATGGATGATGAAAATGATTTGATTCAGGTCATATGATGGCAAATGGCACAGCAGTGATCTGAATGCCAACTCTCTGGTATAACAGAAACACAGTGGCTCTGGAATAAGATCTGGTTTTAAATCTTGGCTTTATTACTTATGAATTATGTGACTTGGATAAGTCATTTGGAATCTTTAAGCTGCCAATTTTCTGAAAGGGAAGGATGATGGTGAACAGTAAGATGAGGGTCAATGAAGGGAGTGGGCATTTTTGTCTGCAGAATAGAAAACAGAGGACATGATAACTAAATTTCAAGCATTTCAAAAGCTGCCATATGGAAGAATTGTTCTATTTGGCTTCAAATGTCAGAACCAGCAGCAGTGGTTAAAAGCTGATTTCAGGGGGGAAAGATTCCTAATAATTACAGCTGTCTAAAAGTGGCATATCCTCAATAGAGGCTGGATGACCACAGTCTTATATGTTGGAGTGGGAATTTTTTTCACCTCTGGCTTCCTTTTCATACCAGTTGCATCATCCATAAAACAATGTAGTTGTACCAGATAATTTCTATAATCCCATTTCCTTTCTAACTTTATAATACTATGATTTCAAGATCAGTATTCAATGCATCTATTTTTGTATCTTGATTATGAGCACTATGCTATAGTTTGTCAAGCTCAAAGGTCTACCTGAGTTATAGAAGAACAGACATCTAGCTGTTATAGCCATGGGCTCTAAGTTCTGCAGTAATTACATTTAATAATAATTTTTAAAAGTTTATATCTATTGATTATCTCTAGATAACAGAATAAGATTGGAGCTTTTCAGCTGTCATTAACAGAAAAACACATTTATAGAAACAATTCATCTCAAATTTAGGTTAAAACTAAAAAATAAATTAGATAAAAGTAGTAAAGCCTTCACCTCTACCATAAGTCTTACCTGTGATGATTCATATGTTATGGTTTTTGTCTCTGTATGAACTACTGGCACTTCCTTAGTCGAAATTTCCAACTTAATTCCTCCTGGGGAGACACTACCAAAACTGATGGTCTCTGTCTTCACAGATGGTGACTGTGTCAATGGGAAGCGAGGAGAGTGATTATTATAGTTTAGTACAATTTTTTTCTGCCTTTTTTTTTAATGACATAAGCATCAGATTAGTGTAGTATATATGTATGCTGCATTATAAGGGGAGCAAGGAAAAATGAGGTACATATATATATATATATAGGGACAATAGAATCTCCTGAAATTGCAAGGCATTGTTTATATTTATTAAAAATATTCCAGGTGAAGGAATTTTTTTTGAAAAATTTCTAGCAGTTTTTTCTTCTCTTTCCCATCCAATACTCCCACTATATCCTGTTAATCTGTTAAGTTTTTTTGGTTGGAAGTGGGGTAAGAAATGAACAGCTAAAGTTCATTAAAACTAAAAGAGATTCTTCTCTAGGATGACAAAACTGAAGGAATAATTATTTACTGCAATTTTTGGTATCAACCCTATGATAACTTACATTTCTTGATTCTTCCAAATAATATATAAAAAAGAAAAAACTTATCTAATCAACTAATTTTATTTTTGATGGATCACAACTTCTATCCTCCATTGTTAATTTCATGAATTACAAAAGACTGAGATGCTATTGATCCTGAAACTTTCTAGTTGACTACTAGGAACATCTGACTCTTCCAGAGCACTTTACAAAGGGCTTCCTCACAACAATTTTGTTGTTATAACCTTAAGCAGGACAATTATCCACTTTACAGATGTGGAAGTATCTCAGAATGGTTACGGGACTACTCCCTAGCTACAGAGCTAGCCAAGTCTCCCAATTCTGAGTCTACAGTTCTTTTCACATCATCATATTATGTGTTGCCAAAGATGGAAATCAGCAACAAGCTCCATAACTGCCATGCAGGAAGGAATAAGAGGAGAAACAAACTGCATTTTGAAAAGATAGAGAACCAAACTGAACTCCATGTCTTATTTAAACTCTCTTGAGGTAACAATTTCAGGACAGAATCGATCAGTTTGCCTTTAGCATAGAAAGGACTGTCAACCACTAGTTACCTCAAAATGAGGTTTTGATTCCAATGATTCCAATATGAGGGATCTTGCAGTCTGCTCCTCCTCTTGCTCATGAGAAGCAACGGCAATCTCTTCCTGTTTGATCACAGATTTATCAGATGCCTCCTCCTCCTCCCTTTTCTCCTCTTTAGCCCCCTCAGTCAGAGCAGAACCCGCCTTCCCGGTAATATTAGAAGCCACAGCAGATGCTGCCTGAGCTGCAGCATCCAAATGAGTTCCAGCCAGGTTAGAACCATCCCCACTTGCATGCACATTCATCACACGTCTCTCCTCCACCACCACTGTTTGCTGAACAACCTTCTCTGCACTAAGCTGCTTGTGCTGCTCGCTTGATTCTTTCTGTATTTCACTGGGCTCCGTCTTGGTTTCTGCTTTCTGTGGGGAGAAAAATTATCAAGATGCTTCTTCAGAATCAATAAAATAAAACAGAAGCCATTTACTCAGTTCAGTTGCCTAATGTTTATGTTAAAGGCTAAAAACTAGAAACAGGTTTAAAAAACAAGTTATCTCCATCTGTTTTAGCCTTCAACAGAAACCTAGGCTATTACTTTAGAATATGGGCAACAGAAGAAAAAATGCAATATAAAAAATCACAAACATTAAAATAAAAATGTTACAGCATATCAACATTGATGTCAACAGTCTATGGGCCAGGTACTAAGCCAAATAAAACAAAATAAAAATAAATATTGCAGTGTGAAAGCTTTATGAACTTTTTTCTATTTTACTGGAAATGAATGAAAGGTATATTATAGGCACAATAATAATAGAATGATAAACATAATAATTGCTTGTTAGAATAATAACTTAAGACATTCTGGAAATATTTTAAGGGCAAAATAGCTTGCAAACACACACACACGCACACATGCGCAGACATATATCTGAAAGCCACATATGTATCTACACAACACAAACATGCGGGTACCTCTATGTACATACATGCATACAATATCATATATTCATGTATGTGTGCATGTATACCCATAAAAGCTGTATGTATGTACATACATAGATATACACACACAGCAAAGAAAGAAGCACATATGTGGAGAGTCAGAAAAGCCAAAAAGGAAAGCAAATGGCCACCTGAACCCAGTGCTGTGAAGAAGTAGTAACCCCTCCTATGAACTCTGTGGGTTTTCTTGCAGAATCTATTAAAGTGAAGATATCTGAGCCATCCAAAATCTTTTCACCAGTAGACTTAGTCTGAGTAAACAAAGAAATGTAGAGTCAAACACAGGACAGAACATTCACCCACAAACACATTCATACACATTATTTTAACAAAGCCATAGGCGAGAGGGAAAGGGAGGAAGGAAAGGAAGAGTCTGAGAGACTGAGGTCAGGAACAGAAAAGAATGGGAAATAAAATAGCACAAATCTGTAGTGATTTTAAGCATTTTTTTCTTTTAAAAAGCAGAGTTATTAGGATTGGGATGGTGCTGGTTTAAGCAGACCTTTCTCTCCCCATTTTCTTTGCAAGCCACAGAAGCAATATTACACTTCGGTTACAGGGAATTTGAAATTAAAGTGCAAGGCTGAATGTCTAATTCATAATTGGACTGCCGTCCTTATTTAACGATGAAAAAATAAACAAGCTGGGTTGCCCGTTGTCAACATAAAGCCAAGTAGCAAGAGAAACTGAAAGGTTCAGGGTAGAAGGGTATGGCTCCAAAAAAAGCCATGCTTTAATCTTTAAATTACAGGACATATAAGAGTCACTGGTTACCACCACTCGAGATGCAGCTGACTCATTGACATAATGAGCAGTGGCAATGGTGAATCCTGGTTCCCGGGAATATCTCCATTCAGATGGGCTTTTTTCTTTGCGAGCAAAAAATTCTGCTTTTAAAGTTTCACTGTCTGATACATGTTCTACCCCAGCAGACTGTATACTTCTTAAGCCAGTACGTAATTCAAAATCCTTTTCCAGCTTCTGGGCTTTCTTCAGACTTTCTTCATCTGGACTTGGCAGTCGGGATTCAGCTTCCTTTATGGGGGCCAGAGATTCTGATAATTTCCTTTTCACGATCTGCACCTCAGATCCTCTCCTGGCTCTGTCATCTGAGATGGCTTCTAAGACCTCATATTCTGTCATTACAGGGATGATTTTCACAGATTCTGTCATCCCTCTCTCAAATTTCTGAAGGGCTTCAAGTGTGGAGGGCTCTCCTGTCTTTTCACCCTCCTTAGCTTTCCCTGTCATGGTCACAATTTTTCCAGAGACAGTATCATAAGATTTTCCTAAAGTATATGTTTTCTGTTTGCTTTCTTCTTTCCATTGCATTTCCCGTGTTAAGTCATCAAAACTCTGCATTTCAATGGTGCTGGATTTTAACACATCAGCAGGGATGTCACCAGTTTTGCTGCTCACAGTCACCACTTTGTAAGTGACAATTTTTTTTGAATCGCCATCAACTACCTCAGTGGGTATTTTGTCTACAATAACCCAATCCTCTGTGCCCTATATTTGAAATATAAAAGCTAAATTAGAATGTCTGGTTCTCCGGTTTTTCAAATAAGAATCCTTTAAGAAAACTAGAAGGGCTATTTGAAGACTTAACTATGCTCAATTCTGGGTTACCACAAAATGGCAGGTGGCAACAATGGCGTCTGACAATTTGGATTAAGAGCTCCTTCCAGATGAAAATTATTAGCTGTAAATGACATATCACTTTTTGATTTTCCAACCTTTAAACATCTAATGCTAAGTATGACTAAAGGCAGATATGCTTTTTGTGCTAAGCAGTCGGGCATTCTATGGTACATGAACTGCTGTATTATTTACATCTTTTTATGTGCTTCCTAGAGTAAAATGAGAAAATCAAAGAATGCCTTTTCAGTTAAAAAATGTTTCAATTCTTTCTTCCCTTTTAAGTAATTGGCAAAATCCCCAAATTTGAGAAAAGGATATCATACCCTTAGCTACATCTTTCTGCTTTTGTGGGATTAAGTTGGAATCTCAAAGATGTTCAATAATTAAATATTTTCCATTTTGTAAATGGTTGAAATCTCCTATAAATACTGACCACTTTTTCCTACTTTGGGGGACATCATCTTGTGCTTATTTTTTACCTATTCTCCTAAACTTTGTGAAGAAGTCAAACCTCTCTACAATAAACCTCTCTATGAAAGCAGAGGACCATCAGGATGTAATGATGCAGCTAAAGAACTTTACAGGCAGTATGTGATTAATATGGCATCTAATTTTACATTTATCATACATCAAAGCCTGAACCTAAATATTTGATTAAATATAAATGTATGCATATATGTATGTATGTGTATATATGCATATGGATCATATTTATGTGTTAGTAATAGTTTAAGGAACTGAAAAATAACCTCTAAGGTTGATGGGACAGTTTTCTGCAAAATGATTTGATGAGAAGAAACCATAGTGCCAGAAGAATCTCTTTCCTTCAGTCTCTTTAAATCTTTTGGCTAATGGAAAGATCAATAAAAATTCAGAACTATCATCATCAATCAAGATCATCTGAGTTAATGGAAACCCATAAAGAAAATATACATTAGAAATAAGAAAAGGTAAACATTTTCTAAGAGCAAACAAAAATGTTTGAAAAAAATACATGCTTGGTACATCAAAAACACAGATAATACACTCACCTAAAGGCAGAAGGCATCAAGCAAGAAAACATTAGCATCTGCTAATCACAATATTTAGAGATTACCCTAACTCCCCTCCCCCAAGATCCAAACAGAAAACAGCATACCTACCTTTATTTTAAAATACAGTAACTGTTGCAAGAAAATGAAAACTAAGGACTAATTCTAATGAAACTTAAGTGTGCCAAAGCAATTCCACCTTGAAAATTCCTGTATGTTTGTTTTTTACCTGAGACTCAAGGAATGAAGAACTTCCCTGCTGCAAAAATATAATTTTTTCAGATATTTCTCTTTCTTCTTTGGTCTGTTTGAATAAAGGGGGTTGGGTTGGAGAGGGGGAAGTAGACAGTTTCCAAAAAAGGAAAGTTAGGAAGAGAGTTCTTAGATTTTGCAATATAAATGCTTATCTAGTACTCATGCATATCTCCAGCAGAAGCAGATTTTTACTGTCCTAACTGAACTGAAGAGAATCAAAAAGGAAATAAACAGAAATTTGAGGATAATATTCAAGTAAATTTTTTTTGTTCATGTTCCTTTCATGGAACAATAAACTCATATACTTTTTTAAACCTTCAAGCCTTTCCACCACCCTCAACCCCCCCCAGAACATTTCCTCTTTTGTGAATATGCAACTATGTTCTCTGCCGTTTTAAATAGCCTTTGGATATTAATTTTACAAAAGAAGTTACCAGAAGAGTCACTAAGATAGCATAGAAAGAAAAATGTCTAAAGTAGAGCAATGTTTTCTAAAAAATTAATGAACATTAATTTTCTCAATTCTACATATTAAGTAAGTTTACTTGTTATTGGACAGAATAGTGTCCTGAGAGGCAGTTTTATGTCAGTAATTTTTAACAAATTATACCTCTCTTCCTATCATACTATTCCATAAAAAAATTTAAACCACATATTTGTAAATGACCAGGCTTAATTTGATCTTTTAATGATCTAGTGAAAATTGTGTTTTATGCTGATTCAAAGACATCTTGGATAAAGATTAGCAGACAGTTAATTGCTCAAACACTGTAATCTTTAAAAAGGAATAAGATAGCTTATGGGGACTTAGCTTATCATTATATTTTCTAAAAAGACTTCTAGTATTTCTATTTGGGGATTATTTTATGTTGAAAAGAATGAAATGCAACCACATTCAACATGGATTTTGTTGTCTTTTCAATCAGTGTTTATCTAACACAAATTATAAAACTGTGTGAAGAGGTCAAAATTAAATATATATTTTCAGAATTATGCTAGTAGGCACTGAGAGGAAGTTTTAAAAGCATCATTTCCCATTCACTGACGTGACTATAATGATTAAAAATGAAAGATAAACAGGGTCCTCAGGAAATTCTGGTGTTTACCATCACATAATGTCAGCATAGACTATGCATAAATTTAAATGTGTTTTTAATGTGTAATTTATGTGTTTTGTGTATGTGTGTGTATGTATGTATAAAAGTAGTAAGTAGGAAGGTAAAAGTTTTGATTTTAAAGTGTGAACTCTAAATAGAATCAAATTAATTATGCAAGATAATGGGAGAAGAAGACATGCAGATAGTTTTTTCTTTCTTTTTTTTTTAATAAAGCATATGAGTTCAAATATTTATTTTAGATTTTGAGTATGATGAATTTCATTTAACAAACATTTACTAAACACTTGTGTGCAAAGTATTTTGCTAGGTAGTTGGGGAGTTACAAAGTTTAGGAATTTATAATGCCTACCCTTATAAAAAGTTATGGGTATTGACAATTTATGATACACACACACACACACATAATCATAGTGTCCAAATAGCCAAAAATGTGCAAAGAAAGCTCTCGGTGAGCTAAAAAAGATTTTCAAAATTTATTATAAATGGGTGGTTTGTGTGATCACGAGAGGATTCAGTGAGGATGACATTTGAGTTTATCAGGCACATATTTCAATCAGCAATTTCATAAGTCACTCATATGTGTATCCCTATTCAATGAGGAAATCCAGTCTCTTTGTACCTTTAGCCTTATTTTTCAGTGATTTGGGAACTGTTTCAGTAACTTGGGAGTCATGATTTGTGGTTGTAACAGATAATAAATTAATCAATAATCTATTCATGTGTTATTAATAGAAAAAATGAAATTTAAGAATTCTTCTAAGGATCAAGTTGCTTTATGAATGGACATACTTGCTCCTTCTGATTAAAAGTTGTCTGTAGAAGACTAGGTTCTCATTTATAATTAGATAGAAATTTTAACACTATTCTCTTTATTCTGACCTTCTTCCTAAATCTGGTATCTATTTTGAATTTTGTTCCAAGGGGCTTGGTTTCTTGGCTAGACTTCAAGTTTGAAAGTATTCCCCATGTAAAGTTTAATCCAATAATACGCTAAGGGATTTTGCTTTCTAAAGGGACTTGCCATTTTAAGAAGTCTAAAAAGAATAAATATTTAATGGAATTTTGGACATTGTGAAATGTGGTAGAAGACTATTTTGGGGTTAAAGTTCCTGTGGTGAGAATCTCTTCAAATCATGCCATATACAGATGGTAGGTATCACTCTACCTATTCAGATAGGCTAGCCCTCTTTGTGTATGTATATTTA
This sequence comes from Sminthopsis crassicaudata, assembly GCF_048593235.1. NCBI lineage: Eukaryota > Metazoa > Chordata > Mammalia > Dasyuromorphia > Dasyuridae > Sminthopsis > Sminthopsis crassicaudata. The sequence continues at coordinate 226,941,130 of NC_133617.1, read as the reverse complement.
ACTTTATTCTAAAACATTTTCTGCATTACTGATTGTCTTATATTATCCATGCTGCCATTCTGCTTTCAGTAAAGAGGATGCACAATTTGACTACACAATACACTGTGACAAAATGAAACTAGGCTTTATAAAATTTAAATGAATGAAATTAGCAAGTAAATGCAAATGTTAAATGTTAGCAAAATAGAATGAAACCTATTAGTTCATTTATTTAAACAAATATTTATTTCAATTTCTTTTCTCCTTTTTAATTGTTTATAAATCAGTAGTGGTTAGTAAAACAATTGGAATTCATTAAGATTCAGTTCAAACAGATAAACTTAAAAAATAAAAAGAATGGCACACTATAAATCAGCAGTCTTTCTTCAATTTTGCCATCTTATCACAGATTTTAACAAAAGGAGCAGCTAAAGGGACATAATCAGTCCTTAAACTCAAGTGCACTAGGCATTCTGACAAGATTGAGGTTATTATTTTTGAGAATGGGGTCAAGGAGGAAAGAAATCCCATCATTTATGAATAGGGGATTTTGTTTTTTTTTAAATTTAGAAGTAAGCAAAATGAATCAGTGTATTTGAGATTTAATACTCCTAATTTCTTATTTGAACCTGCTTAGTCATAAAATGAACTGATTAGATTGTAGACTCATATAGATTGTAGACATTTGTAGATCAACGAGCTTGAAAGTATTTCAAAGTATAAAATTATTTCATGCTTTTTTAGCAGGCTATATGAAAAGCAGTTTTATGTTGAAAATGAGTAATTTTTAACATGTGAACTTTTCATTTGTTTATGATGGTATATCAGGTCATATCTTCATATTAAGTCTAGATTTGATTGTGACACTGAAGAACCCTAAGGAGTTTATACTGATCTCATCATTGGAGAAAATCAAACCTTGACATGATTCCCTTGAAAACCTGTTCATGTACTGTGGAATTAGTAGTTTAGAAATTCTTCTTTAGAATATCCAATCATCTACCAAAATTTAAACCCATTTTTCTCTCTCATTTTCTTCCTTGTAGGGATGGAGACATTCTGTCTATCATAACCCTTCACATTTTTTAAAACAGGAGATAATAAATCAGAAAAGGAATAGAAGAGACTTTTAAACTATCTTCATTCACTCTCCTAATTGTAGCCTAAGCTCTCTCAGACAAGACATATACCTTAAGCTTATAAAATAATAAGCATGGAACCTCCTATCATTGCTCTTGATAATTTAATATGTTTTCCAAGATATTTATGGCTTTCAGGCTACACTGAACAAAAATATGTTAAAGAACAACAGCTGAGGGTCAGTGTTAAGACTGTGGGAGTCTGATAGCTTTGATTATGTTTGACATATATATGAAGACCTCAGTAATGCAATTACAATTGTATTAAAGTACATTAACTCAAAAGAATGTTAATTTTTCAAATTCTTATTTGAAACTCAAATGATTTTTTTAATAGAATGAGTAGGACAGGTGCTTTGATTATATATACACATATATATGTATATATATATATATATATATATATATATATATATATATATATATATATATATATATATATATGTGTGTGTGTGTGTGTGTGTGTGTGTGTGTGTTTGTGTGTGCATAATTAACCTTATATTAAGATAATAGTGACATAGTTCTGACTTTTCAAAAAGGATGAAAACTTTTAAATATAGGGATATTATATACTAGAGTATATATTTATTTAACCAAGACTACATATTAAAAACTTGAGAATCTGAATTGTAATTCAATCATGTCTCCCATTTGGGGTTTTCTTGGCAGAGAAACTAGAGTGGTTTGCCATTTCCTTCACTTTACAGATAGGGAAAGAAATTGAGGCAAACATGGTTAAGTGACTTGCCCAAGATCATATGGCTAATAAGTGTTTAAATGGGGATTTGAACTCTTGAATATGTATCTTCCTGATTCCAAGCCTAGTGTTTTATCTACTGAACCAACTAGCTGCCTCAAATAAGAATCTACTGAACTAAAGTATATTTTTCAATATACATGTTTAAAAATTCTTTAAAAGATGATTTTAAACAGCTTAAGAGTGTTCCTGATCTTTTATGCTCGTTGTAGCTGAGCACTGCCTTCATAGCAAAGCAGTCATTATCAGAAACATATTAAATCAATATAAAATCTTTTCTTTAGAGATACAGTATTAAGAAAAAAAAGACACTAAATAGGCACAGGAATTGTTCCATCTTAAATGTCTTTGTAGAAGAAAAAGTTATTACTCATTGATGGATTCCAAAATCTTTCCTATGTACTTTAAGGGGTCTATGAGATAGAAGATTAATTTTTTGCAAACAAAATATATGTTTTTTTCCCTTCAAAAATAGGTTTTGTACTCATTTCCCAGTACAAGCCTAAAATATATGTGTGCAATAGAAAACTGGTTGGAGAACAATTACCTACAGATCACTAAAATTACATAACATTTTCAGTATCCCAGGTCAAGGTTCTAGGGAAGGAAGAGCAGTCCAGGAGAAAGAACACTGTCTCTAGGGTCAAAGGGCCCTGGTTCAAATGCTGCTTTTGATGCTTAATATTTATGTGACTTTGAACCTCAGTTTCCTCATCTTTAAAATGAGGTGGCTGGACTAGATGGTCTCTGAGATCTACTTCAACTCTAGGACTATTATCTAATGATCTCATAATCATTAGATCCTTCTATTGGTTTTCTTTTATAATAGGCTCATGTAGCCTATTTCTGAAAAAAGCTGAGGACAAAGACTCAGTTGAGTTTCAGAGAAGTCCTTAGTTATGAGAAGCAAGAAATCATCTGAAGGAAAACCAGGATCTCATATCATACTGTTAAAATTTTCTGTATTCCTTCTTTTAATTAAGGGATTTCATTAAGTCCTTCTTCTTTGGTAGTTTATAGTCCATCCAGTTTACATTTGATCTAATTTTTATATATATACTATCTTTTATTTTGTTATTTTCCCTCTACATAATATCTGGTCCAAAAGCAAAATGTGAATTAATAAGATAGCCTTCTGTGAGGCTGTTTTCAATTCATGCAACAGATAGCAGGTGAAATCAGCTCAATCAGCCTGCTCAGACGCAACTTAAATCTCTTTCCACATTGCAAAAGAACAAGTAAGTGGAAGCAAAGGCGGCATGAAAGGATGATACTTCCAATATGAAGATGAATCACTGACCTCTTCAGGCACAAGTGGTTCAATCATTGGGGCATCCTCCTGTCTCATAGCGAGCCGCACTGGAGATGTGGAAAGTCTCTTTTCCCATTCATTAGTCACAGCAGTTTCTGTGGAGGTCTCTAAAAAGGTTCTTTTCAGCTCACTAATGTTGGTCTGATGTTTCATCAGTTCTTCCTGATTTTTATCTAACTCCTATATGCAAAAGGCAAAGAAAGAGAGACCAAAACCCAATGCATTACACCCGATTCTTTCCATACTCCCTGCCTGCTAATAAAAATAAGCATTCAAAAATGATAATCTGATTAGTATAGAATAATTTTTGAGTAGCACTCTTAGGCATCAGGTTTCATGACACTGCCACACACACTGTGAAGATGTGGTATTTTTAAAGGCAATGACAGAAAATATCAACTTCAGATGAAATAAAAATAAAAATATCTAAAATTGTGAAAAGCTAAATCACAAGTAATCAAAGAGAATTCAAACATATGCACACACATATTAAAAAAAAAGGAGGCATCTATCTCTAATACAGGCTAAAGGTCACAGGAAGCTGGAGAGATATACCCAATTTATTAGCAGGTGGGAGAACACATTTCATGCACCATAGTGAGAGTCCACAGGTTAACCACTGAGAATCACCACACACATACATGCACTGGTATATACCAATACCAACCTCTAACATTAGATTACTATGTTTGATATACACATTTTCACCCTTTATTCGCTTAATCAGACTATTCTGAAAAAAGTGAAGAAGAAAGGGAAAGGTAAGGGACATGGTAGTCGAAGGGAACAAATGCCATCATCCTACATACTACATCGATAACAGTCTAACTATATGGCATGCTGAGAGATTAGACCACCACACCTTAAGAGTACATTCACTTTTTCATTTCTACCTGTGCCTTGAGGTCTGCATCTTCCTCCTGATCCGACTGTCAGCATCAAGAAAAAGTGGAAAATAAAGTCTTACCAAGACAAATCATTCCAAGCCTGAAACAGATGAGCCGCACATTCCTGCTCCGTAGCTCTACTGTGGACTTCACATTATAAAAAAGTCACACACATACACACACATGTAAAGAGTGTGACTAGGAAAGGGAGGATGGTGGCTTCCATCTCAGTATAAGCATGCCTTTGAAAAATCAATATCGTAATTTCCAAGTGTGATAAACAGCTACACGTACAGTTAAGGCTAAGAGCAAAGACCTGAAAGGTTGTGTTCCACAAGAGTTCAGGATGAATCTTTGAAGCACACTGAATGACTGCTGTGGGTGCTGGTTCATTATTATTTGACAGATCACTAATGAAATGACAAGAGCTAAACCAGATTTATGTTCAAGGTTCACATCATCCTAGGACGTTTAGGAAGGACCACATCACCCCAGAAAATCAGCACTGTAGAGAATCTGTTTAAAATTCGAGGTGACCAAGTACATCAATTTATAAGCGAAATTTTGGTATAAATTACATAAAAAAGTAAGATGAGCAGTGAAAATTACCAATATGATTACACGCATTAATATAACAATGAGAGAATATTGAGATCACAAGTTGAAAGTGGATCAGAAAAAGGACAGCATTCATTTGTATATCCTTAGAAACATTATTTAGCATCTCTGCAAATCCATACTACCTGACCCATGTGATTCAAAAGTTTATGCAAATCTAAGAAGAAGATAATAATATCCATAGTATCTACACCATCTAGGGATTTAGGGAAGATAAAATAAGATGATCTATATAAAGCAGTTTGTAAACCTTAAAGAGTCACTTAAAATGTTGATATTTATGAAATAAATCAATTGATAAACATTTATTAAGCACTTACTATATGCCAGACTCTTGAGACATAAGGACAGAAATGTAGTCTTAACCTCAAAGTGACTATGATGCAGATTAAGTTAAAGCTAAAAGCATCATGTATATAGACTATATATATACACATGACCAAAAATGATGAACAAAGGACAACAACCAACTACCAATATATGTATACAGATGTGTATATAAAATTTGGAATATAATACTATTATAGCATTTCTATTACATTGGCAATTTTTCAAAAAAAATTCTAAAAATCATATAGAAACATTTCTCCCAATGTGCCAGGTTTCATTATATTATTTCTCATTTTATTCTTAACTCAATAATTTTCAAATATTCCAATTTCATCTCTGGATGTTTCTTTGTTTCTTAACACATACTCATATTTGTATGGTGCTTCAAGATTTAAAGATTTCTTTCCTCATAACCGTTCCTTGTGGTAGGTAGTACACTAATATACTCTTTTTTTCCCTTTTCTTTTTCCTTTTTTGCAATCGGTGTTAAGTGACTTGCTCCGGGTCACACAGCTGGGAAGTATTAAGTGTCTGAGGCCAGTTTTGAACTCAGGTCCTCCTGACTTCAGGGCTGGTACTCTATCCACTGTGCCACCTAGCTGCCCCTACTAATAATCTTTTAACAGATAAGGAAATGAGACTGTGAGTGATTAAATGATTTTTTTTTTCATGGTCATGACGAGTAAATCTCTTCCTTTACTCTCCAGAATTGCCTTTCTATAATATGCATTATTTCCACAGGAAACAACTAAAATCCCATTTCAAGCTGGCTCATCACATTATCAGTAATGACTTTTAGGTATTATTTATCTGCCAGACAGATTCCTCTAAAAATCAATAAATTATACAAATATACCAGTGAAAATTTTTTAAAAAGATAAATCAATTAACTTATATAGAAACTTATAATTATGTCTTGACAAAACATGAATGAATAAAAACAAATATTTCACATTGTAAGAAAGTTTCAATAGATTACTAGAAAAGGAACCCTTTAATTATTTGAGTAAAATACCCAATTAGTGGAAAATATTAATTTTGGAAATGAAATATTCTAGTAAAGAAAATATGAATGATGGATATGGACTGTTAGGTCTTTTTTCTAAAGATCTTTATTCAAAACTATATGAGTGATTAATAAGGGCGAAAAAAGGATGAACTACTGTCATTATTTTCAAAGCAGTAAAATTCTTAGCATATATTGTCAATTTCCATATGCTTCTGGAATAAACTCCTCCCCCCACTCCCTCTTATAGGCAAATGACTGTGGTATGGGCTCATTTTCTTAAAAATTAGATTTTATGCATTTGGAAAAGGAAAAAAAGGAATCAATGTTCTCATACACACATTATACACACACAATTCTTTAAGGACAAAAATTGGGTGAGGGTTTTAGAAAAGATAATATAAAGAAACTACCATAATTGTTTTTTAAAATTAGCTGTCATATATAAACTTTTTATGATTTTTATACTTGATTAATGATTACATTCAAATCTTATTTAATCCCCTAATTCAGGTGGAAATTCATTAAATTTACAGGCAAAGCACTATAAAATAAGCATGATGTCCAAAGTATTCATTACAGGCAGAGTTATATTATATTACTCTTTTTTGGCTGACAACTGTACACCATATGTGCTTGTAGTTACTATACCAACCTCAGTGGCAGTGGTTTCACCATCAGCTGCAGTATCCGTCTGTTCACTGTCAGTCTATTGATTACACAAGTAATCAAGATCCAGAAGGTAGGCAGGAATAGAAAATAAAAACACAGTCTGTCAAATAGGGCAGGTCATAGCTCAGATAGGTCCACCTCTATGTTTGTGACCTGCAACACGCTACACCTTCCCAATAGTTTGCAGCTTTAAGCAAGAATAAAAGAAAAACCATAACTAGGTTTGCTCAATAGAACAGACTCAGAGGAAGACATAGCATGATACTTTATTGAAGACTATTTTAGCCAATCTGAACTGTCTGGAAAGACTCTAATGGTTTATATCTTGAGGAAAGTAGATCTGTTGCCTTCTCCCTCCCATATTTTCTTTAACTAAATCCCTGAAAAAGCTATTAAATATTTCTGTTAAATGTATTAAAAGTTGCTTGTCATATTAAGCTTACTTGGAGTTGAGAGGTTAAATTTATTATAAAACATTTTTAAAAGCTACTATAACAGTCACCTGACTTTCAGCCCCTCATTTATACAGATTTGATTATTTATACTTGTTTATGAACCATTAGGCTGTCTGCATTACCAATTAGTTTGCTTAGGCAGATATAAATAATTCAATAGAATACATAGCATTTGTGCAAAAATGTCATTCATTTGACAAAGTTACTATTGAATGTTTTTTAGATTAAATGTTTTTGCTTCTGCTTTTTGCAAAATATAAAGTATGTTGAACTATATACTTAAATATATCATCCTGATAAATATTATACAAATAAAGCAAAAAAAAATAACACCTGGTAGATATAGTAAAAACAAAGCACAGCATTCTATAGTCTAGACTGGACCTAGAATGACCTAGATGCACTCTTAGACTTATTGGCAAATTCTAGACTGGTTTAAATCAGTTTTGGTTCCAATATTTTAAACAGTACAATTTAAATCCACTACTTCTTTATGAAGATGACAAGCCATAGGCATTACTGTATTATACTGAATTCTACAGTCTTTTAAAGTAATTTTTGTTTTTACAATTATAAACCCAAATTTTTTTTTTGGGGGGGTAAGGCAATCAGGGATAAGTAACTTGCTCAGGGTCACACAAATAGTGTCAAGTGTTTAAGATCATTTTGAACTTTTGTTCCTCCTGAGTCCAGGTCCAGGGCTCTATCCATTGTACCACATACCTGCCCCAATCTACCCAAATACTAATAAGAGAATTGTTGATCAAAAGAAAATCCCACCTATGATACAGAATAACTGAAAAGCTGGGGCAATCTAAACTTTTGGACAATATGAAGTTGAAGAGTTTTCCTCCATTTTTAATCTTTCAGATTGTACCAAAGTACTAAGTACCAAAAAAGAAATAAATCTTATATCCTGACTTTCTTTTCTTAGGTAAGTTGTTTTCTAATTGGTGTTATTTGAATTTACCTTTGGATAGGTCTATTTCTTACAGCCAAGTTATTAAAAAGTAGCTCTCTACTAATTCTAAATTTCTATGACTTGAGAAGTATGAAAGGAAAGCTTAAAAATAGTTACTTTCTTAGAATAATGGTATTAGGTCAATGGGATTTAATGCCAATGTATATTTGTCAACCTAAGAACAATTAGAGTTACATATGAGTAAATCAGTACGGTCTCCTTTTTATACTTCCAAGGACCATGGTGAAACATCACTGAAAAGCAGTAATTAGTAGAAAAGGTAGCCCAAATTAGTAAACCGTCTAGTAGAAAATGACACATTTTGAAAAGAACTCAAGCTTTCATGTATAAGTAAAACTGATCCAAAATTAATATAGAAACTACTTCAAGTGTTTACTACTAAATTTCAAGAAAAAGAGTTTTGTTTTTTAAGGTAAAGGTAATTACCTTAAAAATCTGCTCACATAATGAATTTTTGGCAAATTCTTTTTTCATACATAGTAAACAGATTAAAGTCTAAGATATTCACACTTTCGCAAATTCCAAATCAAAGGAACCCAAATTAATGAAATTTTGTTCCATTTGTAGGTTTTATTTATATGTCAGTTGGGATAAGATAAAGTGTCATATGATCTTTTATGGTAAAACATGATGCCTGTGCATCTTAAATATAATTTATTAAATTAAACAATTGATTTCTTAGCATCATGTGTACTCGGTATCTTGTAGCAATACAAATTACAATGAAGAATCTCAAGGGGCCAAATTCCATAGAGTAACAAGACAAATTACTCTTCCTTATAGACTGAGATCTGATCTAAACTTAATGCCTTCCACGATTAACTCAATTCTCCATAATAGAAATATGTACCTTTCCTCCTGTCCTGAGCTTTCTGAAACTACCAAAGTGAAACTCATCAGTTAATAATTATTTTTAATGCATCTGGGCATATGGGAAGATATGGATCAGGATAAAAAGAAATCCGAGTTTCAGTATAGATAAATGACCAAATACAAACTTGGTGCCACTGAAGAACAATGGAATGTGTGAAGAATTCCTCATACAGACAGAATTTTAGCAAAAGTAGAGGGTAAAGTAAATTCTTTAGTTACTAGTTTTAATTCATACATTTTGAATATTTTAATACAATGATAACTATAAGCTATATAGCTCATTTCCAATAATTAACTGCTGTGATTTGTTTTGCCAATGTAATGCAGACATGCCCAAATTTAACATTAATTTTCATGCACTGTTTACAACAAAATGCATACCCTGGATTAGGCACAAAAGCTGTGTACTTTCCTACATAAAAGGACAATATTTTGCATAAAACTGCAAAACTTACACCAATGCTAATGTTAAAATACTATGAGTCATCAATTCTAGTCTTCATTCCTCTATGTTCAAGGGTGAAATCTAAATCAATGTATTTTAAATAAAACTGTTAAGACATTTTTTCCTCTTTCTGTATTGCCTTGATTTTGTGATTTATCTTAAAGATTATATACACACACATATAGACATATCTGTTATGTGTGTATGTGTGTATATATGCACATATACATACACATACCTTCAAAAGAATATACACTATTATGATAATAATAATTTTAAATATTCTCAGGAATATTTGTGCTATCTGTTGCAATAAAATGTTTCATGTTTATGTGAAGCTGGTGCCTGGCAAGAAATTTAGGCAGGAATAAAAAAAGAGAGAACCTGATATCTATGCTTATTGTTTGCTGGAATGAAATTTATGGGGGTGCTTATGTTTCTATGGAAGTAAGAAAGAATGATGGCCAAAGGGCAGTATAGATCATTCAGGTCAGCTTCCACCTCACCCACCAGTATGCTCACATTATAGCAAAGTATTTAGAAATAAAATCTTGGAAAAGCTGTTCAAGAAATTCATTTCCAGAAGTTCCAGAACACACCTACCAGGGTTCTACTGGTTGACTACTGGACTTCCCTGACATTTTTGGGGTGGGTGTGTGTGTGTGTGTGTGTGTGTGTGTGTGTGTGTGTGTGTGTGTGTGTGTTTGGATTTATGGATTCTGTCTCCATCATCACTTGGAAAAACTTGACTGTTCTACCTCACTGACACAAAATACAGGGAGCTTGTCTTCCAAATCCTCAGGCATATGACTTGAAGATTTTTAGCTGCAAGTGGTCCATCACATGTCTGCTTAAGAAATACGACTAGAAATGACCACACAGAGTTCTCTTTACTTACTGGTCCTGATGTTATTCAAGGATAGTATGACTGAGACCCTAACTACCTTAGAGTCATGACTTTCTGAAACAACAAATCAGAATATTTTTCATCATATCAACATAAATGCCTTCATTCTTATTGTTCATTTTATACTTATTTTACATATAATGTACTTCTTTGGTAGACCCTTCCTGAATTAAATAAGGACTTTAAAGGGAATTTGAGATTTCAGTCAGTATTTATGTTGCCAGGTGCATTAATGCGTTGGAGAATGGAGAAATCTCCCAAGTTGGATCCAGACTACGACCAAACACAAAGTATTGTGCCTAACCCCAGGGGACCATGTTACTCTCAAACACACAAAACCTTTTAGCATACTGGCACAGACAATAAATGAGGCTCTGAAAGTAGGACCACTATTGAAGCAGCCGTCTAACATTATTTCGGACTGAAGAACCGAACACAAAAAGGAAGTGTGTTCTATGCTGAGGTACACACCTCTTCCTCTGAACTGTCACTCGGGTCATTGTCTAGTGAGGCGCTCAAGGAGGCTGCCTTGGGCTCCAGGTAGCAGAGGCACATAGCCAGAGGGAAGGAAAGAGTGAGGGCATACGGCACTGAGAAAGAAGCGGACAGCAGAAAGAAAAAGATGAAGAGGAAGCAGGGCACAAGCGATGGAGAGCGAATCGGAAGGTAATGTTGCAAGTTCGCAGGGAGCAAGTTGGTTTCAGAAAGGTTGGGGAAGGAGAGGTACCCATCATCGTCTAGAAGAGAAGGAAATGACTCCGGGAGTTGCAAGGAGAAGGAAAACAGCGTTGCACCTTTGCAAGTTTGTTGTTTGTAGCTAAAGGCCAGGTCTTGATCCCCTGCGTAAGCTTTCCCTTTCCCATTAGAATCCAAGTCAGGCTCACCACGAGTCTGCCCAGTGTCTTTGGCTGGCTCACAACCTAACGCTTTTTGAACATTCTCCTTACATCTCCTACGGAGGGTTGCTGGAGATGCACTGGGACCATTATATGAGGATGGTGAGGAGGAAAATGAACTGTTGCCAAGCCAAGGTGACTGATGAGAGAGAGGAAAGAGAGAAAGAAAGAGAAAGCAGCAAAAAAGGTGCAAAAAGGACAAAAAGAAAATAGTAATTAGTTCATTTTCTTCTAGTAATAAGTATAAAATTATAAAACAAGAATTTTTAGCACTAGGGTTGTTCAAGAATTAAAAAAAATATTCAAGCTGCATGCTAAAATTATCATGAATGGTTAATGGCTACAAATTAAAAAAAAACATATAAACAATATTTTTTGTTAGCCTACCTATGAAGTTACACATAAGTATATACATATATTAATATACATTTAGAAAAGCCACAACATGGGAGTTTTTTCATGTTCAACTTGATGAAATTGAAACAGCTGTAAAATTTCTGCCAAAAAAGATTTTAAAAGTACTTTCACTATGACAAAGACAACAAAATATTTGGAAATGTTTTGGGGTCTGACAACAGAAATAAATGAGCTTGACAACTTGAGATACCAAGACTCTCCATAACCTTTCCCTGACCTCTGGCTGAAAGAAACATTATTGATATTTAAGCTGGTTGAAAAATTAACAATAAATCTTGACCTGGTACAATATTTTTACCACTATTTGAGCTATTAAAATTTGAATTTTTCCTCTCATTCCTTTTCTTTCTTTTTGCAAGGCAACTGGGGTTAAGTGACTTGCGTAGGGTCGCACAGTTAGTATTTATCAAGTGTCTGAAGCTGTATTTGAACTCAGATTTTATTGACTTCAGGGTTGGTGCTCCATCCACTGTGCCCATCTGTTTCACGAAATATTCCCTGCCCCCCTTATTGCCTTTCAAAAGACTAGTATAATTGGGATACTATATTAATGAGTAATCTGAAACAGATATAAATGAATTTTTATCCAACTAGTTAATAATAAACTAAATTAGACTTTTTTAAACCACTCACAAAAAACTCAGGATTTCTTTAAAAAATTTTGGTCCCTATAAATATCCTTTAAAATGAAAACAGCAACTGGTATTAAGAAATTAATAAGAAAAATTATGATATAAAGAGATAGTAAAATTAATATATATATTTTAGTTTGTTTCATTGCCGTAGTGTTTAGCTCATAAAGAGAACATTTTTAACCTAATCTTCAATTATTTTTAATAGAATAAGAACAGGTATTTCCATGGATGATCTCTTGTCTTAGATTAGTCCAGGATGTCCAAAGAAAGGTAAGATTTAACCTCACTGCAATGTGTCAGGCAGTCTCATTACATTTCATTATGATATTGGCTATTTGAATTGTTCAATACAAAGATACAGCCATCATTTAATTTATCTAAATCTCATAATATCTAGTGGAATAAACAATGCTCTGCTCAGAGGCAACCTATGACTCAGGGATAGAGGACTGGAGAGGGAGTCAGGAAAATCTGAGTTCAAGTCTGGCCTTAGATACTTATTAGCTGTATGATACTGAATAAATCACAGAACCTTTGTTTGCCTCACTTTTCTTAAATGTAACATAGAAATGATAATAACACTGTTATCTCACAGGATTTTTGTGAGGAACAAAAGAGGGAATATTTGTAAAATAAGCACGTAGCCCAATGCATGCCATACATTAATCTCTTTAAAAATTTTATTCCTTTTCCTTTTGGGAATAATGAAAATCTGGGTTCTAGCTTTAGGTCTACCATGGTGGGAACCTGCACAAAATATAATAAAGTATAATCTCTCTGTACCTCAGTTTTACCACTTGTAAAACACTATCTACTCTGTCTCAAAACATTTAGAACATGAAGAAATTAGTTGTAATGTTTTTTATTTTAAAAATTAATAATATGATATACTATCATTATTAGTATTCTTAATTCAAAGACTCCCATTAGGAAGTATGGTCCCCTTTATGCTAATACTTTAGTGAATCTTGTTCTTAATAAATAAAGAAAAAAAATTACAGATAAAACTTGTCACATCTGAAGTAGCTCAAAGGAAATTTAACTTTGAAAACAAATTAGAAATTTTACAAAGAATTTTCAATGCAAAAGGGACTTCATGTATGCTAAATAGCTTGTGTAATTATCATTTTTTAAAGCATATCACTTGTGCTCAAATCCGTGATAGAAAGCAGTATTCCATATTAAGCACCCTGACATTTTACACAACTATGCATTGGCATCTAAAACAGGTGTCGTCCAATAATGGATGAGAAAACCATGTTGACTCAAGTGGCCTCTCAATAAAATCTGGGTCAGGACAGTGGCAGGCTATTTCAGGTATTTGAGTCTTTATCCCAAATGACTTCCAGAGTAGACTATATACAAAGCATCTTCCCTTTCCTTTGGCTACCTGAAAGGAACACATCTTTGACGCAGGGTTTATGTATGTACCATGTTAATAAATCAGTATTTATTTTCAAGCCTAACCCTATGAATAGTAATAATTGTGAGGCCCTACTTAGGAACAGTGCATATCCTGGATTAGTAAGACCCATTTACAGCATTGTCCCCCAGGCTTGTTCTGTCAAATTCAAGGAAATATGGAGAGATGGGAAAGCAAGAAGCCTGGAAACTGGGTCAGTCAGGCAGAGAAGCATTTTCTAGCAACTGTGAGGTAATCTGAACTTTTATTTTTTCTATCATAGGCAGTTAGAATAATGTCTCAACTAATACCTCCAAAAACTAACTAATAGTCTGGCTTCAAGGAAGTATTCTCGGCATACATTATGCAATATTTTACAAAACTTCTCCATTAGAACAACTCACTGAAATTTGGGATGAAATGATTTCTAAAGACAAAACTCTGCAGCAGTATTTTAGAAGTAATAACTAAGATAAAAGATCAAGGGATATAAGGGACAAGTAAAATTCAATTAGTCTATGTTTTGGGGCCTTGGTGTTTAGTAAAGTGCTTTCTGAAAAATGTTCAGGAATGAAGGATTATAAAAAAGAGTTAATAGATTTCAGTCACTGGGTCCATGTCAAAGTCTTGGAAGGTAAAAATGTTGCATCCACCCCAGTGAATGGGCTTTTAGGATACACGGCTTTGCCAAGTTTATGATGGATATTATTATTTCCCTTGGGTACATTTCAGCCACAATTCTAATCAGTTCTCATCCAAATAAAACATTTCAAAAACACTAGATTTTGTGGATGAGTTTATATAAAAAAATGAATATACCCTACTGCCACATGTTTTAGTTAATACAATTAGTATTTGCTTTAAAAACCATTCCCACTAAGTGATTATTTTAAAGCCATCCAAAAAGAATGCTGTTAAGTGTATTCAAATTGTAAAGCTGCTATAAACAGCATGAAGCTAGTAAAACATTTAGCATATAACTATCATTCAGCTAGATTAACTCAATTTCTTAAAAAAAACAACACCTAAATCATTGGCTTATTTACAGATAAGTTCAAATGAAGTAATACAATATTAAATAAACTTGAAGTTTATAAAGTTTAAGTTCTTAAAAGTTATAATGAATATCTTTAAGGAAGACTACAAATAATCTGAAAATTCATGTTTTATTTTCTACATTTTCGCTACATTTTAATATCTAGTTAATTTATTCACTCAATCCGAGAAAACATGCCATCTAGGAAAATCACCTTTTACTAGTTTGTAGAAAAGTAACAGAACAGATCAACATTTAATTTAACTTAGTATACTTGGACATTATAGGCCCTTATTTGGAGGCATTCTATTAAAAGATGCCACTGGGAAAAAAAATCATCAGAATTACATTTCACTATAGAATCTTATGTTATTATCCACTATATTAATCATTTATATTTGAAGAGTACCTATCCGGAAGACTATAATTCTATGTAATCTTGGGGAGTTCTTCTGAAGTTCAAAATATCTCCACTAATTAATGGACAAAATCAGATGCTATTTGATCCTAAAAGTAATGATTTTAATTTCAGTGTATATCAGCAACCAGTACTCATTTCATAGCTCTATTCATTTAAGAAGTACCACTCTCCTACTCCTTTCTCTTACTTATTTACCAAATTTTCCATAAGATTTATAATGTTTGAGTTAATTTATTGGAAGGTTGTCTTAATAGTGCCTGAAACACAGATCGTCATAAAAAAATAAGACTTAGAGTAAATAAGCAGCAAGCACTAATCAATAGAATAATAAAAATAACTATAATAATGAGGAAGATGTTTGCCTCTAGGTTCAAACTAGCTTTTTATGTAACTTTTATTTGTTTTGATTTCCCTAATTAATTCACAGTCATTAATTGCTATGATGACTGCATGCTTGCTAGGTGGCTGTGGCCAAACTGTGCACCACTAATAGTCATTTTTGGCTTAAGATATTTTCTATAGATTTTGCTTGGTCCTCAAATAGAGGTCTGCCACTAGCATCATACTATTTTGCATTTATAAGATCCATGGAAAGAGATGGCAGATAAATATACAAACTGTAGTTACTAAATACATATAAAAAGAGGAATGATAATTTTGTATCTTTCTTAGCAGAAAAAAACAATAAACTAAGGAGTGGAATAAGAAAATGGGGCCAGAAAAATGCAGGAAAACATCTATTTGAGTCTAAATTAGGAATCAAAGTCACATATTATTATCCCCCATATATTATATAGCTAACATAAAATCAAATTTTAGAGATGCTATCAAGTTAGCTGTTCAAAGTCTTACATAGAATCTCATTTGTTTAAAAATATTTCAGAAGTAAACAAGAGTTTTAAAAATAAGTGAATGGATGAAGTTGACAACATTTATATGGCTAATGTTAAAATAAATGTGAATCATCCCATGACTTAACACATTATTTGCTTACTTCCTCTAATAATGCCTTGATAGTCCCCAGAACAGTGTTGTAAAACTGCAGAAGAAGCCTAGAAAAATCTACCTTTGCCTCATGCCGTATTGCTGAGACTGGAGTGACTTCTTCAGCCTTTTTCCTCCTGTCCTCTTCCTCATCACGCTCTTCTTCTGCCTTTTTCTCCGGCGTCACAGTTGTTATCAAGTTGGTCTGAGAGATGCCCTTTGTCGTGGCGTACTGGCCAGTACCAACCTCTGCAGCAGACATAGAATCCTTCATGTATATTTCATGGTTTTCATTCACTGATGCTAAAGACAAATATAAAAAAATCTGAAATAGTTAATTCTGTATGATATTAAAAGGCAAGTTAAAAAATATCTCCATTATTATCAAAATTTCCCCACATATCAGAAAGCTTGGAAAATTGGCTGATGAAGTTTGCTACTTAGGGCACACATAGCTTTTCTATATTTTGTATACTCAGGTTTGCAAATTCTTTCAGTGCTTAATACACACAATGATCAGAATGATTTTAGCCAATCCCCATGCTCACTGGTAAGTAATATTCTGAAAGAAAGAGCTCTAAAGATTTAAGCAACTGGAAAATACAGGAGGAAAAGCCTGAGTTGACCCCTCCTCTAATAGACAATCAGATACCAAGCTGCAACTCCTATAATTCAGCCCATTCAATGCCAGTTCTTTTTAGCAGATATATTTGCTTCAATATCCAAGGCTAGGAAATGGTGTTAGGTTGAAAAAAAAATTACTAGAATTTTTGGAAATACCTTCCATTAACAGGTATTATATTAGTAATGGTCTTTATTAAAAAATGTCCCCAGGATACCTGGAAACATAATCCCCATATATTAAAGTCATCATGATAATTAAACACCACTGTCTAGCCAGAGATGAATAGAACAGGTGGTAACTGATCAAATAAGATGAGAAACACTGAAAACTCCACTGCAGTGTAACCTAGCGGCAATGAAAGGAAACAGGCATTTGTATTACATTCGGGAAGCATCACAAACAGATGCTAAATGGAAGCCATGCAAATGCAATGCATGCAGAGCATCTAAGATTTAAGAAACGTCCTTTTATATTGTGAAAAAAATTTAATAAAAATACCCAAATTGCAAAAAATCTAGTGTTAATCATTTTAGGACTTGAACGTCATAAAACTTAACAAAATTTGTCTCTAAATACACAATAATTAAACAAACAAAAATAATGAACTGTAATCAGTGTTTGATTTAAAGCCCTTTGTATATTCAAACAAAATGGCAGAAAAGGATTCTTAAAATCCTTGTAGTAGAAAAATCATTTCACTAAACACTTTTCTTCAGAGTACATTCCTAAATCTTAAAAGTTCCTTTAAAAGGTTTCAAAAAAATTTTAACTCATGATATTTCTCTGGACTTGCTCTCTTAAATACAATACAGCTAGGTAAAAAAGCAATTTATGCCTCAACATGCATTTCCCAGCTTGCAATTAGCACAATCCCAATCCATGAGAGACAAGACATACTAACATCATTTTTGTGCAGGGAGAGGAAGAGATAGGATGTTATTAGCACATATACTGACAATGTTTTTCCCTTTCATAGCAACAAACATCATACCAAAATAATTACTACAACCACATTCAAACCAAATATGTTCTCTTAAGAAAACATAACAAAAACACCAGTGAAATAAAAATTTAAAAGACATGATTTCAATAACCTAGATTTCTTAGATGTTTAATATAAAAGACCTAAATCAGACTCTTTGATTAAGAAAGTCAAGTGAGAATATCAGTGTGAGCAGAGAGAAATGAATATTACTAAGCTAGAAAAAGTAATCGGGATATTCTAATCTATATCCAACTTTTGGCAATCCCAAACTGAGGACAGGGAATAGGGATGTGTTCTAAAGTACAGATTTAAATTAATTATTTCTAATATAGAATAAATTTCCCCAAACAATGCTACCAATGGTGACAATATATTTTGGAGCATAACATAAATGTTAATTTCATCAATGTCCACATCTGAATAGTATTGAATTATCTATCATGGACAACAGTATTTCTAGGTGGAAATAAATTCTGAGTTTTCCCTTAGACATGCATCTAATAAACATTTCCCTTCCATGACAATTGAGTATAAGTGGAAGGGGAAGAGAAGGGTTGAGAGGTAGAAAAAGTACCTATAATACAGATAACATTATTCTGAAACAATCATATATCAACAAAATTTCATCATACATTCATTCGACTTAATCATCAATAGTGAGTAATGCCGTTAGGTTTGTTTGATTATTAAGGAGTTCTTTTTGTTTGTTTTTTGTTTTTTGTTTACAACAAATGACATTAGTTTCAAACCCTTAACAGTTTCTATAATAGTCAATTTATACCAGTAGTATGATCATTTCTATCCACCATTATTAGTCAATTATAAAAACTAATTATATTAATTAATTGAAAGCAAGAGCACATATATCACACTTTCTGGAACTTTCTGGAATTGTCAACAATCTTGCTTTGAAGATTTATTTAGGGTTGACTTGAAAACAGACATATAGTTCTATGACTGGCATTTTTTGGTATTACAACACATCTGTCTCGTGAATCAAAAATTTCCTTAATTTCTTTTTTTTTAATATTTAAAAAAATAATTTCCTTAATTTCAATAAATTCTGAGTAGTTAAAAAACTAGCATTGGAGTTAGGAAGACCTGGAGTTAAATCTCTACTATATACCTAATGTATAGCACCGGACTAACCACTTAACCTTTCTCAGGTAATTCCCAGATATCAATATACATTGGCAGAGGGAATTTTCCCTATACCAATGAAATCACAGTTTCAATCCCATCCCTATCAAAACAGGGTACTCTACCATGAAGAAGCTGAGTTCTTCATTTCCTACCCCCCTTGTCTACATTTTGATCTATATGAAACTGGAAAATATATAAATTAAGGCTTTAGGTAGACTTACTATTTTAAAAATTATCATCCTGTCATACATAACAGTTTTTCCTTTGACATATGATGAGGAAATGCGATTTTATAAAAAAAAAAAAAAGTTTTGACTTTTCTTGAGCCTAATCTTGATCCTAAGTAGCGATAATTCTGAAGTTAGTCAATAACTCTTACCCCCATCCAGGCTGCGGGACATTGTGTACCGTTTGCTAGAAGAACGTTCAAAATAAGGTGCCGGCCGGTCTATCAGTGCACTAGCTCTTCTAGTTTGGGCTTGCGTTCTGCCACTATAGCGGAATTTGGAACCCAAGGTAAGGAATTTCTTTGGCGGTGCTTCTGGTAACAAGAGCCTAAGAAGTATCGGGGTGAAAATCATCATTAATAATTCTCTTTCTCCCTCTCCTCCTCACCCCCAACACAGTCTTATGGAAAATGAAATACTATAGATTCTTCTGTCGTTTCAACAAACTTTTATTTAAATATCAAGCTAAGAAAATTGATTTAACAAAAGGAGTACAATTCAGTTCCAATGCCATTTCTCTGAAGAACAAAAAGCAATTAGGTAATGTTAATGATCTAAAGCAGTTACTTCCCAAACCAAAACATCTCAGGCTTCATATATTGGTTTTTATGGGCAGAGTTTTATTATTTATTACACACATAAGAAAGAGTAGTAATGAATAAATTTCAAAGAAATAAAGACTGTAAGAAATAGTCTGAGGGGAGAAAAAAAGATTATATTATAAAAGAGAATAGGAAAAAATATTATATTATAAAAGAGAATAGGATTCTAGAAACAGTGCCAAGGAAAAGGTTACAGTAGAAATTAAGAAAAGTTGGAAAAGTGATGAAAACTTCATTATAAAAATGTACATGAGCCCCAAACTAATTGTTTGCAAATCACTAATTCTTTAGTTGGTAAATAAATACTTACTTCTGAATTTTAAATTATTTCTTCCTCTAAGAAATCTTCCTTAGCACAATTAATTGCTTACAATTTGCTTCATTAGCTGAATTATTCTACAGCTGTAAAAAATAGAAACAAAAGGTCTCTACTTACCTGAAAAATGTGTGGTGTTCAACGCATACTTTCCATAAACGCTTTGCAGCTCGATGGTTTGGCAACTTAAACCCAATGGTGCTTTCAAATTGTTCGAACTAGATGAGAGAAAGGGGAGAAAAAACTTTAACTGAAAATTGATTTTTTTTATTAAAAAATTATATATAATGCTTTCTATGATAAATATAATAGGCTTGAAAAGTTTGCAAAGATCATTAGAATTCTCACATAATTATATTTAACACATCAAATTTATGGTGGTTTTTATATATTTTTAAGCTTTTAAGTAAATTTAGTTTTCACAGGAATGTCTCTTCCTTGTAATAATCTTCTATACCTCAAACTTAAGAGAACCTACAATCCTTCTTTAGCAAACAGTCAACTTTGCTACATACAAATCATATATGCATAAAAGGTTAGTGAATAAAATTTCTGAGGATTCTATGAAATTCTTCAATTTTATTATTCACCCAACAATATATACCCTATTTATTTGGTGGCTAAATTTGATCTAACATGAATTATCTTGACAAATGTAAGATATTTTGGTCTCCACTGTATAAGTTCAGTGTTCTTTTTTAAAAAGTCTAAAAGTTTGTGTAGTTTTCAGAATGATTTCATATTCTTTGGGCACTTCACTAAAATTAAAAAAGACTTCATTGTGTCTAGATTTTATTTTGATGTTTGCTCAATTGAATTGATAACACTACCCTATAGACCACCAGAGGGCAGTAATCATAAACCTTAAAAGTTCATCACTACCTTTGTACCATAAATTTGTTGAATGTCCTCATTCATCAATATCTTTTTTTTCACTCAATTCTCCACTTGTTTCCTATAAAAATGAGTCATAAGCAAAGTGGTTCATATGGCCATCAATGAAAGTAACAGATAAGGGAGAAGACATACAAATTCAGCCTGGTTTGAACTGCTCTTCATTCTCTTTGAGCTATTAAGATTAGGTTAGTGCTTCTGGGAATGGCTGAGATAGAAAAGCTTGAAGTTGCAGATAATTGTGTTCTGTATTCTCATTTATCATGTAAGGAATAATGCACAGGTGACAGCATAAACCATTCTCCAATAGGCAATGATACTATTCAGTGCATTTATGTCTATATGTATATTAGCATTCATTTCTATGATGTTGCCTCTAGGCTATATTTATTAAATAAAATTAATGTAATATCAAGTTAAATATATAGGAAAAAACCTTTTTTAAAAAATCTACAAACTTTGTAGTTTAAAAATTATTTCTTTATTTCTCTTGCTTTTTAAAAAAGTAGTGGTATATTTTCTCCATAATGAAATTGCCATTAGAAATAAATAGTTTGAAGAACAGTTTTCAAGATTCATTCCATATTAGACATATTCATTGATCAATATTTGGGATTCCATCAGTCTATAAATCTTTCCTTTAAAAACTATGATATTGGGGCAGCTAGATGGTACAGTAGATAGAAGACCAGCCCTGAAGTCAGGAGGACCTGAGTTCAAATCTGATCTTTGACACTTAACTTCCTATTTATGTGACTCTGGGCAAGTCACTTAACCTGAATTGCCTCAGCAAAAAAAACACAAAAAAAACACAGAAACAAAAAAACCCTACCATATTAAGTATTAAAGCACTCAAAATTAAAAATGTGTGTATGTGTATGTATAATATTTTATTCAGGGAAGCAATGATCATAAGCCACTACTAATGTATACTTGTATTATAGGAAGATAAAGCTATGTCAGACCACATATTTCCTTTATACATGTAGTTAGTTAATTTGTTAGAATAGAGGAATTCCAAGGTCATATTATATTTTGGTTTTAGCATATGTATAGGATGATTATCTGATTCGATGGATTTAGAATAATTGATTGATGGAATCCCAAATACTGATCAATGAATATGTCTCAATATGGAATGAAGTTTGTAGTGAATGTCATAAGATTTTTGTCCTTTGCCCAATTCTATTCAATTAAAAAATAAATTACTAGCTTTAAAGAATAAATTAAATGCTTGCAGATTAGCAGATGACATAAAGTTGTAAGGTATCACCAACATGATATGTGACAAGCTCTTGATAAGTTAGAAGATGGGCAATTCTAATAAGATCAAATGTAATAGTAACATTAATAGCTAGTATTTATATAACACAAAAAAGGTCAGAAAAGTGCTTTATATATGTTATCTCATTTCAGTGTAAAATCTTATATCTAAAATAAAAAATAAAAACAAAGAGTGGATGAAGGAGATATCCCTAGACAACAGTTCCTATTAAGCTGTTAGTGGACTATAAGCACTATGAGAGTCAATGGTACAGCAGATTTTTGGCTTCCTGATCAAAATTATGATGTTCAAAATGAAGACAAACATGATCCTACTGCACTGGATCCTAGCACCATCATATCTACTGTATTTGTTCACTTCGATGAAAAACAATTTAGAAAAGAAGCTGCAATATGTCTGAGAAACTGGTTACAATGGTGAAGAGATTCAAAATCATGTCATACAAGAACTGTTGAGGGATACAAGCAGTTTTACCCTAAATACAACACAATTCAGGAATTGTCTATTAAGCAAAAACCATTTGCAATGCAGTATGCCATGTAATGAAGATTCTAAAACAAAAAAGGCATTGGTTCCATTCCCTTAAGGAGGTTACATTATTTTTGCTGGGAGTGGAGAATAGGGTACAATACATACATGTATAAATAAACATAAAGTAATTTTATGACCCAGTGAGTAGTAACAACTAGGGATGGCTTTTGGGAAAGGATAGGAAACTCTTTGTATTGCATATGGCTTCTGAAGTGAATTTTGAAGTAAGTTAATAATTGTTCAAGAATATATCTATATCTATATAGATATCTAAAGATATTTTAGAATATAGTGTAGAAAGAATATTGTTGTAGGAATCAAGATGTGTTCAAATTCTACCTCTGGAGATGATGATTTCTCTAATGAAGTGTCTAGATGAAGATATCTAACCAACTACTGTTGGTGTGAAGCTAGAATTTAGGAATGAGAGATAAGAGCTGAATAAATATCTGGTATTCAACTGAGAAAAATATGTTGAACATAACTGAGTAGCTGAGATCAAGAAAAGATAGAAACTATGAAAGGAGAAAAGAGGACAAAGGATGAAGATATATGTGGTTAAAGAAAAGATGAACAATGGTTCAGTAAAAGATAATGAGAAATGATTGAATAGATGAGAAGAGAACTAGGAGAGAACAATGTCCTAGAAGTCAAGGGAAAAGAAAATAAAGAGAAGAAAGAAGTGCTAATGGTATAAAAACCTTTATAGAGGTCAATGAGAATGACTGAAAAAAATTCAGTTAGTAAAGAGACTGTTAGAAAGAAAAATTAGATATTTTCAGAAGTTTCAGAGATGACATCAGAATCACAAGATAGTTGTCTTTAACTATATTTGCTTGGTTTTAGATGACAGAAATAAGAGAAATGCTTATATTTTACATTTAAATAACAGAGTTGTGTTGATGTATAATGAATTGCCTCAGGTTATAATAGGCCTCCCAGCATCACATGTCTTCAAATGAAGAATGGATGATCCCTGTCAGATAAGTTTGTAAAAGAAATCTTTGTTTTATAGATTTCAGAAGTCCTTTTGAACTGAAATTCTATGATTCTATGACAATTCTTGGAAACAAACTATAAGATTGAAAAAATAGGACACGAGAAAATACAAATGAAAGAAATATTTTAACATATTTCTGATTATCAGAAAAGTTACAACAAATTCTTCCAGGTATTTGGAAATGATTATAAATGTATTAGTGATGAAGATATTCAATTTGCCCAATAATAACTTAAATGTTAACATATATTTGCTTACCTCTCCTGGTCTGATTTTTATGTAAAAATTGTTCCTTTTGTAAGAAATTTTCAGAACCTTTGGCCAGGCAAATCTATTTATTCGGAGTCTGTCTCGATATATCAAAAGACCACTTGCACAAACTCCTAACATAATTTCTACTCCTTCGGAGTCCTGGGGGGGGGGAGAAGGGATAGAAAACAGCAGAAATTTAAAAAATTATGTCAGTTCTTTTCTTTTCATTCATCTAGTATCATCACCACAATTTATACACCTGTTGAGTGTCATTATTTACCAAGTGCTATCACCCCATAAAAGCATCATATTTAAAATTCACACCAATCCTGTTACATAATAGTATTTATATTTGTAAAGTACTTTATAAATATTACCTCATTTGATCCTCACACAAACCCTGGGAAGTAGGTACATTATCATTCCCATTTTATAATTGAAGAAATCAAGGCAGGAGTAAACATTTCTTCAAATAGCTAGTATATATACAAGGCTGGATTTGAATTCAGCTATTTCTGGCTCCAGATCCAGTACTCTGTTCACATAGCTGCATAGTAGTTAAATGAATTACTATTTTATCCATTTTATAGATGAGGAAATTGATATTTATAGAAATTAACTGATCCGCCCAGTGTTAATTAAAAGGGCACTTGACTTGGTATCTAGATCTTTGGACTTCAAGTTCAGCACCATTTCTTCTATACTTCATCCTTTTAAAGAATCCTTTTTAAATCCTTTTAAAGAATCTGTAATTTAGCATACCACGATTAAGTTTCCATTATTCATGTATGTTACTTGAGGACATTTTCATTAGAGAAATCCTACAGATTTCTGCATAGCAAACTTCATAGGCAAATAGTCACAAACATTTACTAAACATACTGATCACTCAACAGAAATGTTGGCCATAAGGACAGGTTTTTTTTTTAAGAGATTATATTGAGTTTTAGTCCCCCTCTCCCCCAAAATATAAAAGGCCAGGATTAGATTCCAGGGAAAATTTCATCAGTTATAGACCCCTGTAGACCCCTACTCAAACTTAAAACTTTTTAAAATGTAAATAAAATAAAAATAATAAACAAAAATAACTCTGAAGAAGAAACTAGCTTTTAAAAAAGTGAACCTGAGAAGTATGTTTGGAAGACAACTATACTATTTATTAATATGGTGATGGATAGGAATACTCATGGGCTAATAGTATATAAATTAGTCTTGGATCATTTTTATCAACAGCTGGCAGAGCTACCTCCTCCTATGCTCTCATATTCTTCTAAAGTCACTGGTAAAAAAGGAAGAACCAAATCATGGTGATCACCCAAATTTGCCATGCCTTGGGGAAAACTATTCTATCATGTTCCAGAGTTCTGCCAATAACATGGAATTATTATAAGGAGTAAACTTTAGCCCTAAGATCATAGCCTAAATCCATTTAAATTACTTTTTTGCAATGAGTGCCTTTATATGCAATCCTATTAAGCTAGAGTTAATAGAAGAGGATTCTTTTCTTTTCTTTTTTTTTTTGGGGGGGGGTTGCTCAGGCAATTGGGGTTAAGTAACTTGCCCAGGATCATATAGCTAGGATGTGTTAAGTATCTGAGACCAGATTTAAACTCAGGTCCTCCTGACTTCAGGGATAGTGCTCTATCTACTTAGAAGATGATTCTTTAGTGTTCCCAGTATATCATTAAATATCATCCAAATGAGAAACTAGAACAAAATTTTGAAACTATTTTGAGTTCTACTTTTTGATTCAAATGAGAGCTATATTGTAATGATGTCAGGAAGTAAATAAAGGTTTCATAGTGGTGATGTAATTATTTTCCAAGCAGAAATCATTAAAAATATTACAGGCTGAGATATACTTTCAAAGAAAACTGAGAAACTAAAAGAAAATGATGTATGCATTAGTAAACTTAATGCTTTTACATATGCATATGTGTACATGTATGCGCGTGTGTGTGTGCACACACACACACACACACACACACACTCAGCCTAAGCTCACAATAATGGTTTTTATTATCTCATTTTCCATTTAAGGAAACTGAAGTTCAGAGAGTTTAAATGACTTCCCCAAGATTCCTAAACTTAATAGATATTAGCAACATGACTAGGAATCCAATGATCCATTAGACTATGAAGTATATATACATATATATACATATATGTATATATATAAAAGGATTCTTTCCATCAAATTATCATGCTTAAACATGTTTCTTTAAAAAGTAGCAAAAGGAACTGAAGTATTTAACATAACTAATTAGTGCCTATGAATGCAGGATCAATTCTAAGGACAATGTACTCTTCATTTTATATCACAACTACATCAAGGGTAATGATAACTATTCCAATGGCTTAATTTTTGTCCAACTGTCCAGAAAAAAAGAAATCTAAAAAATCCTAACATGCTATAATTTGTTAAAACTATAAAGGTAGAAGGTTTAAATAATGGCATCAATAAAGCAACATAAACATCCATTTCCCCAGTCACTGCAAAAGTCATGAAATCATAGCCACCTTGAGTTAGACATTTTATCTCTCACTAAAATCCTTTAAATTTTATTAAATAAACAAAGGTTCATAGAGTAGGAAGAATCAAGTAATATAACTAAAGAAGGTAGCTGGGTAATATAGTTGTTAGAGCATTGGACTTAGAATCAGAAAGACTCGTCTTCCTAAGTTCAAATCTGATGTCAGATACTTATTAACTGTGTGTGATCCTGGGCAAATCTCAACTCTGATTGCCTCAGTTTCCTCACCTATGAAATGAGCTAGACAAGAAAATTGCAAATCACTTCATTATCTTTGCTAAGAAAAACACAAAATGGGGTCACAGAGAGTCAGACACTATTGAAATGATTGAACAATGAAAAATGTGTTTAAAGCTATGTATATTTTTTTAAAATTCTAAACAAATATAAGCTCATTTATTTTCATTTATTGGAGGTCTTCAGGAAAAGCTTAATAGCTTAAATTTTAAAAAGAGTTCATTTTTGGGAATACTTGTTGGACTACATAATGGACTATAAAGTACATGAATTTATTTTTAAAAATATTTGGATAATACATTTTAATATAATTGGTTCTCCTTACAACTCTATGTACTGTATTTAATGTATGTATTTTATTAATCCATAAATTTCACTAGTGACAAAGGATCCATGACAAAGTGACAACTTTTACAAAATATGAAAATTGTGTGATTCTATGCCCTTTTATTTTCAATTTTCAATTCTTGTTTAAGTATCATTTCAGTCAACAAGCATTTATTAAAGCCTACTATGTGACAGGCACTAGGCGTCTTCTATCCGCTTCAATCTTGATAGCCACTGAAATGACATTACTTACAATTGATTCCTTCTAAATCATGAAAACTTAGTTACATGTAATATATTTACTGACCTTGAATTATAAACTTTTATAATTACATTTTTGTTGTTGTTCAGTCATTTTCAGTCATGTCCAACTCTTAGTGACGCCATTTGAGGTATTCTTGGCAAAGATACTGGAGTGGTTTGTCATTTCCTTCTCCAGTTTATTTTCCATATGAGGAAACTGAGGCAAATAGAATGATTTGCCCAGTTAGTAATTGTCTGAGGCCAGATTTGAATTCAGGAAGAAAGGTTTTACAGAGACTCCATGTCTGACATTCTATTCACTGTATCTCCTAGCTACCATAATTATATAATTCATCATATAAAAAGATGTAGTTTCCACCCAAGAGACAACAGAATGAAAAATCAAAATGATCCTAGATAGCTGGTTACTATATAAAAGCACAATAATCCATAAGATAGCTTTCTTAATTAGCTGTTAAAAGACAAAAGCAAAGTTAGAGGTGCAAAAGTGCAGAGAGATCATTTAGTCTAGGATTCTCCTTTTGCAAGAAAGAAACAGTCCCAGAACCTGAAAAGAAGAAATTGAGCCCTGGGAAGAAAATGTAATTATCCCTATGTCCACATCATTTAACTGATGTGAGACTGGGGCTCAGGAGATGCAAAGATGTAGAACCTAGGCTTCATGGTGGCTGACCCAGTGCTTTTTCTATTAGACAAAACTCTACTGCATTATTTCTTTATTTTATCTTTGAATGACTTTAGAAGAACTTAAATATTCAGTATTGGATAAGATATGTATATATAGGTATAGATATATAGACATAGATAAGGATGTGTGTGTGATGGTAATGAAATACTTTAAAATGAAAAAGCATATCAAGAAAAGAAAACCTATCTGAAAAAAATTCAATTAATTGGAAAACAAATTAAGTTGTCCACTTCAAAATTTTATTACTGAGTCTTATGTAACTAGAAATTCTCTACATTATAGTACTGAAAGATTTTGTTCATTTTTAAAGCCAATTTGCAAATTTGAACATCACTGTAAGCCTAAATTATATTTCTATTGTTTAAAAGCCGAATTTCTTTTTTTTGTTTTTTTAAACCACATAATGAAAAAATGCTAAATTGAATTTCTATATTTTGTTCTATTTGTGTACTCATTTATTTTTGTTCAAGTTTTTTTTTATTTTCAAAACACATGGAAAGATAATTTTTTCAAAATTGATGCTTGAAAAACCTTGTGTTCCCATTTCCCCCCCTTTCCTCCACCTCTTCCCCTAGATGGCATGTAATCCAATATATGTTAAACATGGTAAAAATATATGCTAAATACAATATAGGCATACATATTTATACAATTATCTTGCTGCACAAGAAAAATCAGATAAGAAAGGAAGGAAGGAAGGAAGGAAGGAAGGAAGGAAGGAAGGAAGGAAGGAAGGAAGGAAGGAAGGAAGGAAGGAAGGAAGGAAGGAAGGAAGGAAGGAAGGAAGGAAGGAAGGAAGGAAGGGAGGGAGGGAGGGAGGGAGGGAGGGGAGGGAGGGGAGGGAGGGAGGGAGGGAGGGAAGGGAGGGAAGGGAGGGAAGGGAGGGAGGGAAGGGAGGGAAGGGAGGAAAGGGAGGGAGGGAAGGAAGGAAGGGAAGGGAGGGAAGGAAGGAAGGAAGGAAGAAAGAAAATTCATTCAAACCACAATAAAAAGAGTGAAAATGCTATGTTGCGATCCACCCTCAATTCTACTCTCTGGATGTAGATAGTTCTCTCCATCATAGTAAGATCACAGTAAAAACCAAAAATTCTTAAAGAGGCAGAAGTCTAAGATTCAGAAACCCACATAAAATAATGATGATGATGATGATGATAACTACCGGAAGCACCTTATATGGGCATGAGTCATTCAAAATTTACAAAGTTCTTTTGTAAATATGACTATTTCATTCTTACAAGAACCTTTAGAGAGCATAGTCATTTTATTTTATTTTTATGAGGAGGAGGCTATGGCTGAGAGAGACAGATTTTCCCATAGGTCAATTGATATAACCAGGTCACAGGAGTAGCAAAGTCAAAGCTAACACTTAGATCTGCTGATTTCTTTTCAAAAGCAGATGTGAAACAATTAAGTATAAATGCAAGTTAATAATCACACAACATCAAGTATTGCTGGCAAGAGACATATCACAAGTCAAAAGAGCAAATATACCCAAAACATGGATATCATGTTAACAAAATACACTTTGTGAGATGCATGCATGAATAATATACAATATATGCTGAAATGATAATCTGGATTTTTATTTCAAATGATTCTGAAATACAAGAGGTGATCTACAAATCTGTATTTGTATTGTCTTTAATTATGGGAACAAATTAAACTTCCTTTATTGACAACATTTCAAACCATATTGTCAATGCTGTTTTCAACCATTAGCTACTATTATGTGTGTTTTATTTACATGAATTCTTGTGAAGATATATACATCCTGGATCAAAACTTGTTTGAAATTTTGCTCTAATCTTTTCTACTTTTAATAGGCTTCTGGCTAATTGTTATATAATTAACAGAACCATTTTTAAAATGTGTGAAGTCCTCCAGCTATCTTTGTTTCTCTTTTTTTTTCACCATCCAAATTTTAAAATAATAAACAATATGGAAAATTTAGAAACTGATAAAAATGAGCCTGGGGTAATTATTTTAATTTTGCATTTCTGATCCTGTGCCACAATTAGATCCTGGGCATTAAAAAAAAACTTAGAATTTCCTTGTAATTTTCCTGGGTATAGAGACAAAAGAAAAAAATTAATTGTCATTGTAATAACATTTGTATCTGCAGTTTAAATCACAATTAATCTAAATTCCAGATATTTGGGTTGCTTACCCAATAGCATATCATAACTTGCACAAAAGATATTTTACATCTATTTTGTTTTTCCTAGATATATAACTAGATTCAAGTGATTTCAGGTGATTATGGAACTAATTCAGGAGATACGTCAATATTCCCGAGCTTTATTCATTCATAAAAATCTCAAATAAAAAGCTTCTGAAGAACCGCACCATGCTGGA
Source organism: Sminthopsis crassicaudata (assembly GCF_048593235.1). Classification (NCBI taxonomy): domain Eukaryota; kingdom Metazoa; phylum Chordata; class Mammalia; order Dasyuromorphia; family Dasyuridae; genus Sminthopsis; species Sminthopsis crassicaudata. The sequence goes on along the minus strand of NC_133617.1, from coordinate 226,910,712 downwards.
TATGCTTCATAATGGTGGCAAAGATTTTAAGAAAAACTTCAAAATATCATGTTTATTTAAAGTAGGATACTGCTCATACCACCCGAACTTTGAGGTTTAAAGTCATTCAATCTAACAAATATATTTTGAATGGCTACTATAGGGACCAAACTACATTAGGCAGCTAAATGGAATGGAAAAGGTGATGAGCTTTAAGTTAATATGACATAAATGTTAACCTAATTCTGCCACTGACAAATTGTATAAACTTAAGTCTCTTAACTATTTGGGATCTTCATTTCCTTATCTATAAAATGAAGCAGCTGAACTAAATAACTTCCAATTTCCCTTCTAGCTGTGGGTTTCTGATGCTATGAATTATATAAAAACTGTAGTTACAACAGAGAAGAAACAAAACAAGATTTTTGGTATGTATTCAGACTCTGTTGAGAGAAAGATTTACATAAAATAAAAAACAAAACAAAATAATTAAATGCCAAAACATGACTAAAGTCAAACTCTGACTGAACTGGTGAGTTAGTTGTGACCTAGAGGCACCAAGGAGAAGAGACCGGATTAAAACTGGGTCATTCCTCCTTGTTTGAAGAACACACAAATAAGATAAAGCTATATATTTCAGCAATGTTGAATAAAATAGAGAACAAAGCCCTACAGGAGAGTGTTCATGGAATGCTATATAGGGCAAAGGAAAGAGACTACAATAGACTGAGAAAGAAAAACATATATAAGTAAAAAATATGAGATATAATTGAACAAATAAGTTAGAATTAGGTTATGGAAAATTTTTGGATAAAGATTATAAAATTGAAGTTGAAAGAGATTTTACTGTACCATAAATCTCATATTTTACATATCAGGAAATTAAGGCCAATAAAAATTAAATGTTTTGCCATATATAGGTAAATAAATAGCTGAGCTTGGATCCACACCAAGGGCCTCTAACGCCAATAATTAATTGATTACATTAGCTTGCATCAAGTTTGAATTTATTCAACAGTCAATGGAGAGTTGAGGGGAAAGAAAAGAAATGAGGCACAGAGAAATTAATTTGGAAACTATTACAAAAATCCAAGTTTGTGGTGATGATGGTATTGACAGATATAGTGACAGCCAAGAAGAAGGATTAAACAATACTTCCAAGGAGGAATTAACAATATAGAGACTGAATAAAGAATGATGAATAATTTCCAAATGACTAAGAGTTTGAGATATGACTAGGGGAGAAAAGGATGTTAGGATTGGAGATGTGCAAAAAAGTGTAGGTTGGGGATGTGAGAATGAGAATAGAAGTTCCCTTTTGGTTTTGAACTTGAGTGAAAATATTCAAAGAGAAGCATCTAGCTGTTAAAAATACAGATATAAAACATAGTTAAAGGGTCAAAATGGGTGATATAGTAAGAGGAAAGTCAAACTTTAGAGCTTAAATAGACATTAGGTTATTATTTAACCCAAATCATTTATTTTATACTTAAGAAAATTAAGGCATGGTGTATGACTGACCAAAGATCACACAACTTATTATTATAAATTGACATTTAAATCCAAACAAGTGTTTCATCTGGTCTATACCACAAGATTCTCTTCATCAGCTTAACTCACAATTGCTAACTAGAACTTTGCATGAAGACCACAGAAGGACAATGTACCACATTGAAATATTTCCTTTAGCTTATGGATAATTCTCACCAGAATTACTTATATCAGACTTACTTTCCATTTTTTGCTACAATGACTCACTTTCTTTTCCGTTCTTTAGGACCAACTTATTGTTATTATTGTTGTTGTTCAATCATTTCTGACTGTGACCCCATTTGGAGTATTCTTGGCAAAGATACTAAAGTGGTTTTTCATCTCCATCTCCAGCTCATTTTACAGATAAGGAAAAAATGTTAAGTGCCATGCCCAAGGCCACCTAGCTGGTAATTGTCTGAAACTAAATTTTAACTCAGGAAAATGAATCATCCTGACTTCAGAGCTTACACTATATCCACCTAGCTGCCCCTATGATAAAAGTTGTATAAGTTATCACCTCTTCTACTAATAGCCTTTAAAATACTGACTGACAATTACCATATATACATTAAACCTTTTCTTCTTCAGGTCAAACCCTCCAAAGTCTTTGAACCAAACCTTCTATAGCACAAACTTAAGATCCTTTCCCTCAAAATATTCTCTAACTTAGTAAAGCCTTTTCTAAAATATGGAGCTCATAACTCAACAGAATCAATCAAACATTTGTTAAGTGTCTAATACATGCAAGGCAATGTGCAAAGCACAAAGGATTAGGGCAGATGAGAAGAATGGCAATTCTTCTCCCAAAAATGAACAGGAATAAAGTTCCAAGGAATTGTCCTTTGCAAATATCCTTTAGGAAAGAAAGAATGGAAAACGTTAAGAAAGGCCACACAAAGTGATCAATGAGTAAATCTGTGACCATAAAGTTTTTCCATATTTTAAAGTATAGTTTGATTTTTTTTTTTGTAATTCTCCAAAAGTAAAACTTATTGTTTCTCTAAGAATAGCTATTTTTTTCCACATACATTATTTAGCCCGTAAAATTGATTCAACTGAATGGATGAAGGGGATAATAACCCATTTTATGAGCCCAATACTTAAGAATTGGTTGGGGGAGTGGGAGGAGTCCTAGGAAGCAGAAAGAAATATAAATAAATATGTCCCTCTACCTTAGCATGATGTAGATCGACTCCATACATAGATAATTTTTTGGCATTTTCTAAGAAATGCATCTCTGCTTCTGCTGGTGTCATTCCCCTAAAGAAGAAAAATAAATTAAAAGTTTACACATGGTCAAGAAATAAGAAGTCATTTTGATAGAATTAGTTATGTGGTTAGATATGTGATAGAATTAGTTATCTGATAAACAAGCCCTTATCTAAGGAATTTCTTCTAAAATAATAAATTACATACTTCTATGCTGATAGATGCTCTGAATAATAAGAAAACAATTTAACATAAAAATTCAATTAAGTATTTTAATATTTTGAGCCAGACAGAGTTAATTCAGCCAAAGATGATTAATTTCCTGAAGACACTAGAACTAGATTTGTGGGAGAAATTAAGAGTTTATCTAGATAATATTTCCATTCCCAAAGTAAATATAAACTACTGTAAGTATTTCTACTATTCACCTGTGGCTCTTGTGTAGTTCAATCACTTTATCTTCCAATTCTTTTGTGTGGTTTGGTGCAAAACGGAATTCACTGACATAATCACTTCCACATTCATCTGGGTCATAGTCTCCAAGTTCAGACTGAACAGTATAGGATCCCAAAAGGGCGAGTGTAACGAAAGAACATGGCAGTCTTCCTGATACTATATCATCTCTCAGCTGTAAACAGAGGTAGTACCTTCCAAAGACAAAGAATAGTGCTTAGACAGTTTGTCACATTGTTTTCAGCATACACTGGTAAGTGGTATTTACCATTGCCCACTACAATTATTTTTACATACATGTTTACACAATACCCTGGAACTAAAAGAAAAATCTATGTTATCTTACAACAAAACAAAACAACAACAAAAACGCAGATACAGTGACTTTCTAGCTTCTAAAATATACAATATATAATATACAATATACAAACTATCCTACTAAGAATATTTTATTATGAAGATGAAGACATCTGTTTCTATTGGAAGTAAGTCAAAGTCATGCTTTAGCTTCATGTTTGAATCCAATAAATTTAAGAGAATTATTCTTTGCCACTGAGCAACTAAGAATCCAAGTCACTGATAACACTGGATGATTTACAGTATTTGAAGAATGATACAATCATGGACTAGGTTGAAAGAACAAACTATGAGTAGTGATATATGGGCTGATTTTTACTGCAAGGTAAAATCAGAGGACTTAAATCAACTTTAAAGAGGAAATTAGTTAAGTTTTATTAATAAAGTACTTATGTGTATATGTATGTATGTAACTATACATTTCCACTAGTATCTCCTAAAAACATACTTTACAAAAGTATGTGGTATTAAGTTTCACAATGTAATTTTCCAATAAATAACTGTTGGTTTATTTTTTGCAAAACAAAGTTTTTTTTAAAGGATGTCAGAAATTTTACTTGTGATATCCCAGCAATATTTGTTTGATATGTGTGTGTGTCTGTGTGTACATGTGTATACATATATATATATATATGTATGTATGTATGCTCCAAAAAGCATAAATTACCATTTTTGCTCTCAATTTATAGCATTTCTATTTGACTATAATTTACTTTCATATTATGGACTTCAATAGGGGCTTTAAATTAGCTTTCTAAATTCTAAACAGAGATGTATTGTCATAATGACTAATTCTAATGCATAATGTACCTTAAGTTAGAAAATCCTTTGTTTTAAATGTGGGTATTGCAAATGCTATTCCAAGTGATTTTAACAAAGTAGCTTTTAAATAAGTTTTCTTAAAAATATTTCTAAGTAAATATTATTATTGCTAATATCATTAATGTTCAGGAATAACAATGTGAGCCTGGATATATTCTATCTTCATGAATTGTAGAGATGTTAGGATATATGTTTATCAAATCATCTCTCTTAGATAGTTTAAGCATTAATTTTCTTAGAAATAGATGATTAGATAAAATTCTAAGATGCTTTATAGATTTATGATTATGATAACTTATGTCTAAATATCTAGAAGCTGACCAATTTGTTGTTACTAGTATTTTTCATATATACTATATTTTAGAAAAATTTTTGAATATCTATATAGGTTATAAAAATATTTCCCAAAAGATGAAGTGGAATTATGGATTATTTTTTCAAATACAAATTTAACAATGCCACTAGAGATAAATCAAATGATGTTAAATCTAGACTTTGAGAAAGAGAAATTGTATAGCTTCTCCAACTTTAAACCTAGCTTTTGTCTACATTCTACTTTGTCACATGAAGTGAACTGAAACTTTTCATCTTAATACTATATACTGTGTATTCCAAAGTATTTGACTCTGTCTGAAAATTCTATGCTAGAGATTTACCCATTGGAAAGAGGCAATCAAAACATACTGTGTTAGCATATAATTATTTAGACCACACTAAGTTGCTATCAGAAAATACTAGGAAGTGTTGCTGTCAGAGAATACTAGAAACATGGTGGTCCAAAGTTATACAATTTTAATTATTTTAAATTAAATTTTCTTTTATCAATATAACTTATATTGCCAAGAACAGAAGGAATACAGAAAATGGGGGGGCTTTAAAAGACAATTTCTCAGATAGGATGAAATTGGGTTGGAATATTGCTGGGGTGAAAGAAATGATAAGCTGGCTGGTGACATGGAATGACTTAGACTTAAGGAAGATGCTATTCACCTTCAGAGGAAGAGATAATAGGAGGAAATAAGCAAAGTACAGTCTTGCATGCATATGCATATGTGTGTGTGTGTCTATACTTAATTGTAGCCTTCTTTAGGCTGGTGGTGAGAAGGCAGTAGAAAAAAACAAAAAAAAAGCCAACAGGGAAACAAAAAAAAAAGCTGGGGAAACAATGTGTATTATTCATTATAAGGTTTTCTGAAATGGAAATTATTTTTTATATTGAATCCTCTCTTATGATCTGCTGTATACATGATTATGCTCTTTTTATTTTCTCATTTTGTATTTAACACCAGAAAAATTATCAAAAAATATGCAGAAGTATCAACCCAACACCAAAAATTCAACCATGAATATTCTTCATTTATGACATAATTTCTTTTATTATTATTATCTAGCTATCAAATGAAAATGGCTATTTAAAGCCTATCTGAAATAAGCAAAGTTATTCTCAAGGGAACTTAGGAAAGAGATACATCCTCACACTGTGTTTGAGACTTTCAAATTTCTTTTCAAATACCTGGTGATGTCTTCAGATAGCTGGGCAGGGTCTGGCGGGTAGAATTTCACATTAAATGAAAACTGCCAAGCACCACCTGCAGAAAAACGTAAGTTCACAGAATGTCTTTCCATTTCTAGTTCCAATTTGTTGCCAAATTAGCATCTATTCATAACCACCACATTTAGAAACCTATAGATTATCCATGACAAAATAGAGATAGGATATTTAACTCTTTAAATCTCAAGGATTTTTTTTTAACCATTCCAATTTTATTCTTAAAAAATTTTTTTTTACTGGCAAATTTAACAAGCAGTGAGATTACTTCATTGAATTCTACCCTTTCTTTTGTTTTCTCTATCTCAGGAATTCTTAAACTTCTATATATGATAGCCCCCTTTAGCACTCTGTGGAAGACTATAGATAGAATGCTTTTCAGAATAATGTTTTTAAATGAATAAAATAAAATATATAAGATTACGAAGTAAATCAATGGTACTGAAATAGTAATATGTGATATGGTCTTTAGACCCCTTAAACTACAGGTAAAGAATGTGTGCTCTATTTGATTATAAAGACAAAGGAAATCAGTAATGACATTATCCAAAGGTATGGCAAATTCTTAAATTAGACTGTTCTTACAAGATATTCAGTTCTTCATTTAAAGATAAAAAAATAAATAAAAATTTAAAGATAAAAATAAAAAAGATAAAATTTCTGCCTTCCAGAAGATTGTATTAGGCAGGGCTTCTTAAACTTTTTCCATTTGAAACTACTTTCAGCCAGAGAAATTTTTTTTCACAACCTCAAGTTATAGGTGTATAAAAGAGGTAATATGAATCAATATTGACTGATAATAAAACCTAATGGCACAACTCCCATATTAAGTTACATACTCCATATGGAGTTGCAATTCATAGTTTAAGAAGCTTTGTTGGATAGCAGTGGTATCAAACTCAAATAAAAATGGGGGCCAATAATGCAGAATAAGGATTCCACTGGGCCACATATTGATTTAGTTTTAAAGTGTAATATTATTTATGTTTTATTATATTTTTTATTTGTTAAATAATTCCAAGTTCGGTTTTAATCTGGTTCAGGCTGCACTTAGGAGTGTTGTGGACCACATGTGGCTTATAGACCTTTGATCTAGGGACACAGATATTGTGTTACAGTTATATGCTTTTATAATTTTAAAAATAATTTAATAATTTTTGCTGGAGAGGAAGGATTGGTGATAGTCATGTTGAGAGGAGCTTATAATTTTTGCTTGAGCAGAAGTATAACCTAATATAAATTTCAGTTAAAGGAATAAAATAATTTGGCAGGTGGAGAAGAAAAGAATCAGGAATATAAAAAAGTGGGTAGAGACAAGTAAAAACAGGGAAATAATGAGAAAATAGAGTGGTTTGGAATCAATAAATTGAGGAAGATCATGGAATGGTGCCATCACCATTAAATACTTTTTGTCGGGGGGGGGGGAAATGATGGTTACATATATACACATATATGTATGTATATTTAGACACATACACATATATTCATACACCGGATGTTACTCCAAAGAAACATGAAAAATGCATAAATGTGTATAGAATAATTTTATATTCATACACATGTACACACAGACACACAGCTGTGTCTAATGGTAGCCATGTCTAGGGTGGGTTGGGGAGTGGGTAAGAACAGAAAAAATACATGATAGTTTTATTGTATATTTGAAAAGAATAGCAAGTTGTGCATAGTAGATTTGAAGTTTCTTGTGTAATTATTTTTTTATTGTAGTATGTTATGAAAATGCTTATTTTATTCCATAAATTAAAAATAAAATTTAATAATAATAAAAATGTTTTAAGAATTTTTTTTTTTATTTTTGTTGGTCTTGGAAGTCTTGTACTCATGGAAGGAATAATGTATTTTGATCAAGTATACTGATATGTTGAGAAACAAAACTGTTCCAGAGTCAAAGAAATTCCTAAATGGAGATGGAAAATTGCAATATGACCTTTCACCATGACATAGAATATGTCTAAGAGATGGAGCTAACTATGTTTAAATGATCTGGGAACCATTCCGAATTTAAAAGCCCCTGAAAACCTATAAAATATATCTTTCTCTATATATATTCTCTAAATATGTCTAAGATGTATTTGGCATACACCATAAGCAAAGCATGGATGCATTATTAAGAATATGTCTCCAAATCTTGTGAGCTCAATGCCATATGCTAATATATTGGCTATTTATTGAATATTTAAAGTTTTCCATGAATTTTAAAAATCATATGTCCAAAAATTTTACATGTTTTTACTTTGATTCAAATAGTTCATGTATGATTATATACATGCATGCACATGTCCACAAAGAGAACTATAGAATTGTCTGACAATTTTAAAATGGGAGAAGTTCTAGTCAGACATAAGTAATATGTATAAATAAGAACTTGTTTATACAGATACATAATTTTACATGCCCTTTAAAATCTATTTTTATCCAAAAATTTTTCCTGCCTTATTAATGGACTCTTAGTGATGATCATTTAATTTTCTTCAAAATGAGTGATATACATATAATGTAATCTTTATAATGGAAAACATACAAAGTCTGATAACTCAATTCTTTTCTTTGGTTTTCTACTCTTAGAAAGGGCAATTAGAAGACAGAATATAAAATTACTACAAGAAAATTCTAGCAATAAGTTCCATCCAATTTAAACTATTCTATTCAAACAGACTTTTTGTTAATAATACCATAGTTTCTTATTTGTCATATATTACATTTTCAAAGTATTTTGCAACAATTAGAAGACTAATAATTATTATGCATTAATTATGAACAACATAGGCCTTTATGCATATATTATTCCATGATCTTTTTGCTGCATAGTGCTTTCTGCAGAAAAAATTCCCGAGAAAATTTCATCTTAAATTTTTTAATACTCTCTAAAGCAAAAAATAATGATATTTTCAACTATTTCTCACAATGGCAGGCACTCCTGACTTCAATCTCACTTAATCTATTGCTGTCACACAACTTCTCTGACAAGCTGCTGGATAGGAAAAATATTAAGTCACATTTTAAATGTGTGTTAAAGGAGGTTTAATTGCATAAATTATCAGGAGGACTACCAATATTAAAAGATTAGTCTTTGGGATGTTTTGTTTTCTTTTTTTTTTTTTTTCCTAGAAGAAACTTCCATGATTTTGCTAAAGTGGAGTTTTAAGTTAACTATCAGTTGGTCTACTGATTTACTTATCTCTTTTTGGTACTTTAGGCATTTTTATCTTAATGAAACTTATTCCCTACAGAGGTGGAAGAAGTTATTTGTTCCTTCCATTCATAGTAACTGTTGAAAAGAAGACATGTGGTACTTTTAATTTGAATGCATTCATTTACTGGATGCAAAGAGAGATAGGCTGGACTCTATGAATAATGATAAAGAAAATCTTTTACAGGATTTTAAAGACCAGTGAAAGAACAGAACAGCTGATAAAAAAAATTGCTTTTTCATGATGACATGTAATTACATTAGCATTGTCAAATGGTAATTTCCATTTTTATGATTGCCAACAATCTATGTGACTGACTATATATGGAGCAGGGATTTGTAAACTATTTTGTGTCATGGATCCTTTTGGTGATCTGAAGAAGCCAATGGACTTTCCCCCCCCAAAAAAAAAGTCTTACTTTATTTTTTTCCAGTTACATATACAATTTTTAACATTTGTTTTTCACATAAAATTTTGAGTTTCAAATTTTCTCCCTCCTTAAGAATGGGCAAGCAATTTGATATAGGTTATATATGTATAATTATGTTAAATACATATCCATTTTAATCATGTTATGAAAGAAACAGAAAAAGAAAAAACATGGGGGGAAGTAGAAATAATATAGTTTGATCTATATAAAATAATGTTTTTAAATGTGCAAAGTATAGCAATATAGGATTTCAAAGAAAAAGACCCCAAGTTATGATTCTTTAGGCTATATCAATCCCAACTTTAATATCAATCCCAACTTTTCAAATAAGAAAACATGTAAAGTTTTTAATAAACTTTAAAATGCTATATAAACATTAATTGTTGGAGAAATGTGGGGGCATAAATATATGTATTAAATTCATATTTTAATTCACTAACTTTATTTCCTAAAAATAAATCTTCTTCGATTTAAAAGCTTCTCTTGAATTACAACAGCTTAGGTAGTAAAAATGAAAAGAGCTGTTACTGTTAATAGAATGATAGAAGTTCAATTCATTCAAGACTTATTAAGCATCTAAATACATAAAATGTGCTGTTCACCATTATATTCCATGCTAATAGTAAAAAAGAGAAGGTATAAGAAAGGACCTGTTGTTTTAATCTTTCTTATATAATACTGTAGTAACCTTGTCTGCATGGAGCATTTCTCCTATCCATTAGTCATCAATTTAGAGTTGCATTTCTCTAAAAGTTTTACCACATTCTTTCCAATAGTCCAAATAAAGATTCCAACAAAACTTACTTCGAATTTGTTTTTTTATTTCCTTAGCAGGATCCAGCCAGTTCTGAAAAAGAAATAACATTTTGGAATTGAATCAGAAGATTAAAAATAATTTGAGATTTATTAGTATAGATATTTACTAATCTTGCCCAATGTAAAACTCCTTTCTGCTGGTGGTACTACCCAAGTCTCTCATACCACTAATCCCAATCTGATGCTCCTTTTCCTCCTTTCAGACCTTTTATCATCCTAGACACTCTTCTAAGTCACTGATTGTAGACAGAACTGTAAGTGGTTCGTTTTTAAGGCACTTTTCAAGAAATTAGTTTACAATCATTAGTTTTAAGGGGTCAATGTAGCACAGAAATAGAAAAGCAATTAAAAGAGTGTCAGCTTGATTAAATAAATAACTTGATGAAATTAGATACATGTAATTTAACACATAATTGATCTTTGATCCATTCTTCTCTGAAGAAAAGCACCTCTATATTAGTAACTTTGTTAGGTTTCTGTTAAATCTGTTGAAACCTTCCTCTAAAATCTTTCCACCCACATTCTGTATATTTTGTATATTCCTATTTACTTACAAACTGTCTTCTCCATTAGAATGTAAGTTCCTTTAAACAAAATCTGCTTGTTGCCTTTCTCTGTTTCCTTATCACTTAGTACAATATCCAATACATCACAACCTCTTTTTAAATAACTGACCTAAATGATGTTGTTCAGTCATTTTAATAGTGTCTATCATGATCACATTTGGAGTTTTCTTGGGTAAATTACTTGGAATGGTTTTCCATTTCTTTTTCCAGTTCATTTTACAGATGAGAAAACTGAGGCAAACAGAGCTAAATGACTTGCCATGATCAAACAGCTAATATGATGAGGCCAGATTTGAACTCAGGAAGCTAAGTCTCCCCCAGTACAGGCCCTGCACTCTACCCACTGTGCCACCTAGCTCCCTTTCATCTTGTTTAACTCACTCATTTTATAGATCAGGAAAGTTGAATTCAGAAAGGTTGGTGACTTGCTCCAGATATGTTAGTACTGTTAAAACTGGGTCCAGAGTCAAGGAATTTTCAGAACAATAAAGTGACTTTGAAATTAAGTTATTTCTGATAGAATTAATTATGGGAAATGTGGATGAAATTAGGAGTTCGAGGGACTCAAAAGATAGGAAGCAAAGGGGAATGTAACTCATAAAATATGTGAAGTTAGTGGATAATTTAATTTATTGAATAAAAACATAGATTAGTTCCAAGATATTTTCATTGTCATAATACAAGGTAAGCCTAATGGATATTTTACCTTTTGATTTTCGGTGTCCCGATATGTTAAACCAAAGTAATCTTTTTCTAATAGGTTCAGATGTTCACACACTTTGTCAAATAGCACTTGGCCTCTGGAACGTTTCTGTGAATAGAAGAAAAAAAAAGAAAGCTTAGTTCTTTCTTAAATATTATGAGTCACAATTTAACATATTTTATGCTACATTTAAAAAAATGGAGAGAAAGATTGCTAAAGCAGACAAAAACACTTTCATCTCACTCTTTTTCAGAAGGACTCATCTGCAATGGGGTAAAATTGATGGAGCTAAAGAAAGACTCTTAGAATTATTCAAAAGGCAAAGTTAAAGATGTAAATTATAACACTGCTTTCTAAATCTTTATTCACAGATATGATCACAAGTCTTGTGTTGGGCAAGTAAAAAAGTCCTAAGGAGGTAAAATAGAAATGACTAAAGGATGAGCATCCCAAAACTGCAAATCAGGCACAGTATAAAAAAAGCCTTCACATTTAGAGTCTCCCTGCTGTGGCTTAAATCCCATCTAGTCAAAGTAAAAACAGCTCTAAGGACATTTCTGCTGATGGGACATTTGATTATCAATAAACTGCTCCCCTGACATGAATGTATACAAATCCCAGGACCATGACCCGCACAGCAATCCAAGCTATCTTTCGACTATCTTGTCCTGCTTGACTCAACCCAATAAAAACATTGGGCAAGGGGGTATGTTTCATTGGAGTACCCCCTGGAGTACTTGTTGTATTATATTTCCCTTCAATGAAGCTTGCCTGCTTTCCCTTCTCTCTTCTGGTTCCTTTCTCATGTTGTGTTCTGTCTTGTGGTACACCACCCCCCATCCTCGTACTGTACCCTCCAACCCCAAACATCAATCGAAGTACATTAAGAAAGTGTGGTAAAAGAGGTTTTGGTAAATGGAGAGCAGGTTCTATCTTGAGGAGTCACTTAAGGCAACTTATTCACTTGCTAGGCAGGACTTCACCTGATTTGTCTACTCCAAAGAGGAGTTTAAATTATTGACCATTTTCAAGCTAATAAACTGTGTGTAATGCTATGGTTATAATCTAAAAATATATCATTTAAAAGATATTATCTTACCACAAGCCCCAAACTGCAATATCTATACGCTACCAGTAAACTCTAAACAAAGGGTGGGGAATGTCCGGCCTGCAGGCCACATAAGTCCCATAAAATCATTTGCTAAGGCAATTGCAGGCAATGATGAGCAGAAAGCTGGCATAACAGACTTTTCACTGCTTGAGTTCTATAAGTTGGTGATTTTATATTGCTTGCAAATGATGTTACAAATATCCAAACAGTCTCTGGCAGGAAAAAAGTTCCCTATCTCTGCTTTAAACCCAAACTACAATAGCAATATGTACATACACCAAATATACAAGTCCATATATGTTCATGATGTCCAAATATAATGTTTTAAAGAGGTAAGGAATATTTTAAATGGTCTTCTTTAAACTACGTTATTCTTTTAAAAGCATATGATGAAATATCAAATTCAGTGGCAAAATAGTTAAACTTTCTCCAGGAAGCTGAAATAATTCTTAGTTCGTGTCACTGAATCGCTATGCTGAGTATAAGCTAAATTCCACTTATCACAGCAGGTCCTAGACACTTTGGGAGTACTTTATAGCCAGGGAACTTGAATAGAGAGGGAGAAAAATCCTTGACTTGTTTGGTTTATAGGGCAGATCCCCAGCTGGACGGCACTGGTAAAAACATATGTGCTTTGTTACTGTTGTTCAGTTTCAGCTGTGCTTAACTTTTCAATGAGCCCATTTGGGGTTTTCTTGGCAAAGACACTGGTTTTCCATTTCCTTCTCCACGTCACTTTACAGATGAGAACACTGAGGCAAAGTGACTTGCCCAGAGTCCCACAGCTAATGAGTGTCTTGAGGCCAGATTTAAACTAAACACAAGTCTTTCTGACGCCAGGCTTGGTGCTCTATATACCGCACCATCTACTGGCCTCAACATAGGAGCAAAATTAAGTTTTATCTGCAGGGAAAACAAATGGAGTATATTTTTTGCCCTAGTTCAATCCAGGACAAAACTTTTAAGTCATAGAGACTTTTTGAAGGTAAGATGACTTAACTGGAAAAATACTGAACTTAATTCAAATGAAGTGTTTTTTGCATTTATATTTCAAATTTTTAAAAACGTAAGGCATGTTCTTTATAAAATCTACTGTTTTTTTTCTACCTCCCCTGATATCACCCAGATGCCTTCTGCTACCATCTCCTACTTCACCCCATCTCACATTAAGAGGTGATCCTTCTTGCCAAAGCTAACTATTCTCCATTAGTGTCTAGGTGGTTTAGTGGATAATTATTCTGAAGTCAGTAAGGTGTGAATTCAAATTTAATCTCAGATATTTCCAAACTATGTGACCTTGGACAAGTCCCTTAATTTCATTTTGCCTTAGTTTCCTAATTTGTAAAGAGGGAATAATAAATATTATTTATTTGTAAATAATGTAATGTAAATTTGTAAAGAGGGAATTAAAATAGCATGAAATGAGTGTTTTCTAAAGCATTTAACACAGTTGGGTTAGATTATTTTTGTTGTTGAGTCATTTCAGCTATGTCTGTGTCTCTATGACCACATTTTTTGTAGTTCCTTTGACAGAGACACTGGAGTAGTTTGACACTTCTCTATTAATCATTTTACAGAGGAGGAACTGAGACAAACATTCTTAAGTGACTTACCAGGGTCTCTTAGCTAGTAAGTGTCTGAGGTCAGATTTGAAATCAAGTCCTGCTGATTTCCAGGGCCAGAAGTCTATCCATTGTGCCATGTAGCTTCTCATATAAATGTTTCATATCATAGTATTATTAGTAGTATTATTCAATATGTACAAATAATCTCATTCCATTCTATCTTCAAGAGATTGCCACCCCTATCATCCCCCCTCTTCCATTTCTCTTCAATCTCTGTGCCATCTAGCTTCTCCGTTGGTATACAATAGGTAATACATAAATGTTTAATTTTATACTATTATCATTATTATCATCATCATCATCATCATTATTATTCTACATGCACAAGGGTTCTCATTCCATCCTATCTTCTCCATGAGATTGCCACCCATATCATCCCCACTCTATTTCTTTTCAATCTCTATCTATGGGCTATTTCCTTATTTTTTTAAATGCCACAAATCCTCCATCCACAAACAATTTTTACTAGATCCCCCCCCAATCAAGGCTATCATCCCATATCTTTCCCCTCTTCTGTGACTAAACCTCTTGAAGTCTTCTATCTCTTAAACTCTCTACAATATGGTTTCCAACTTTACTTTTTAATATAACTTTTTCTCTTCAAAGCTACCAATGATTTCTCAACTGCCAAATCTCACAGCCTTTTTTTCAATCTTCACATCTCTGCAGCCTTTGACACTATCATTCCCTTTGAGTCTCCTATGTTTTCCTTTCTGTTTTTGTGACACTGATCTTTCCTGGTTCTCTTCTTACTATCTGATCACTCCTCAACCTCCTTTGCTGAATCTTCATCCAAGTTATACCTGTTAACCAGGAGTGTGCTACAGGAGTGTCCTGCAGGGCCTATCTTGTCCCTCTTCTCATCTCACTATACTACTTCACTTGATTTCATCATTCTCAGGTTTGCCCCTATATTGGTGGCTCTCAAATCTATTTATCCATACTTAACCCTATTTCTAGGCTCTCATCCCCAGTTTCCTAAAAAAGACGCCTCAAACATGATGTCCTATAGACATCTTAAACACAACATGTTGAGGACTGAACTCATTTCTCTTTCTTCTAAATTCTCTACCCTTTCAAATTTCTCTAAGGCACCAGCATCTTCTCAGCCCCCCATGACTACCACCTAGATATCGTCCTTGACCACTCTCTCTTACTCCATATAAAATTCATAATATGAATTTATTCTCATATTATATCTCACACATACCTCCTTTTCTTCCCCTTCATTGGCTAATGCAGGCTTTCATTACTTCACATTTGGACTTTTGGAACAGCATGAAAGTAACTATGCTACTATATGCTTCTCCTCAACCCAGTTCATCTTCCACTCAGCTGCCATTGTAATCTTTTTAAAGTGTAGGCCTAAGCATGTCATCCTCCTAATAAATCAAATCCATTGCCACCCTCCAGCATAAACTATAAAATGCTCAGGAATTACAAGTCCTTTATGACCTTCCCCCCAAATTCATCCTTCTAGTCTTCTTCTATTTTACATTCCACACCTACTTTTCTATACAGTGAGACTGGCTCCCTTGCTATTTCTCAAATGAGACCTCTTCCCATTTCATATTCAGATTCTGGACTCTCTCCTTCTATTTCTGGCTAGCTCCCTTCAAGTTCCTGCTAAAATTTTATCTTGTGCATGAATCCTTTTCTGATTTCCCTTAATTCTAGTGTTTTCCCTCTGTTGATTATCTCTAGTTTACAATGCATATATCTTTTTTGTACATAGATGTATGCACATTGTCTCCCCAGAAGAATGAGTTCCTTGAAAATCAAGCACTGTCTTTTGTCTTTACCAGTGCTTAGCACACTTCCTGTAGGTACTTAATAGGTGTGTATACATACATACATACATATATATATATATATATATATATATATATATATATATATATATATATATAAAACTGAGTGATTGATGAACTGTTTGACAGCATAAATTCCACATGAAGCTGAAATAGAAGCATTAATCTTGTATTTGAATGAGTGATATGAAAATTAAACAATGCTAGTTTGAACTTCATGAATAAGTGACATAATAAAAATGGTAAGTATGTAAAAGATATCCTATAATGGGTAATTATGCTAAAGATTAAAATAAAGTTTGTATTTCTCCCAAACCCCAGCCATTAAGTAAAAATAAATTTATGATAGGTAGATTAAAACCTAATTGAAGAGAATTCTGTCTTCCATAATACATTTGAAGAAACAGTGGTGATAAAAAATGTATATTAACAGAAATGCATCATAAACTGAAATAAAAGCATTATTACTCATTGGATTTGAATGAGTGACATGAAAATTAAACACTGTGAGTTTGAACTTCATCAATATTAAAAAATTCAATTATTCCTACTATTTGACAGCCACATATAATTTATACTGAAGGAAAGCTAGGAGACAAGCTTCTTTTATTTAATCTTTTCTATATAATCAAAACTAAATGAGCACACAAAGAAATAATCACTAGATAATTTAAGTATTGTGACCTCTACAGCCATTATCACATACAGACTTTCTCTATCAACTATAAACAGTCCAGTAAAGTTAATTTTACTTAAATAACCTGATTCAGTTGTAGATTGCCCTCACCCCAAGTTTCCCACTGGTTTATTGCTTTCCTGTTTCAGATAGATAAGAAAGAGAAGCTTAACTGCCTGAATCAAGATTTTCTCATATTCTAGAAATGAAAGGTATTTGCAAGTGAGCAAATGGAACTATTTTTACTTTTTCCTGGAGGCTCAGCAATAAGTTGGATGCCCGCTGCAGCAAGCAAGGAACATCTGTCTTAATAATATATTGTGTTTTTACATTCAAGTTGTTTGCCAAGGTTTCATTATGGTGTGCAGAATCCCAGGATTTCCAAGAGCTATGCTAATATAAAGTATAGGCTCTGGTAGGTCTATCCAAGCTGGAATGCTTCTGGAAAAAATCAGCCTGCAACCTACAGCTGATTAAGAACTAAACTAGCTTATCTTAGGCTGGGATTGAACATGAGATATTGATAAAGGGTTAGATACAAGGTGCTGAACTCAATGGCCATAGCCACTCATAAAATCACCTTAACAGTGAGGAGAGACTGCAGTTTCTAACAAACCAAGCCAATAAACAATTTTCAATTGCTATGAAATGTAAGCTGAAAAGGAAATAGAAATAGGTGCAACACAAATACTGTTAACCATCCTTCCCTGTCTCCATTCCTTCCATACTATGAGGCATCCTTCTAAACTCCCTGTAATACACCAGCATGATTTCCTAGAAAACACAATACATTTAAAAAACTTTATATGTCGGCCACACTAGAAGAATAACTTGTCCAGGGAGCTAAAGGAGGCTTTAAAGGAACTGATTTATTACTTTCATTTGTCACACTTAGGAGAAGCTGATTTGTCACTAATCTGCTTTTGTTATCAATGTCATCATAAGTTTAGTACTTGAAGAATGAGAAAAAGAAATTTAATACGGTAACTCAGCATATAAGATTAAATAAATCTTTCATCTACTTCCTCTAATTTTTCCAGCTGGTATAATTTTCCTCTTCCAATACATTCCAATAGTCCAAAACTAAATACATCACCTTTCCTTTAAATCCCCCCTCCTTACAAGCTTCCCAATTTCTGGAAAGGGCTCTGCTCTCCTCCCAGTAACCCAAGATCTCACCCTAGATGTCTTTGACATCTCCTTACTATCTCTCATCCTATTCATATCTAATCTGTTGCCAAGACCTTCCATTTCACCTTTGCAGCATCTCTCGACTACTGCTCCCTTTTCTCCTCTGACAGTACAACCACTCTCATGCAGACTTTTATTACCTGACACCCAGACTACTGGAATAGCCCTCTGATTGCTCTGCCTGCCACTAATCTCTCATCACTCCAATATATCCTCTGCCAAAGTAATTTTCCTAAAGCATAGGTCTATGTCACCCCTTACTTAGTAAACTCCAGTGACTCCCTATCACCTCGAAGACTAAATCAACATCATCACTAACATTTATATAGCACTTTATATGTGCCAAATCCTGTAAAGCTAAGGGCTTTACAATTATTCTATTACTTTCACACAACAATCCTGAGAGGTATCTCCATTATGCAGATGAATAACTAAGACAAACAGATATAGAGTGATTTCCTCAGGATCATACAACTATCTTGAAAAACTAAACAGCAAAAGAACCCACAAAACAACAATAATAATCACAACCAAAATCACTTTCTCCCATATGCTGTTTTGTTTAAAAAGCTGAAATAAACATGCAGTTACTCTTATTTGTGCTTGGACAGTGGTAGCACATGGATAAAGTAAAGTACTGACTAGCTTTCTATTCAGTGGCAAGCACTAAATAAAGGCTATATATGAAATTAAGTAGGACCATAAGGTTACAGATTTAAAGATAGAAAAGACCTTAAATAACATCATCCAGGGGAGTAGCTAAGTAGTACAGTGGATGGAGCACTGGTCCGGGAATCAGGAGGTCTTGAGTTCAAATCTGAGCCCAGCCATTTAATAGCTGTGCAACCCTGGGCAAATAATTTAACCTCTGTTTTTGTCTCCTTAAAAAAATCTAGTTCAACCCTTTCCTTTTTTCCCCTTTAATACTTGAGGAAACTGATACCCAGAATGTTTAAGGCCCAACATAACATACATAGTGGAAGAGGAAAAATGTAAACCAGATTCTCTGATTTCAAGTCCAGAGCTCTGTCCATGGTACTAACTGATTAGGAAGCTTCAGGTGAGCAGACAGATATAATGAGGGAGAGGGAAGACTACATAAATGAAAGCAACAACCATGAAGAACAAATTAGGCATAGGCATGTCAGAAATTTCTGAAATTATACATAGTCACACAAATACACACCATTGTAACCACGCCCCCTGATGTTTTCCATCAATGTTTTATTTTACCATTTTATCAACAGGCATCATAGAGTGATACATTATACCAGCAGCTCATCATTTTAGAAGAATATAAATTTCACATAGCAAGTGTAGATAACATTTTCTCATTTCCACTTAGTAACTTATTTACCCACGCACTGGGGTAGCAGTTTGTTTGTGACAAAATAATTGCAAAGGGATACCAAAGAGTCACAGAAAATCTGCAACGATAGAGTCAGGAAAACATGTATTTTAAATAACCTTTGATGTCAAGGCCAGTCAGGATAAAGCTCCAGGGAGAAATATCTAACTACAGAAATTAAAGTTAGAAATTAAAAGACAGATGTGAAAGGGGACGGGGGAGAGAGAACCTGGAGAAGTTAAAAAAAGAAATTACAAGCATTTCAAAAATTAAGTTTGACTGGGAAAATCTATGTTAATGCTAAATTATTGTTTCAGGGGTCCCTGAAGAAAAATATAATTTTGCAAAGAGCTCTATGAGGGCTAACAGGCTATGAAGCAGGATGTATTGCAGTGCTTGATTAAATTTAGCAAAGCAGCGTTTGCATGTTTAAAAATTGACATTTGTTTTGTTTTATTTTTACTTAATATTTTTTTAAATTTAATTACATGAAAAGACAGTTTTCAACATCCATTTTTGTAAGATTTTGAATTCCAGATTTTTTTCTTCTTCCCTTCCTTCCCTTTTCCTAAAACAGTAAAAACATTTCCACATTAGTCGAAAAAATGACATTTCTATAAAGCTTTAAGGGTTATTTTATAAAGTATAAATGTAATTATGGGAGAAGGAAAAGAACAAGAAGTTGGGAAATAAAAGAGAATGAGGAGGAAAATAAAGAGGAAACAAGTCTCATTGAATCTAAGCATATGACTCCTAAACATACATTTTCAGATCTGGTCTTTATACATTGAAATAGTAAAGAGATGGAAAATGTCTTTTTTTTGCTTAGTTGTTGAATCTTTGTGACTCCATTTGAGGTTTTCTTGGCAAAGATACTACATTGGTTTGCCACTTCCTTCTCTAGTTTATTTTACAGATGAGGAAACTGAGGCAAATAGGATTAAGTGACTTGCTTAGGGTCACACAGCTAGATTTGAACTCAGGAAGATGAGAGTCTTCCAGACTTGAAGCCACGTACTTATCCACTGCTCCAAAACAGAACCTAAGAAAAAGTTTTAATTTATTATGAAGAACCTTGAGCTTGTTTATAGACAAAATTCAAGAATAACAGTAGTTAGCATTTATACAGTACTGATAATGTGCCAGGCACTATGCTAAATACTTTACAATTATCATCTCATTTGAACCTCACAATTGCTCTGGGACATCAATGCTATTATTATCCCCATTTTACAAATGAGAAACCTAAGGCAAACAAAGCTTAAGTGATTTATCCAGGATTGTACAGCTATTAAGTATCTGAGGTCATATTTGAACTCAGCTCTTCCTGACTCTAGGTCCACAATTATTCTACCCATTATACCATCTAGCTATCCCAATAGAGAAAAGCATGAGAGAGATAAGAAAGGAAATCACCACAGAGATGAGAGAAGGTCAAAGAAAGGATTGTATTTAAAAGGAAAAAAATTTTGAGATAGAAATGTAAGACAGTATTTTTTAATGAGTTGATTTATTAGTGCTGATTTTTAAAAGAGTAGGAATTTTTTTTAAATTAAAAATAAAAACCTGAAGTCTAAGTAATTAAATTGCACATGGGATAATGAATTCTCAAATGAAAATATTTTAATAATGCTTCCTATGGAAAAGCATTGGTATAATGATCTTTGAAACATTTTATAATAAGGTTTCTGATATATTTTCCCTACAAAACAGATCCTTTTGAATTTTTATTTCACCTGCAATGAAATATAGCATCAGGATAGGGATTTGCTTTTTTCAGGACCAACAGAGAGAGATTTGAAGACATTGAGGATAGAATAAGATTTTCAGAAGAAAATAATAAAACATCTCAAGAAGGCCTTCTGCTGGTGTCAGCCCAAATCATCCCCTTCCCACCTCAAACCCCCAAACTCCAGGCACTTTTAAGTACTGTATTAAGAAGTGATCCATTCATCCTTTTCTTCGCTGCCATAGGCCCCAGGGATTGCTGCAATAGCTCCTTCACAGCTATTACCACTAATTCTTCCCTTACCTTTTAAAAATGGTTTATTGGTTCTATTTTCTTCTCTCTCTCTCTCTCTCTCTCTCTCTCTCTCTCTCTCTCTCTCTCTCTCTCTCTCTCTCTCTCTCTCTCTCAATCAGTGATTTGTGATTTCTCAAGTATGTACAGTCAAACAAAACAAACGTAAAAAAACATATTGGCCATGTCTTGCCAACACATGTTTAATTCTTTCCCTAGACAGCACTTCTTCCTCTCTGCTAAGTGATGGGAGGCATGCTTCACCATCATTCCTCAAAGTCACAACAGAGTTCAGAAGTTTTTCAGTGTTGTATCCCTATATACAACAGCCACCACCTATTCTTCTTTGGCTCTCTCCTCCTGGGGCCACTGCCGGAATGGTTACAGCAAACACACAAAGTTTTGAAAGACTCTAAGAATTTCCACTAAGTACCAAAAAGAACACACACGGCACTATCAGGATGGCACTATTGAAAGTATATGCCCATAGACAAATTGCAGTTCACAAATAAAATGGAAGTATTACTATGCTGAAAGAAACTGTGATTTAAAAAATACAGAAAAAACATAGGAATAAATACTAATTATACAAAGTAAAATAAGCAGAAGCAGGAATTCAACAAAATAATAATATTGAAAATGAAAATTACCTAATTATAATTACCAGGCTTAGCACCAAAAAAAACATGGGAATGCAACCACCAACCATCCTCACTTTCTTTGATGAATTCAGGTACTATGAGTCTTCCAGAAAATGACTACATTGAGAGAATTAGTCAATTCTTTTTACTTACACAGAATTAACTATGTGTGACAAACTTAAAATCTACAAAGTGACTTTTAGTGATTATTTTTTCAAGTGGAATATGATCCTAATTACAAACACAATACAGGGAAATATTCCCTCCCAGGTTTATGTACAGGAAAGAGCACTGATGAAACATTTGGTAGTTGGGAGGAAGTTTTTTGGAACCAATCAGAAATAGAATGAATAAAGTCATACTTTTCTCCCCTTATATATAGAATAGTTGAAAGATTATAACTTATAAAGATTATATCTTATAAAAGATTATAAAGAAAATGATAATTCTTATTAAAAGTATTGTGGGACAGGCATTAACATTTTTGCCCTCTTAGCACTAGACATCACATCTCATTTTCTAGTTTTTATGCTTCTGTCTTTGCTGGCATTCTGCCTGTACTTAAAAGTTTCTTTAAGGATCCAGACTTTTCAACTCTAGTTATAATATTGCTCTCCTTTTATGTTTATTCTTTTCTTCCTTCATAGAATCACAAACTCAGAGTTAGAAGTTAGTGGTGACTCAAACCTGAACAAGAATCTCTTCTACAAAGTATTCACCAAGTAGTCATCCAGCCTTTACCAGAATACCTCAAACAAGGGGGAAAGCAATACCATGCAAAGCAATGGATTTAACTTTTGGATAGCTCAAATTATCAGATATTTTTTTCTTTTCAAAGAATCTAAATCTCTCCAGAGCTAAGAAATAGTATAATCCTTCTCTAAAAATTTCCTCATTATTATGAACTTATTAATCATCAAATACAAACATCTCAATAAGCAAAGAATAAAAAGGATAGTATAAAAACTTTTAACTGTTATGTATATGTATGTTTTATATATAAATATGCATATATTAATGTGTATGTGTGCATATGTGTCTATACAAACATATACATATGTACCCACATATAGGTACATAAAAGAAAATATATACAGTGTATCTTAAAATTCTTAGTTCAGTTTTAAGCTTTAATACATTGAGAAGTGTAAATGCTACAAATTTTATTTAATGAGCTTTATTTTTACATTTAACTTTAGGAATAATATATTATTAGAATTCCTCTTTTGGGACCACATCAAGATTGTCATATATGTAGCAATACCCTTTTGTTTAGATGATCTTAAGGACAAGATTATAAATATAAGCTTTTCAGACACTGAGCAGCAACTAGTGAATGGCTTTTATTTTTCTCAATATTCAAAACATTAATTAAATTGATGTACAATACTATATACTAGTTATGTTAAATTTTAATAATATTTAATATTTTAATATTTTAAAATTTTAAATAATTAACTTTTCAAATTTTTGTATATCTTTGTAGCATTTATACTTGTGAAATTATCAACATTTAAAATGGTATTAAGACTTTCAGGACACTATGTTAAAAATAACCATAATCATAATCATAATCATAACAACATGAAAGTCTTAAGTACTTCATCAGCTGCCATGAACTTGTTAAGTTTTCTCTCCAGATAAAATATTCTTAGTCTGTTCAATAAATCTTCATTGCCCATCTTGGGTTGATATCATGCTTGATAGTGGTCAGCCTAAAATTAGGCACACAGAACTTTACATAATATTTCAAATCACAAACTGGGTCAAATTATATCTTTCCTATTAGTGGGCATTTTGAATTAATAAACCATTTCATTCTACATCATGCTCCAGATAGGTGCAAAAAACTTTAAGCTGAAAGGTAACATAGAGGTCCTTTCATACGATTTCTTGCTTTTGCAAATAAGGAAAATATATTCTAGAAAAAGGAAGTGATGGTCTAAGAAAATAAGAATCAGAGCTGGGATTTGAACAAAGATCAGCTTAATCCAAGACCAGGGTACTTTAGTCAATAAACAGTTCAGGTTCTATTTCATGTTATAAGCAATGACCCCTTATTAAGGACCACAGCTAAGTGCAAAACCCAGGAAGCCTGCAAAGGGTTAAAGGGGACTATACTATTATGGGGCCAGTCAGTTCTCTGAAAGCTCCCACAGCTGTGAATCATAACACACTTCAAGGAATTGCAAATAGCCTTTACTGGTGCAGATGTTGTTTGAGAATTAGGAATGAAATAAATCGTAGGCAAGAGGGAAGAGGAGAGAGGTCAGAGAATGCACCTGCCTCTCAGTCTTCTCATATTGTTATCATCCTCTCACATGAAGGGATCCCACAACAATCCCTGGCCAGGAGAAAAACATCTTCTGATGCACCAGAAAAATAAAATCTCAGAATCCCTGAGCCAAAGAATAAGGCTAGTGATTATGGAGATACCCCTAAAGGAACAAGCCAGGATTTTTTCCAGCAGAATGGCTGTCGTAGAATGAATGTTTTCCCATTATAACTTTGTATATAGAGAGCATATACAAGGTCCTCAGAGTCTCCCCATAGACAAGCATTTATTAAGCACCTATTATGTTACTTTGCTGAGGAAAAAACAGAAATTAAGCAGTCCTTCCCCCCAAGGAATTACATGATCCTGGAAGGGAATAAATCCTCATAGACCAGATACCAAAAAATAAAAAAAAATAAATAAACAATGTATATATGTTAAGGTTCAAAGTAATTTCAAGGGGAAGCACTGACATCTGACACTGACAAGATCAGGAGTGGTCTCAGATGAGCACTTGAGCTGAGTTTTGAAATGGACTGGGGACTGATACCAAGAGGAATGGTGCTGATGAAGAAACAGCATTTTAGACATGAAATAAAGTTTATATAAAGACAGTGGGGTGGGAAATGGAATGGTATGCATAGAAAAGGTCAAGTAGTCTAGTTTGGCTGCTAGATGGCACATTAGATTGTATACTGGGCATGGAATACTCAATGTCCTGAATTTAAATCCCATTTCAAACTCTTACTAGGTGTGTGATCCTAGACAAATCAATTAACCCTGTTTCTCTCAGTTTCTTCAAATGTAAAATAAGGTGGAGAAGGAAATGGAAAACCAGTCCAATATTATTGCCAAGAAAACTCCAGAAAGAGAAAACAATTAACAAAACCAAATGCTACTTAAGTTTGAAAAAAACAAACAAACATTTCTTTCTTAAAAAAATAAAATAAAATAAAATAAAGGGAAAAAATTCTTTCTATTTAGTAATCAAATAAAATTTAGTATCTTTCAAGAGAATATTTCCAGTAAAGCTGTAAGGTCACAGTCAGATTACTAAAAGCCAATGGAAAGTTAAAGAAGCAGAGGTGAATGTGGATGGCTTGATCTTTTGTTGTTTGATTTTTTGAAATTTAAAGCCATTTTCAGTCATTCTTCAGCCCATCTTTTGAGGCTTATTACATATTGCTACCATTCATACTCTCTCTGTTCTAGGTCCATGTACCAAGACTTAAATCCACATCACTCTGACACAGATTGATCAACAATAGATTTCAGGATAAGTCCTAATTGGTCAGTTTTGGTCCTGCTAGGCCTAAAATGTAATTAGCAATTGTTAGGGAGTGGCTAAAAAAGTTATGGTATATGAACGTAATGGAATATTATTGTTCTATAAAAAAAATAATGAACAAGATGATTTTTAAAAGGCCTGGGAAGATTTATGCATACTGATACTGAGTGAAACAAACAGAACCAGGAATACACTGTAAATAGTAACAGTAAAACTGTATGATGATAAACTATGAAAGACTTAATTTTTCTCAGTGGTTCAGTGATCCAAAATAATGCCAAATAACTTTGGGTAGAAAACACCATCTGCATCCAGGGAGAGAACTATGTAAAATGAGTGTAAATCAACATATCCTATGCTCAAATTTTTCCTTTTTCTCTCTCTCTCTCAGGTTTTTCCCTTTTGTTCTGATTTTTCTCTCCCAGCATGATTCATAAATATTTATTCTAAAAAATTAATGTACATATATAACCAGGAAAAAACCCAAAATAAATAAATAGCAATTGTTTCTGTTTTGGCAAGCTAACCTTGAGGCATTCCCTCACTCAAACTGAGACCTAGGAAAGACCTTAGCTTTAGCATTGCATCTGGGATCATCTCCAGTGATCCTGATCTATATCTTGCCACTGGACCCAGAAAGCTCTGGAGAAGAACAGGAAGCAGATGGCTCTGCACAGCCCTTCCTTTGCATGTCACAGCATTATCTCTGCAATGTCATGATCCTCTTCAAGAACACAGTACAAATGACAATCACCAACTTAGTTTCCATCCTTAATGCAAAGCATTCTATCACATGCTTTTACAAAGGTCTGTTTGTGACCTTCCTGATCCGATTCATAATGTACCTATGTGACACTGGGTTATATAGTTAGTTGGTCTCAGCTTCTTCTTTATTGCTAATAACTCATATACAAAGTCTCTTTTCTAGCCTAAAATTCTACGATCTTTTCAAACAAATGAAAATAAAAGACCCTTTACACCTTGGGCTCTTAATAGTGTTTTATTTCTTTGACAATCTGCTTCTTTCATTTACTTTAGCATTAGTAGTGTCTGTTTCACAGAAACTTAGTGCTCACCACAGAGAATCACTTTATGGTAAATAATAGCTTTACATTTAAGAATGCTTCTTCTCAACCAGCAACACATTCTGGACATCATTTCATAGAGTTTCTCAAGATACATGAGATTCTGGCAAAGAATGGTCTACTAACAGACTTAACAACATAAAACTAAAGTTGTAAGAGTAAAATATATGTTGTCCATGTAAAATGGATAGCAGAAGAAAAAGAAGAATGTTTACATGGAAATTACAACTTTAAACTAAATTACTTTGGTTACTTTTGAATAGAATGGGATAACAATATTCATAAAATCTAATTTTTAAAAGGGCCTTAATATGTCTATTTAAAAAACTCTACAATATGTACTCAAACCATTGTAGGTTGTTGATTCATGACAGTTTCCCAGAAGGGAGCATAGTTATAAAAATAAAAGAATATAACATAATAACAACAAACTGTCACTTTTATAATACAAACAATAATCTGAGGCTGTTGAACTAGATCATCTTCACATACTACAAACCTATGATTTCTCACAAACATGTACAGCACTGTCAGCTGACATGTCAGTGTGCAAAATATACGGTTTTGGGGTTTTTTTTTTTGCTTCAAAAGCAAAATGTGCAAGTTATATTTATTTTCAAACCCAATATTATTTTTAGCTGCTATTTTAAATTGGAACTTGCATAGAAGAAAAAAAGTTATCAAATGGACTCCCAAGAACTATTATAATTCAGAAATATTTTTAAAACTAAATTTTAAACTAAATATTCAGGTAAATATTAAATAAAATATTTAGCTTTGACTTGACAAAATATATAATAAATATAATTGTTTTAACAGCAAAAAAATTTTAACAAGTGACATCAGAGCACACTTCCCCCTTGCACACACATATACTCTCTCTCTCTCTCTCTCTCTCTCTCTCTCTCTCTCTCTCTCTCTCTCTCTCTCTCTCTCTCTCTCTCTCTCTCTCCCCCAAATGCAAATGAATGTCTCATAAGACAAGTAACTATACATCAAGTAATGTTTTCAGGACATTTCCCTCATTTAATTGAGCATATAATAGTCTGGATTAGCCTTTCAAATTCAGGCAACATTTCTGAAAGAAAAAAAAAAATCTTTTCTGGCATTTAAATATTTTGGTCTTTATTCTTACTCCTAGATTAGTTTTATGTTTAGTATGACAAAATAATATCTAACATACAATATAAACAATGCCTAACACTATCATCAACATCAATTATCTAACACTATCAGGACCAAAGTTAAATTCATATGTCAAATGTGAGTGACATTTTATAATACCATTTCCTCTATCAGGGACAACCTGCATTAATACTGTTTGAGCCCACAATCCTAAAAAGCCAGTACTAATCTGGTTTGGGGGAGGAGGGGAAGAGATGATTGCTAAATACTGCTAAGAAGATTGATGGGTTAGTTCTAATTCTGGAACTGGAACAAAAAGGAATGTGTCTTTTTTGTCAGAAGCCAAGGTTTAGCTAGGGACAACACAGACATCAAACTGCTGGGTCCTAAATATTTAGTATCCTATAGGGAAAAAAAAATATAACCCTATCAGAATATTACTTCTTATAAACAAGTTGCACACATATACAATGCAAATACAAATACAAAAGCTAGTTTTGGGGAAAAAAACCTCCATGGTATTAGCAATGGATATTAAATATCAAGCACAGAGACTGTCCAAATAAAGAAATTATGTATTTTTCATTAAAATAATATTGACAAGACAATTTGAATACAAAAGGCATAAATCAACTTTTTAAAATTGCACTAGCAAGAATTTGCATTTGTTTATTTAGAGGAGAATTTAAAATTAATTCAATTCATCTAAAGAAATGAAATACTTAAAAACCATTCTGACTAAATCCCTTAGGCTGAGATGATAGTTGCTGTGACATGTATTATACTCAGTAAATATGTTGTGAAGACCCCAAACAATAATAAAATGTCTTCTTACAGTACTGCATTAAACTGCCAATTTAGGTAACATCCTAATATCTAGTATTTTGAATTCTCCTTGATCTATATAATACTAAGAAGAAATCCAGCAGACATAGTCTACTAAAATTTAAAAAAACCGAATCAACTCTAAACTTCGCTGGATTATTTTACTTCAGAGTCATCATTAAAATTGTTCATGCACCATATAAGATCAGTCTATTAAAAGCACCAGGATCAAAAAAAAATGGGTTTATATACTGTAGAATTAATATTCCATAAGACCTATAAGCTTTTTTTTAATAGTTTCTATTTATCAAAATCCATGGTTGGAGTTGGCAATGCATCAACTCTTTGTCACTCATATCTGAAAAAGGCATCAAGGAAGAATAGGCTGATTCCAAGGTCTAAGTGTGACTTTTTACTACATCCACTTAGGAAACAAATAGGCTATTGGAATAAAGCACATATATAGCCATTCAACAAGGTTATTTCATTTGTTGTTAAGGAATCTCTACTGTTCAGAACAGTTCATGCTCTAATGTCTAATCTGGATATTTTAATTCACCAGTTCAAAGCCATCCCTGACCTAGATTGTAGGAAACAATCACGAGGCAACTCTAGCAAAGTAGGACACTTCTGACAAATGAAGCAGCACAAAGTCATAGTTCACGTTTACCAGACATAATTATCTATATGCTACTGATAGTCATGTCATTCAATATAACTGAGAAAATGAAAAAAAGAAATCCTTTAGTGACTGACACTTTCTTTTTGGCAAACAAAAGTTTCATGGATTAAGCCTTATGATAAATTAGAATAACCTATTCAAGGATAAACAACAAAAATTCCATCGTTTATCTAACAATATTTAATCCTGCTTTGGGAGGGGAAGACCAGGTGGATGTCCACTCTTATTTGATGGCAAAGAAAAACAAAATTTGGAAGGGAATTCTACATATTTCGGTGGTATTCTCTTGGAGCGACCAAGAGGTAAGAGAAAAGATGAAAAGGATAGAACGAGGAGATACTTTTATAAAGGGGAATGAGGCAGGTTGTTAACACTCTCTCCATTTCAAAACTATGACTCTAGTATTATTCTTAATGGATTTGTGTAGTGCTGGTATATCACATAATTATCTGAATTCTGTTTTTTAAAATTGAAAACAATTCTCTGGAGAGAGTTGCTCATTGAGACTTCATTTTATAGTAATATATTTATACATTAATATTATTAACATAATATATTATGTATAATATAACTACATATATATACATATTATATGTACTATGTATATATGTTACTATATATTTGACTTTATATATGACATATTAATGCAAAACTCTTCACAACATTGGCCTTGAGCTTCCCAAGAGTGGAAGGTGTACACCACAGATTAGTTATACTAATTGTATAAACTGATTGTTAACATTTCTTGGATTTTATGTTATTCAGATAATGAGTTCTATTACCTAATCAAGTACAGAAT
Organism: Sminthopsis crassicaudata; assembly: GCF_048593235.1. Lineage (NCBI taxonomy): Eukaryota > Metazoa > Chordata > Mammalia > Dasyuromorphia > Dasyuridae > Sminthopsis > Sminthopsis crassicaudata. The sequence continues at coordinate 226,880,581 of NC_133617.1, read as the reverse complement.
ATTTAAGTGATGATGCAAAATGAGAGAACAAGCAAAGAACTTAAATGGGCAGGAATAATAATCAAAGTAATTAGAGAAAATGAATTCTGAATTTTGTCCCCATCTATATATATTTTGAGCAGGGCATTATGATCTATCCTAGGGGCATCTTAGTTTCTACTTTTGTTCCTAATGCCTTGAACTCTTCAAGTATGTGTGGGCATATGTGCTTGTATATACAGAGGCACTCACCTGATGATGTATCTGTGATAACAGCCATAGCATATAATAGCTATAGTTTGTACCTTTTAAGAATACTGCTGAGTAGTTCTTAGTGTGAGAATTGAAGATTTCATTTCCACAGAGTTATATTAAAAAATAAATGAAATCTAAAAAAATTAAATTAGGCTGGCATGAAACAAAGGAAACAAAACTGATAGAAAAAAGCCATAAATTAAACTAAGAAACTTACTTTTTTATACTATTGGTATACAGGAGTGTATATATACTCAAATAAGATTAAAAGAAAATAAGAGGGTCATAAATGAGGGGAATGGGAGCTGTAATAAGGGGAGGGAGTGCTAATATAATCACAGGGAACTATTACCAAATAAGGTGAAAATCAATGGGAGATGTAGTTAGGGGTGAGGATTCATGCTTACATAGGAGAATTAGATATTCCAGATAGGCTGTAGCCTCTGTAGTATCCAGCCAATAAGGAATCAGGGAAGGATTTTGCCTTTTAGAGATAAGATACAAAAAGTTATGCCTTAGCATAATTTTTGGAAGTGTGTGCCAACTTTCAATCAAGAGATTTTCAATCAAGGTTCTCTATAAAAGTAAAAAGTAACATCGCTAATGGAGAAAGGAAGAAGAAAAAAGAGATCCTACCAACTAAGTACTGCCAAATTATTTTAGGTGGGATGGGAGGAAAGATCCATATAATAAGAGAAAATGTGTAATTCAGTGAATTTCTATTTATTCCTTTCTTCTGTTTCTATTTTCTTATAAGCAATTTTACTGAGCATTCATAAACTGTCGAATCTTCTATTTAGTAATAGAAGAAAATATTCTATATGGAGTGGCTAGGTATTACAGGGTAAAAAGCATTGAGTCTAAAATCAGAAACACTCATTTTCCTGAACTGAAATTTGGCCTCAGACACTCATTAGCTGTGAACCCTGAGTAAGACACTTAACCCTGCTTGTCTCAGATTCTTATCTGTAAAATGAGTTAAAGAAGGAAATGGCAAACCTCTACCATATCTTTGCCAAGAAAATTCCAAATGGGATGATTGTGAGAAGATGGCAGAGTAAATCAGAAAGTCCCAAGTTCTCCAGATTTCCCCCCTAAACACAACAAATTTGTGCCTAAGGATAAGCATAGACCAGTGAAAAACAATTAAGACTTGGGGCAGAACTGGGACCCTCATTGGACTACCTGCAAAGACCTAAAGAGAGACTCTAGGATCAGGGTTTTTCACATGAAGTATAAACTCCTCCGGACTAGTTTCCCAGGAACAGAAAGTGAGGATCCCTGGGGTTAACTGTGTTGGGAGAGAGTCAGGGGTCTGAGTCTGGGAAGACTAAGTGAATCTCTGCTGAGTAGGAAATCCAGGCCCATCTGCACTGCTGAGACTCAATTCTGGGTTAGAAGGAATCAGCACACCTGGTGAGTTCAAAAGCAGTGGGACACGGATTCTGTTGGCTGTGTACCTTTGCAGGTGGGAAGAGCTTTTGGTTTAGTGTTTCAGGTTAGAGGGGAAAGATGAAGAAAAGTTAAAGGCACCCTCCTCACCCCAGAATTAGAAGTGCTTATACTAATGGTTCTTATTTAAAAAAAAAGGCAAAGGAGAACAAATTCAACCATGGAAATTTAAAATGGGAATAGGGAAGACTGGATTCATCTTCAGAAGATGACAGTGAAATTAAAAAAAAAAAAAAAGCCTCTTCTACTCCAAAAAGTAATGTTAAATGATTACCTGCCCAGCAAGAATTTATAGAACACGAAAAAAAAAAGGCTTCAAAAATCAAGTGAGAGGGATTGGGGGGGGGGGGTTTCAAAAAGAAGAATGAAAAATAGAACAAAATGGGAAAACTTTTATAAGAAAAACAACAGATCTGGAAAACAGATCAAGGAGAGAAAATATAAGAATAAGTGGATTACAGGAAAGCTGTAACAACAACAAAAACAACACCTTGAGACAATAACACAAGAAATAAAGAGCAAAGTAGAAATGGAAAAAAAATCCACTGAACACCACCTCAAAGAGATCCTACATGAAAAACACACAGGAATATTATTGCTAAATTTTGAAAACCCCAAATCAAAGAAAAAATTCTCGAACAAACACACACATACACACACACACACACACACACACACACACACACACACACACAATCAAAAGAACTAGGCCTGCAGTCAAAAATATATCAAGCACTAAGACTAACTATAAAAGAATAAAAGGACATTCAATGAATTTGCAGATTTTCAGGAGTCTCAACGAAACCTGAACTTAATAGAAAATTTAACATATAAGAGCCAAAATTGTTTTTATTTGCTACATGGAAATACATACCAAATGTTTAAGATTGACATCAATAATTGTGTAACTCAAAAGAAAGATTGGGGCAGCTAAGTATAATCTGACTACAAAAAACAAAACTGTCTAAAATTAAGGTAAAAATAGTAATTATGTTATACAAATGAGGTGCATAGCAAGAACTGATACAGAGGCATTAGAGGGGTGAGGAAGACTGATAGTTCTGAAAACCTACTCACATCTGGAATGGGTTAATAGGATATATATGTGTGTGTTTGTGTGTGTGTGTGTGTATGTATGTTTGTATGTGTGTATGCATATACACTATGAAGGTATAGCATCCTCCAAATTTAATAAAGGAGGAGAAAGGGAAAATGATAAGGTGGAATATAAAAGGCTGTTTACATTGAGGGAAGTGGAATTAGGTGTACAGATTAATGGGAAAAAGGATAAAGAAGGAAATTGTGACATAGGATAAGATGGGATAGATTAAGGGCAGTGGGACTATATGTGTAGACTAAAAAGAGTGGAATAAAGTGGGGGATAGGGTAGGTAAAGAGGATAAAGGAGGGATTCATGGGTGGGGGAAGTTAAATAATAGCAAGGCAAGTTAAGGAGTATAATTAAAGTAGGAGAGTAAGTAAGGATAAAAAATAAGAGATAAATACAAACACAATAATAAGGACTGAGAGCAGAATTCATTAGGAAAAAAAAAGTAGGGCTAATACAAAGTCAGACAAAGTCAAACTTAAAGAGAAATTACATTATATGTCAACCATTAATATTGTTTTAGATGCATGCTTACATATACATATATATGTATATATAAATATGTATGTACACACATATATACACACACATGTATAAATATAGCCTAGTTGGATGAAGAAAGAAGGATGAAAGGGGAAAAAAAGAATAAAGTAGAAAGTGCCCACAGAGAACAAAGTGGTAACTTACAAAGAAGCAAAGAAAAGATGGACAATCATAATTATATAATCTTAACCACTGAATACACTTTCTTGAAATGGAAATTTATAGTTATATATGCTGGGTACATTGCAATTTTTTAAAAAATTTCCTTTTCTGTCTCTGCTTTTATTTTGTTTGGTTTTTTTTCTGGTTTTATATTTAGTTTTGTTTTTTTTAATAAATAAAAGAAAACCCCAAATGGGGATATGAAGAGTTAGATATGATTTAACAACTAAACAGTTCTACACCTGAAAAAATATATTTATCTACTATCTTATAAGATTTAACATAGACCTGTTACTATTTTTAAGCTATTAAAAAACAAATTGTTATGCTGGACTTTACAAATAAATGTGCCTCTTTGTATATAGCACATAAATAAGAACATAGAAGAAATAGCAGTCATTAAAATTAAAGGGAACTCATCCCTGAGCCATTTTGCAATATTCTGTAACACATAAAAGGGTGAGTTGAGTTTTGTAACAAAATACTACTTCCCTATTCACCATACCCCTGAGTTACTCACATTTTATTTGACAAGCACTAGAAAGTCAGAAATGGCATGTATATAATTATTTTCAGAACATATTTAGGATTGTAAAAACCTCCACTGATTTCTGACAAAATAGCAATAGTGCCTTTGCTGAATCTTCTGTCTCACCTCAATTTTTCTTTTGTCAGAAAAAGTTTATGAGCTGTCTTTTTATTCTGGTAATATAGACAATTGATTTATAACTACCCATGAAATTTATAACTACCCATCTTTTGCTTATGGCAAGGATTGATTCTGAGCCCTTCAGAGAAGCTAGTCTGGATCTTCACAATTTGGCACCTCAACAGGGACTGACACGATCCTGATTCGAATGGAAAAGCCTCCAATCCAGATCTCAGTGGAAAAGTCTCTCTGACCCAGAAGCATAAGTAACAAGGAAACTTTGTTAAAGAGCTAAAGTAGAATTTCAGTGAAATGGGCAAATGCCTTTTGTTCAAGGAAAATGTTTAGAGAGCATTATCAAGGTTATGAAAAGCCAAAGATTGATTATAATTTTGGAGGAGATTACTGAACTTTTAAAAACTGTGCAAGTCATATGTCCTTGTTTTTCTCTGGAAAAAGAATTGGGAGACTTCCGGCCAAGATGGCGGCGTGGAGGCAGACAGCTGCTTGAGCTCCTCGTTTTCTCTCAGAACTTACTTCATGACAAGCCTCTGACTTAATGCTTGACCCAGAAAGAAATCCACAAATTATCACCAAGAGAAGACATCCTTGAAAGTCGCCAGAAAAGGTCTGTGTTTGCTCGGGGGAGGGTCAATCAGACTGGGCGCAGACTGAGGGCAGACAGCCAGAGCAAGACAGGCAGCTCACACAGCTCAGACCGGAGGGGGAGGAGTATGATCTCTGCCATTTCTGCGAAAGGGCTTTTGCCCCAGTGTGGATGCTCCGTCTTGGCAGCAAGCCAGGAGCAGCAGAGAGGGTGTAAACACCAGAGGTGAAGATTAAAACCCCGGAAAGCCAGCATCTCTCAGAGCCCGGCCACCCCCAACCCCCACCTGGACTGACTCGGTGCGTTCTCGGAGCCTCAGAGCGCAGACTCAGTACAGTCATTGCTGTTCTGTTAGTGGCTCTCTGCTGCCCTACCCCCAGTCTGTAGAGGAAGCCCATTAATACCATCCAGCCCTATCCCCCGCAATACAGACCAATTGTTTCTCTTGTCAGTTTGTTTTCTTTGATTCCTACTCTGACAAAATGAACAAAAAATTCAAAAGGGCTCTAACCATTGACAGCTTCTGTGTGGAGAGGGAGCAGACTTCAAATGCTGAGGAGACTAGGAACAGAATGTCCCCAGATGTATCCCCTGGGAGGGATATAAGCTGCTCCTCAATACAAAAGAACCTCATAGAGGAAATCAAAAAGGCTCTCACAAGAGAGCTGGAAGAGAAATGGGAAAAGGAAAGGGAAGCTTGGCAAGAGAGCCTGGAGAAGTCATCCCATGCATTCAAAGACAGAGTGGATAAAGAAATCAAATCATTGAGAAACAAGATTAGTGAGCTGGAAAAGGTAAACAACTCCAAGGAAAACAGGATTAGTGAGCTGGAAAAGGTAAACAACTCCAAGGAAAACAGGATTAGTGAGCTGGAAAAAGAAATCAGCTCTCTAAAAAATAAAATGGATAAAATGGAAAAAAATTCAATAGAAGATAAAAACTCAATTGGACAATTACAAAGAGATATAAAAAAAGTGAGTGAAGAAAATACATCATTGAAAATTAGACTGGAACAAGTAGAAATGAATGACTCAAGGAGAAACCAAGAGGGAGTCAAGCAAAACCAGAGAAATGAAACAATTGAAAAGACTGTCAAGTACCTTACCAGAAAGACAACAGACCTGGAAAACAGATCCAGGAGAGACAATTTGAGAATAATCGGACTCCCTGAAAAATGGGAGGAAAAAAAGAGCTTGGACACCATTTTCGAGGAAATTATCAAAGAGAACTGCCCAGACGTTTTGGAAACAGAGGGTAAAATAGACATTGAGAAAATTCATCGATCACCTACTGAAAGGGACCCTAAAATCAAAACGCCAAGAAATATAGTGGCCAAGTTCAAGAACCATCAGACAAAGGAAAAGATATTGGAAGCTGCTAGAAAAAAACAATTCAGATATGGAGGATCCACAATAAGGATAACACAGGATCTAGCAGCATCCACATTAAAAGAACGCAGGGCCTGGAACATGATATTCCGAAAGGCTAAGGAACTTGGTATGCAGCCAAGAATAACTTACCCAGCAAGAATGAGCATCGTTTTCCAGGGAAGAAGATGGACATTCAACGAAATAAATGAATTCCATCTATTTTTGATGAAAAAACCAGACCTACATAAGAGGTTTGATCTTCAAATACAGAACTCAAGAGACTTCTAAAAAAGGTAAAAAGAAATCTTGAGAACTATACTTCTGTCAAAAAAATATGTAAAGAACATATGTACAATTTGTCTTAGAAACTAGAGGTGGAAAGGAGATTATATCATAAAAAAGTGTAAAGTGGTGGTACTACATCTCATGAAGAGGCAAAGGTAACCTATTATATCTGAGAGAAAGAAAGGAGGGAGATGAACATAGCGTGTATCAATAGACATATTCAATTTATGGTGAAAGTTCTTCCACTTCATTGAAAAGTGAAAGGGAAGGAGTAAGCTAAGGGGAAGGGAATACAGTAATTTCGAGGAAAAGGGGTAAAATAAGGGGAGGATCTTTAAGGTGGGGGAGGATCCTAAAAAGGGAGGGCTGTGAAAAGCAAGTGGTGTTTACCAGTTTAATACTGGATAGGAGGGTAAAAGGAAGGAAAGGGGAAAAGCATAAGCAGGGGTTAATAGGATGGCAAGCAATATAGAATTAGTCCTTCTAACCATAAATGTGAATGGGGCAAACTGCCTCATAAAGAGGAAGCAGTTAGCAGACTGGATTAAGAGTCAGAATCCTACTATATGTTGTTTACAGGAAACACACCTGAAACAGGATGAGACATTCAAACTAAAAGTAAAAGGGTGGAGCAGAATCTATTATGCTTCAGGCAAAACCAAAAAAGCAGGAGTAGCCATCCTCATCTCAGATCAAGCAAAAACAAAAATTGATCTAATTAAAAGAGATAAGGAAGGGCATTATATCCTGCTAAAGGGAAGCATCAATAGTGAAGCAGTATCAATATTAAACATGTATGCACCAAGTGGTGCAGCATCTAAATTCTTAAAGAGAAATTAAGAGAGCTGCAAGAGGAAATAGATAGCAAAACTATAATAGCGGGAGATCTCAACCTTGCACTCTCAGAATTAGATAAATCAAACCACAAAATAAATAAGAAAGAAGTCAAAGAGGTAAATAGAATACTAGAAAAGTTTGATATGATAGATCTTTGGCGAAAGCTAAATGGAGACAGAAAGGAATATACTTTCTTCTCAGCAGTTCATGGAACCTATACAAAAATTGATCATATACTAGGGCATAAAAACCTCAAAATCAAATGCAGTAAGGCAGAAATAGTAAATGCATCCTTTTCAGACCATAATGCAATCAAAATAACATTTAATAAAAAGCCAGGGGAAAATAGACCAAAAAATAATTGGAAACTAAATAATCTTATACTAAAGAATGATTGGGTAAAACAGCAAATCATAGACATAATTAATAACTTCACCCAAGAAAATGACAATAATGAGACATCATACCAAAATGTGTGGGATACAGCCAAAGCAGTAATTAGGGGAAGGTTTATATCTCTACAGGCCTACCTGCATAAAATAGAGAAAGAGAGGGCCAACGAATTGGGTTTACAACTAAAATTGCTAGAAAAGGAACAAATTAAAAACCCCCAGACAAACACAAAACTTGAAATTCAAAAAATAAAAGGTGAGATTAATAAAATTGAAAGTAAAAAAATTATTGAATTAATTAATAAAACTAAGAGTTGGTTTTATGAAAAAACCAACAAAATAGACAAACCCTTAGTAAACCTGATTAAAAAAAGGAAAGAGAAAAAGCAAATTGATAGTCTTGAAAATGAAAAGGGTGAACTCACCACTAATGAAGAGGAAATTAGAACAATAGTTAGGAGCTACTTTGCTCAACTTTATGCCGATAAATTCGATAACTTAAATGAAATGGAAGAATACCTTCAAAAATATAGCTTGCCCAGATTAACAGAGGAAGAAGTAAGTAGTCTAAATAGTCCCATCTCAGAAAAAGAAATAGACCAAGCTATTAACCAACTTCCTAAGAAAAAGTCCCCAGGACCAGATGGATTTACAGGTGAATTCTACCAAACATTTAAAGAACAACTAACTCCAATGCTATATAAACTATTTGAAAAAATAGGGATTGAAGGAGTCCTACCAAATTCCTTCTATGACACAGACATGGTACTGATACCTAAACCAGGTAGATCGAAAACTGAGAAAGAAAACTATAGACCAATTTCCTTAATGAATATTGATGCTAAAATCTTAAATAAGATATTAGCAAATAGACTTCAGAAAATCATCCCCAGGATAATACACTATGACCAAGTGGGATTTATACCAGGAATGCAGGGATGGTTTAATATTAGGAAAACTATTAGTATAATTGACCATATTAATAATCAAATGAATAAAAACCATATGATCATCTCAATAGATGCAGAAAAGGCATTTGATAAAATCCAACATCCATTCCTACTAAAAACGCTTGAGAGTATAGGAATAAATGGACTATTCCTTAAAATAATAAGGAGCATATATTTAAAACCTTCAGTAAACATCATATGTAATGGTGATAAACTAGAACCTTTCCCTGTAAGATCAGGAGTGAAACAAGGTTGCCCACTATCACCATTACTATTCAATATAGTACTAGAAACTCTAGCCTTGGCAATAAGAGCCGAGAAAGAGATCCAAGGAATTAGAGTAGGAAATGAAGAAATCAAATTGTCACTTTTCGCAGATGACATGATGGTATACTTAGAGAACCCCAAAGACTCTGCTAAAAAGCTATTAGAAATAATTCAGAATTTTAGCAAAGTCGCAGGATACAAAATAAATCCACATAAATCCTCAGGATTTTTATACATTACCAACACAATCCAACAGCAAGAGATACAAAGAGAAATTCCATTCAAAATAACAGTCGATAGTATCAAATATTTGGGACTATATCTACCAAAGGAGAGTCAGGAATTATATGAGCAAAATTACAAAACACTTGCCACAAAAATAAAGTCAGATTTAAATAATTGGAAAGACATTCAATGTTCTTGGATAGGCCGAGCGAATATAATAAAGATGACAATACTCCCCAAACTAATCTATTTATTTAGTGCTATACCAATCAGACTCCCAAGAAACTATTTTAATGACCTAGAAAAAATAACAACAAAATTCATATGGAAGAATAAAAGGTCGAGAATTGCAAGGGAACTAATGAAAAAAAAGTCAGAGGAAGGTGGTCTAAGTGTACCTGATTTAAAGCTATATTATAAAGCAACAGTCACCAAAACCATTTGGTATTGGCTAAGAAATAGACTAGTTGATCAGTGGCATAGGTTAGGTTCACAGGACAAGATAGTGAATAAAAATAGCAATCTAATCTTTGACAAACCCAAAGATCCCAAATTTTGGGATAAGAATTCATTATTTGACAAAAACTGCTGGGAAAACTGGAAATTAGTATGGCAGAAACTAGGCATGGACCCACATTTAACACCACATACTAAGATAAGATCAAAATGGGTCCAAGATTTAGGCATAAAGAACGAAATCATAAATAAATTGGAGGAACATGGGATGGTTTACCTCTCAGACTTGTGGAGGAGGAAGGAGTTTGTGTCCAAGGGAGAACTAGAGACCATTATTGATCACAAAATAGAACATTTTGATTACACCAAATTAAAAAGTTTCTGCACAAACAAAACTAATGCAAACAAGATTAGAAGGGAAGTAACAAATTGGGAAAAAATTTTTACAGTTAAAGGTTCTGATAAAGGCCTCATCTCCAAAATATACAGAGAATTGACTTTAATTTATAAGAAATCAAGCCATTCTCCAATTGATAAATGGTCAAAGGATATGAACAGACAATTTTCAGATGATGAAATTAAAACTATTTCCACTCATATGAAAGAGTGTTCCAAATCACTATTGATCAGAGAAATGCAAATTAAGACAACTCTGAGGTATCATTACACACCTGTCAGATTGGCTAAGATGACAGGAACAAATAACGATGAATGTTGGAGGGGCTGTGGGAAAACTGGGACACTGATGCATTGTTGGTGGAGTTGTGAAAGAATCCAACCATTCTGGAGAGCAATCTGGAATTATGCCCAAAAAGTTATCAAAATGTGCATACCCTTTGACCCAGCCATACTACTACTGGGCTTATACCCCAAGGAACTACTAGAGAAGGGAAAGGGTCCTGTATGTGCCAAAATGTTTGTGGCAGCCCTTTTCATAGTGGCTAGAAGCTGGAAGATGAATGGATGTCCATCAATTGGAGAATGGTTGGGTAAACTATGGTATATGAATGTTATGGAATATTATTGTTCTATAAGAAATGACCAACAGGAGAAATACAGAGAGGCTTGGAGAGACTTACATCAACTGATGCTGAGTGAAACGAGCAGAACCAGAAGATCATTATACACTTCAACAATGATACTGTACGAGGATGTATGCTGATGGAAGTGGATATCTTCAACATAGAGAAGAGCTAATCCAATTCCAATTGATTAAAGATGGACAGAACCAGCTACATCCAAAAAAGGAACACTGGGAAATGAATGTAAACTGTTATTTTTACCTTCTGAATCCAATTCTTCCTGTGCAACAAAAAATTCGGTTCTACACACATATATTGTATCTAAATTATACTGTAATATATTTAACATATATAAGACTGCTTGCCATCTGGGGGAGGGGGTTGGGGGAGGAAGGGAAAAAATCTGAATAGAAGTAAGTGCAAGGGATAATGTTGTAAAAAATTACCCATGCATATGTACTGTCAAAAAATGTTATAATTATAAAATAAAATAAAAAATTAAAAAATTAAAAAAATAAATAAATAAATAAATAAATAAATTAAAAAAAAAAAAAAAAAAAAAAAAAAAAAAAAAAAAGAAAAAGAATTGGATCCAGATGAGTGGAAATTAGTAGGAGAGCAATTAGTTGAATATTACAATTCAAAACCAAACTTAATTTCCAAAGATACACTTCATATCTACAATTTAATGCAAGTGGCTTTAAAAATTGTTAGACTAAAGGAGCCAGAGGGGGAGGATCCAACTAAACTAGGTGAAGAGAATGAAACAGATAACAATGGAGTTAAGCATAATTCTGAGCAACAGGAGCATTTCCCATCTCCTCCCTCAATTAACCCTTTAGGGGTGGAGCAAGGAGGAGGAGGGGACGAGGCAGAAACACAAACAGAATCTCCTGTGAAGCAGCCTATGACAAGATTAGAAAAAAGCATTGGTTAAAGCTAAGAGAGAAGGACAGAATATAAGTGATTTTATACATGCATATCTTGTGATTGAAGATATTGACTCTGTAGGTCAAAAAAGGAGAAGATATACCCCTTTAGATTTGAATAAAATTAAAGATTTGAAAAAAGGTTGTACCCTTTATAGGGCTACATCAACTTATGTTAAAATGTTACTAGATGGTTTGTCTTATGAAGTCCTAACCCTGAATGTTTGGAAATCCATAGCAAGGACATGTTTAGAACCTGGACAAAATCTGTTGTGGCTTGCGGAGTTTCATGAATTATGTAAGATCCAAGTCAGATGCAATTTGGAAATAGGAGTTAACACACAATTCACTTTTGAGCAATTAGCTGGTGAAGGTCAGTATGTAGAGAATTCAGAACAGATTAATTACCCCATGACAGTGTATGAGCAAATTGCTAAGGCTGCAATAAAAGCTTCCTTCCCCGGACAGAAAGATGGGGGGGGGGGAGGCTTTCACTAAAATAGAGCAAGGTCCCAATGAACCTTTTGTGGATTTTGTGGGACGTTTGCAAACTGCTGTCAAAGGAACTATTGGAGAAAATGCAGCTACAGAAAATATGACCAGACATCTGGCTACGGAAAATGCCAATGAGATTTGCAAAAGAATTATATGGGGATTAGACAAAGATGCTCCTTTAGAGGAGATCATAAGACGCTGTGCTACAGTGAGAACAAATGCTTTTTACACCCGGACTATGATGAACATGGAAAGACAGGGTCCCTCCTGGCAAGGGACTTCTAAAGAAATTCGTAGATGTTTCCATTGTGGAAAACTTGGATATCTAAGAGCTCAGTGTTAATATGGAGATAGAGTCAGAAGACAGGGTGAGAGAAGACCTAAAATGCCATGTCCAAAATGCCACAAGGGTCTCCACTGGGCCTCCGAATGTAGATTGACCCAGGGAAATGAGAGGTGGGGCCCAGCTTCAGCCCCCAAGTGGGGCATGATGGCAGTAGAGATTACATCCAGAGAAATTTAAGAGATGATCAATCAGCTAAAAGGCACTCAGATGGAAGAATGGGATTGCCATTAGGAAAAATAAAGTTGTATGCAGTAGAGACTACTGAGATATTCCCTGGAGAAGTGAAATCTGTTCCTGTTCAGCCTATGGATCCTTTGCCTCCAGGCACAGTAGACTTGACCATTTCACCTTCTGAGAGTGCCTACAAAACAGTGTCCATCCATACACTGATGTGGGAGACTGGAGAACGTGTAGCTAATATCCCAGTCACTAACACAGGTAGACAACGTGTGATTTATCAACCAGGAGAAGTAGTAGCATCAGGCTTATTGTTACATACCCCTAATAAGCAAACTGGTGACAGTCGCCCAGATTCTGACTCCATTGAACAAAATCCAGGAATATATTGGACAACAGCTGTGACAGCTGACCGACCTATGCTTACTATTTATATAACTAGAATACCATTTGAAGGATTGGTAGACACGGGTTCAGGTCATACAGTTATTAGAGGTGCCAATTGGCCCAGTCACTGGCCAAAGATTAAAGCAGACACCTACATGTCTGGGGTAGGAGGATCAATAGCAGCAGAAGTTAGTGCTAGGCCTTTGAGATGGATATTTGAAGGTGAAACAGGATTTTTTTTTACACCTTTTGTGGTTGAAAAAATCCCCATCAATCTGTGGGGAAGAGACATTTTACAGAAGATAGGATTACAAATAACACTTCGGCTTTTTAGTCAGGGCTGCTGTTGAAGGCCTACCTGCACTTTCACCGGTTCCTATTCAGTGGAAGACTGATTCACCAGTGTGGGTAGAACAGTGGCCCTTAAGAAGTGATAAAATTCAGGCTTTATTAGACACAGTGCAAGAACAACTTGACCAAGGACACTTGCAGCCTTCTCTAAGTCCTTGGAATTCCCCAGTATTTGTGGTGAAAAAGAAATCTGGGAAATGGAGGATGTTAACTGATCTAAAAAGAGTAAATGAACAGATGGAAACTATGGGAACTCTTCAACCTGGACTTCCATCTCCTACTCAGTTGCTAAGAGAATGACCTCTTTGGGTTATAGACATTAAGGATTGTTTCTATTCTATCCCTCTAGATAAGGAGGATATGAAAAGATTTGCTTTTTCAGTGCCTAGTGTTAATTTGGCTGAGCCTTATAAAAGATATAAATGGACAGGTTTGCAAAGGGAATGAAAAAACAGCCCTACTATGTGCCAAATGTATGTTGCTACTGCTCTTGCTCCAGTGAGAAAAGCATTTCCAAAAGTAATATTGTTACATTATATGGATGATATTTTGGGATGTGCACCTGAGGAACAAATGTTAGAAGAATGTCTACAAAAGACCACGGAAACACTAAAGTACTACAAACTGCACATAGCTACAGAAAAAATTCAAAGACATGCTCCTTTTCAATATTTAGGATATGAAGTATATCCTAAGACACTCACAGTACAAAAGCTTTCTTTAAGAACAGAGAAGTTGGACACCTTAAATGATTTCCAAAAATTAATAGGAGATATCCAATCGATGCGTCCAGTGTTAGGCTTAACTACCAATCAACTGCAACCTCTATATGACATTTTAAGGGGAAACAGTGCTTTAAATTCACCACGCCAGCTTACAAAAGAAGACCAAGAGACTTGAGAGAAGCTGAACTGGCTTTATCCAATGTGGTTGGAAGAGTCACTCAAAAACCCTTGGAAATATCAGTTTTTGCTACATAAGAGGCACCCACAGCAGTCTTTCATCAAGGAGACAGTATGATAAAGTGGGAGAACCTCCCAGCACAACCAGAACAAAGCCTTACTCCTTACCCAGTGCTTGTGGCTAGAATTTTATTAAAAGCCATTAAGTGAGCTCTCTGGGAGGAGATCTGCTGTCTCAATTCAATCTCCTGGCAAGACTCTTCTTCCTATAGACTGATTCAGCCTATTCAGTAGGTGTAGTACAAAGAATTGCCACAGCCCAAATAAAATTTGCAGCCTCTAATATTTATCAGCTCTTTAAGGAACTTCAAGAGCAAGTGAGAAAGCATCCAGGCAAGATTTATATCTTGCATGTCCACTCACATAGTGGACTTCCAGGTCCTATTTTTGATGGAAATTCAAAGGCAGATAGCCTTTGAACTATGTTAGCCAGTACTCCTTTATTTTAGGAAGCACAAGAATATCTCTCATTCTAAATATCATCAGGCTGCTTGAGCTTTACAATTTGGAATAACAAGAGAGGAAGCTAGGAGCATAGTAAAAATCTGTATAGCTTGCCTTCCTTTCCACGCTCCTACACTCCCTCCATGGAAGAATCCTCATAGTTTGAGACCCAATGAAATTTGGCAAATGGATGTGACCCATTATAAATCTTTTGGTCGTCTGTCTTTTCAGGATTCACTTTTGCAGTGCCAACGTCAAAAGAGGCAGCCCAAGTGGTCACTGAATTCCTTATCCAAGCATTTGCAATTATAGGTGTGCCACAATAAATAAAAACAGATAATGGACCTGCATATTCTTCTAAACATTTTGCGCACTTTTGTGCCCAGTATAACCTTTTAATCCACAAGGTTAGGTAATAGTAGAGAGAAGAAACAGAGACATTAAGATACTCCTCCAAAAACAAAAGAAAGGGGGAACCACAGGTAACCCTAGATAACTTCTAAATTTAGTTCTCTATACCATTAATTTTCTAATTTTTGACAAAGATGCACTGGCTCCGGCAGACAGGTTTTATAACCCACCAGAAGGGCAGTGTCCAGTGCAAGCAGCTCCACTGTCTTTAGATAATTACCAGATGATGTAGAGAGGCCCAGAAAATGGTGAATGGAAGGGACCAGATAGGTTAACTGCATGGAGGAGAGGATTTGCTTGTATTTCTTCAGATGGAGAAGGAATCGATGAGTGCCAACAAGTTGTATTTGCCTTGTCCATCAGAGAGAGACAGAAAAAGAGAAAGACCTCAAAACAAAGGAGAAAATCTAAGAAATACCTGACACTGAAAGAACATGGCTAATAAGAAGACTGTTAAAGAACTTTAAAAGCAGCAGGTATCATTGGATTTTCTAACACAAGATGAGACTAATGGACAATGGACATTTATAAATTCTCAATTTATGTTATTTGTTACATCACTTCTATATGTTTATGTAATTTATGTAATTATGTGTAATACTTCCCATATTGATGGATTTATGTTTCAAGGTCATGACCACCCTATGTTCTAAATCAAAAGAAAGGGGGAGATGTTAGGATAGCAAGGTGAGAACTCAGGTTGTCTCTGGCTCAGAATTCATACCTTTGGTTCAGGCCTCTAAAGGGAGTTTACACTTGTGGAATTCTGAGGGAGCAAGTTCATTGGTTGAAGTGTTTCTCACAAGCCTCGTTGAATTCTCACTACAATCTCCGCGAGGATAAAAGAAGACAACATTGGGCCCGGAGAAGTAGTCTACTCTGGGACAGTGTTGGGACGCCACTCTGGAGGAAGAAGAGTCAAGTCTGGGATTGAGTTGAGACGGCAGTCCCCAAGGATAACTTAGAGATGACTGGACCTTTACAATTCAAGAACTTGACAATAACCATATAAATAAAATTGATGATCAAGAACTCACAGGTATTTTGTTTTGTTTTAACATTCAAAATAAATAACTTCCTTTCCCCTTTAACAAAACTGTCCACTCTTCTAAATGAGTACCTCATATAAATTACCAATATGAAAAGTTTGAAAAAAAAAACCTCAATTTCAAGGCAAAAACATCCAAATGGATAGTTAAGGGAAGTACTGTATTAAAGTTAATTTTTAAATGATATACATACCAGAAAAATAATCACAAACGTTTGGTACATAGAAAGACTCATTACTACCTTTTCCCAAAAATTTAACAAAATTTAACAAAATGTCCCAAACACTTTGAATACACTCCCTACTCACACCATTAACAGGCCAATGGGCTTACAGTAAATAGGATACTATATGTGGTTTTTGAGGAAAATTACCGGAACATAACTAGTAGATGGTTCATTTATCACAAATGTTTTATAAGCCAAAATTAGAGCACAATAATAATAGCAATTTGGAGTTACTTCATCATAATATAATAGGATTTAATGGATGGTATAATGGAATGATAATTTATTAAATGGGAACTCAGGGTGGGGGGCTCAAAGATCTTCCAAATTACCTAATTTACACAATGAGATATATTTTTCTTAATATTAGACCTTTTAACCTCACAGTTTCAAATGTCAGAAATGTCTTTCTAATTTTTATAAATATATCTTGAACTACACAACCATGAAATAAATAAATAACAGCACAATGTCCAAAAGTACCAAAATTGTGTTGATGCCTTTAAGGTTTCTAGGAAAGAACACTATTGTAAAAGATGATTTACTTCATAGTTTCTTTAAATGGGGCATCATTTAGTAATTCATCCTATAAAATCACAAACGATTTTATTTTGTGGAATCCAGTAGAATCTGTTTACGATCTATTTTAAAAATAAACTTTTTTTAAAAGACATCACAAAATGTACATTGGGAAAGAAGTTCAAGCTCTATGTGGAATCTTTATATAAAAACAAGAGTCACAGTATTCTACAAAGGCTTGGGAAATTTATGAGGCCACTTAGCCAATTTAAGTATGGTTTATGTTTGAACCAAATCTTTTATCTATTGCTACCAGCAGGCACATTTGCTATAACCTATTTTATGTTCCTATACATTCCTCAGTCATAAACTATGTAAAGTCTAACACACAACCATGACATAAAATCTTCCTGAGTATAACCTTCATTTTAAAATAAAATATTTTTTTGAAAAATGGCATTTTACTTAAGTAGTATCAATGGAAGAATGGCTTTAACCAAGAAATAGTATTATGCTATTATTCAATAAATCTGTTATAAATAATATAGTATAATATATAACATAATAACATAATAGTAAAGTTAATATGCTATTATAAAATAAATCTAGTATATGACATAATAATATAATATAGTATAATATAATATAATGCAATAAATTAGTATAAATAACAGTATGGGAGTATAATGTAAAATATAGTAGCATAATATGGCATAAATAATATAAAATATAGAATAAATATAAATATAGCATAACACACCATAATAAACTTATATAAATAATAGCCAAAATCATCTCTTGTTTCATAAAGGAAAGGATAATATATAGAGAGAGATTAATTTTTTAAATTTGGAGGTGATACATATTGCTAAATGAGAGAGCACACATGCATGTGTGCATGTGTGTGTGTGTGTGTGTGTGTGTGTGTGTGTGTGTGTGTAAAACAAATCAACAGCTTTGTCTTTCTGAATGAACATCATCTCCATGTAATAAAGAGTACATTTCAGTTCATTTTCCATGGCAGGGTATTCAAATTAAATGAAGGAACTAGACAAATCAAAGAATGAAAAAAAAATCTTGACTGCTTCAGATATAGCTTAGGAGACTTTGAGAGAACTAAAATTACAACCATGTAAGGTCTTAGTTAAGGAGTTTGGTTGGGGAGTGAAGTAGTGAGGATAGAGCCCAGAGCCTAGACTAAGGAAGACCTAAACCCAAACTCAGTCTCAGACTCTTAATTATTTCTTTCACCTTAGACAAGTCACGTAATCTCTTTTTTGCTTTGGTTTTCCTCAACTGTAAAATACCTTCCAGTTTTGTTGTTGTTAAGGATGAAATGAGATATTTGTAAGCATTTAATACAGTGCCTGTTAATGGTTCAAAAATGATTATTTATTATCCTACAAGTATAAAGGGAAAGATTCTAAAGCTTTAATATAAACAAAATGAGATTTAGCTTTTTTCTGATTTTGAAAGCAAATATAAAACATTTGATTTCTAATGGCAAAAGACAAGTAACAATCTGATGTTCTAGCAAAGTGTAATTGTGTATAATTCACAAAAGTTTTGTGTTCTTTAACTGTGACTTCAAGCATCGAATCACACAACATGCATTCTTTTTACTTTTTTCATATTTATTCATGTACTTTGAAGTATTGTAATGTGATTCCCAAGATTGGGTCTATTCATCATTATCAGAGAAAAATAAAGATACAGCTTGTCAGAATATCTGCAGAAAATATACAACAACAAAAATGTATATATGATTCTCTCTCCTCCTCCCACCCCCATCTCTAATCAAATTCTACCCACACTACAACTTTATTCTCTAGTTCCCAAGTTGGGTGAATCTAGAAGCAGGAAAATTAACAAATAGAAGAATCCAAGGGACACTACTGAAGGGTAGCAGGACAAATGTCATCCATAGCTAAAGGTCATTAATGACTTGAAACATAAATTAAACCTAATGTTTTAACAATTTGAGATATATTTTTTGTGCTTCAGTTATTTTGCAGTCATATTAAACTCTTTGGTTTGCTATGTTCTTCTCCAGCTCATTTTGCAGATAAGGACTTGCCCACGGTTATACAATTAGTGTTTAAGGCCAGATTTGAATTCACTTCTTCCTAACTCTAGGCCCACCCTTCTATCCAGCATTCTATCCATCTACCTAGCAGCTTTTGAGATATATTTAGTTAACAAAAATTCCTAACATGTATTTGCTTTTGGAACAAATGAGTTAACAAAGAAAAATTCAATAACTTAAGAGAAATGACAAGCATCCTTTCTCCTAAACATCCTATCAGTCAAATAATAATTTTAAATCTCTGGCAGATTTTATAAATACAAGTTTTCCTCTAGCTACCTGTATTACCTCCAAATTTAGAAAATTAATCTATATTATTTCAGTCCACACCATTTTAAACATAGAAATACTTCATTATAATATATGTAAGTGATTTTTCCTCTTTCCATATTTTATTTTTATATCCAAACTATATAAACAAGGGATGTACTGAAATTACTGAGATATTTCCCCCTTCTTTTCCTGTGAAATAGCAACCTAACCTAAATGGTAATAAGCAATTAAAAACCTTCAGATCTAAAGAATTCCAAATCATAAATATCTGAAATTTCCTGATATGAGATAGAAGCAAAAAAAATTCAAACTAAAAGACATAAAAGAATACTTATTCCATTCAAGGAAAAAAAATAAAATGTCTGCTCTACTGAGTAGAGAACTAGGTCATAACAACTTTGGGAGAAAAACCAATTTTATAGCTACTTCATATGGATGTCCTTTTAAGTTAATCTAGGACAGTAACCTGGTCCTCTTTCATTCTATGTTTCCATGAGGAATGCCATGCTCCCCTAAACAAAGCAGCAGCTTAGTAAATGTTAGATAGATACAAGATAAATTAATAAGAAATTGAACTGGTCAAAATGCTAGTTATAGCAAAATCAAGATGATTTTCATAATCCTCTAGAAATACTTTGATATAATTATTTTTGAAAGTTTTAAACACTACACTGTTTGTCAAATTCCCCTGCAACTATATAAACACCCATATCTCAATACAACAAGTTTTCCAATACTACTGCCTTTTGACTTTTATTTTTAATTCAAATTAATACAACATAAAAAGAAATAGTCAAAAAGAGTGGATCAAGTAGCTTCCTGTTCATAGGCACTTTCCACAGATGCATGTATCCTGTTTTCATTTTTATGTCAACTGCACAAAGATCAACTTGATCCCTAGTGCTCAATTTCATATGATATTTAAATTAGTGTTATCTGACTGACTTATGTGAGAGACCTGTCCATTTAACTGAAGTCTCTACTAACTACGTAATATGAATTTTTAGAAACCATTCCATCCAATCAAAAACCCTTCTTTAATAATGAAGTTGTCTCTATCCTAGTCAGAGCTTATGGCTGTATCAAGCCTAGTAATATTAAGAAACAGTATGATAGAAGAAAATGGAGAATCATTGATATGGGCCACAAATATGGGAGAAAAATATCTCCAGCAAAAATTTCCTTGATGTGCCTTTGACAAAGGGAATCATTTCATCTTTAATAGCATATTAAAAATTGAAGCATTAGGGCCGAAATGAAGAAAAATATTCTATTGTCCATCTCTTAGCCTCCTGCAAATTTCATCCATGAATGCTCTCAAAACTGATACAGTTCAAGTAGGTACTATTCCAAGCTTTCTAAAGACTTATTTTTATTTCCACTGCTTTTCATTGTTTTGAAGGTGGATATTGCTTGTTAATCTTCCACCATCTTCCTTTATAAAAGCTTTATACATGTGTCTATATTTTAATCTAGCCACACTTTTGTAGACAAGAAGATCAAGTGAAATAGGTTTGTGGCTTCTTTTTAATCTTTTCAGCTGTGCATTATAAAAGGTCAATTTGAAACTACAATAATTTTTCATATATTTCATATATGAAAAATTCCTCTCATTATTTATTCTTGTTACTAATCTAAAATCAATTTTGACCTTTGTTTCGACTGGTTGGTAATCTGACTGGACAGTGATCAATCATTTCTGATTAGCATAAATCATTTTCTTCTTTTTTTTTTTTCTTTTGTAATGTAATTGAATGTTCATCACAGCTACCATGCTTTAACTTTCTTTTGGAAAAAGTATTTAAGATATATAATCATCTGTGTTTTCTGAAAATATAAAAAAGTTATATTTTCCAACATTTTTTAAACATCTTTTCCCCTGCCCTTCTTCACAATGAAGTCACCATTGTCAGATTAAATGAGCTAGGTCCAAGGGACTATATTTGAGGCAGAGCATTGATAAGTTAGATATTTAATTTTATAGTAAAAATAACAATAATAAAAACCAAAGTTAGCATTCTGCATTTGTATTATCATTATGCATGAACATAAATTAAGGGGGCAACTAGATGGCACAGTGGATAGAGCACCATGAAGCACCGGCTCTGGAGTCAGGAGGACATAAGTTCTTAATTTTTTCTTTTCTAGGATAAAATTTCCAAGTCTATCAGTCAAGAATCATATGAAATCTCATAATAGTCTTCATGCTCATTTGAAAATGTTCCAGTTTAGAGAGGAAAAGCATTGACAAATAAAAACTTTAATTTTATAATAACATAAATAATAATATTTAGAGGTACCCTTTTGTACTTAGGATGTCAAGAGAAATAATGAAAATGATGAGAATGGAAGATAAATATCTTGAGACCTAAAATTATACTATAAGTTTGATTAAAAAAAAAAAAAAACAAATTAGTATTAGTGGCTAGGTGGCTCAGTGGGTTGAGTATCAGTCCTGGAGTTGAGAAGACCTAAGTTCAAATCCAGCCTCATACATTCATTTATCTATAGGAACTTAATCAGTTCACTTAACCTCTATTTGCCATAATTTGCTCTTCTACAAGAGAGGGATCTATCTCTTAAGAGTTGTAAGGACCAAATGAGATAATAATTTTAAAGAGCATACAGAGTTCCTAACATAGTATTCAATAATATAGTTCTCCTGATCTCACAATCTATCTTAATTGGAAAAGGATATCTATTACAAAAAAATTAGATGAGAAATAGATAGGGTGACTTCCACATCTATGGCCGAGGAGAGTATTCTTTACTAAGAGATATGAAGACACAAAAGATTTTTTAAAATTATATGAACTGAAAAATTTGAATTGAAATTGAAATTCAATTTTTTCAATTTAAAAAACTTACATAAAAATCAATGCAACTAAAATTAAAAGGGAAGTACTCGAGTAGAAAATATTATTTGAATCAAATTCTCAGTATTCAGTCTCTTATTGAACATCTCCAGAAATATGTAAATCTATTCACAATTTAACTTATATATTGGAGTTTTCTGTGTCGTATCCTTCTTAAAACTTGCAATTAACAAAACAGATATTATATTTGATTATTGGAGGATTCCAAATAAAGTCTGGTTGCCAAGTCTTCAGGAATATTACAGAAAATTCTAATTCTATTATAGACTATAGTAAATTGACCTCTGATGTACAGAATATTTTAATTTTTATGTTTCATACTTCTAATAACTGAATTAAAATTGCTCACTATAAATGAACAATCAAAATCTTCTTCCAAAATATTAATAGTATGATGACTGAATTAAAATAATTTTAGATATAATTTAGGCAAGCCATTTAACTTCCCTGGACTCTAAATTTCCTTGTTTATAAAATTACCTCTGAAATCCCTTTCAACTGTGGGCATATGTCTCTATGTATATGTATATATATATATAGATAGATAGATAGATAGATAGATAGATAGATATAGATATAGATATAGATATACACACACACACACACACACACACACAAACTTTCACATCATGAAAATTGGCAATATTTTAAGGGAAAGACTGTGGAAAAACAGGAGGCTGGGAATGATCTATTAAATTGTATATATTGTTCAATGAATATAAACCACAAAAAACCTGATCATTTGTTTTGATTTCTTACCCTAGCCCTTTAACAGATTTACCCTTCCTAGAATCCTTAGGTTTCTTCAAAGTCCATTAGCTATATATTTCATGCATTCCTTATGTCCTTGAAAAAAAGGTATTGTTTCATTCTTTTTATTTGCATTTCCAGGGCCTATTAGAGCATCTATTAGCTTTCTAATGTATACATATTGATTATTTTGTATTTGCTGTATACAGTCCTTGTATTTACTTGCATATGTGCACCTTATTTCCTTGGAAAGACTAAATTCCTAAAGGGTAGATGTTGTTGCATTTTTCTCTTGATACCCCTAACCCCTCCTATAATACCTATGATGCCTTCCCCAATACTTCTTAATTCTAATATCAATACTCTTACTTCCCATTATTCTGACACATAGCTTATTTGTACATATGTATTAGCTTGCTATCTCTCCCATAGATTGTGAGCCCCTTAGGGTAGCAACTATTTTCTGCCTCTTTTTTATCCTTAGTGCTTAGCACATGTGCCTAAGCATATAAATGCTTATTGGAGTAACTTAAAAGAACAGTATTAATGTTTTTTGATTAATGGCTTCTAGGAAAGTAGTGTGTAACTAAAATCCAGGTATATATGTATATGCATATTATTTAACTTTGTGGTTATGTATAAAGCACTGTACTCATTAAAGATAAAGATGATACTTATTAGATGATACTTATTACAGTTTATATCATTAATGACCTAATAATGTTACAGGTAAATATATACAAATACAGATGACTTAGAATGTGTGTTTGCATTCATACAAGTACACAATGCATAAAACACTGTTAATTGAAGATATACGATGTGTGATTTAAAACATATCATGTGATCAGTTTCTGATGGACAAGATTCTCTTCAACAAAGAGATGAACCAAATCAGTTCCATTTATTCAATAATGAAGAGAACCAACTACATCCAGCAAAAGAACTCTGGAAAATGAGTATGAACCACAATATAGCATTTCCACTCCCTCTGTTTTTGTCTGCTTGCATTTTTAATTTCCTTCTCAGATTATTTTTACCTTATTTCTAAGTCTGATTTTTCTTGTGCAGCAAAATAACTGTATGGATATGTATACATATATTGTATTTAACATATACTTTAACATATTTAACATGTATTGGTCTACCTGCCTTCTAGGGGAGGGGATGGAGGGAAGAAGGGGAAAAGTTGGAACAGAAAGCTTTCCAAGGGTCAATGCTGAAAAATTACCCAAAAATTACCAATTATACCATCTTGTAAATAAAAAGCTATACTAAAAATAAATAAAATATATCATGAATAATCTAACAATATAATAAGAGACAAAAGACACACATATATACAAGTACAGAAAGACAAAGATAGAGACAGACAGAAACAGAGAGACAGTGAATATGTAATTTTATTGTTAAACAGAACTCCTGAAGAAGAAATTTCACCTACAAATACAGATTGATGCCTTCTCTGACTTAAAAGAGTTGATAGGTCATTGAGAAGCCTGTCTATTTTATCATACAGCTTGTTGGGAACTCAAATTCAGACTTTCCTGATACTCTCCACTCTATTAGATCTGACATGCTCTATTGATTCTGCCTATTACACCAAGCTACTTCTCTGAGAGTGATTTGCTTATAAAAAACCTTCCAGATTAAACTCTTATCAGGAAAACACTGCTGTCATTCCAAATAATGTAACATAAATGTTAGTTAAAAACAAATTGCTCCTATGGAGTACCAATTAAATGCTAAGTATTAATAACCAAATCTTTTGAACTCACAGTTTTACAAATTAAACTTTTAATTCTGAACTTCAGGCCAAGCCACCTGAAAAAAATTTTGGTAAATTAAAAAAAAAAAAAAAGAAATCCAATTTATTTATACATTGATGCAGCGCTTGACAAAACACCTGGCACTTAAGATCAAAAGTCACTCAAGCTTTGAAAATTAAAGCCCAGAACATTTAAATTAGCATTTTAATGTACTTCAGAGTCTTAGTCATTTGTGTTTCCTCACATATATGCTTTAATTCTCAACTTTGTTATGAGTTTAAAGTATTTAATACGCTATATATACACACTAATTGCAAAATATTAAAGTTAATTACTTTTTAAAAATGAAAATCTGTACACTCTAGCAATCATTTTCATCAAAATGGTCTGTGTTTGTTAGTCAAAACCGTAATGAATACAGATCAAGATGATTCCTACACCCCTGGGCAACAGATTTAATATTGGAGATGTTAAGGAAATGAGAATATATTTTAAAAGGCTTAACATGTAAGGCATTCCAATTGTTATTCCTAAGCGTCATCATACACAGAAATAAAGTTAATTACAATTTTCCAATTTTCTTCAACCTAGCAAATTCTCTACTGCTCTGATTTTTTCTAGATAAAGACTTAGCAATACAGTTATATATATATACATAGATAGATAGATAGATAGATAGATAGATAGATAGATAGATAGATAGATGAAAGATATCTTCCTTTAGCTGATAAAGCATTTCACCTATGAAAAGATGAAAGATTTGAAATGGTAAAATGTTTCTGGAAAAAAATTCAGATAATTTCACAGAATCAAAACACAATGCTTGCACATAAGAGGGGTTCAATAAATATCTACTATATGAATTAATTAATTCACTGGATTTGGACAGAAACAGCCATTTTTGCTGGCCATGATTCTGGCTTATGGCTGCCCTATTAGTTTCTGAACCAAAACCTTCAAAAGGAATTGATAAGAGTTTTAATTAAGCTGCTACAAGAGATGTAAAATTTGTAAATGGGATTGTTTCCCCATTCATTCTATTAAAAGAGACAGACAAAATTGAAACATATTTTTTGCACAAATAATTAAATCACCTACAAGACAAAGCACAAGGTAATTGCCTTTATAATCCTTTACTGCATATTTTAAAACAAATCACAAAGTTAAATGCACCATGGGCATCCAATCCTACTTGGTTTCTAAAGATTGACAGCTATTGGTGTCAAGAAATATAGTCCACATAAGTTTTAGAAATTCCTCTCAAGAGACCCAGTCCTGGATGTCTAGATCTATAACAGACTGAATTTAAAATGTACCTAAATTTGAGTCATTCTTAGTACTAATTTAGCCTAAGAATTATCAAATAGAAGTGCTTCAGTCTACTCAAATTCTGATTCACTCTGAAATTTTTAGTTCTGATATTTACTAATGATACATTAGTATCATCTGGCACAAGACTAGTTTTTTTAAAACTATTTTTGGAATGACTTGTCCATATACCATAGTATTTCCTACTCTTCTTGGAAGAGAAAAACAAAATATTAAGCAAATTAAGTGCAAACATCCAATGTGAACTGTGTCCAGCAATGTACACCATTTTCTGTTGTAGGAGTTCCCCAAACCTCTGTCATGAAAAAACATGTTTTCTAGGATTTTATTTTTGCTTCTGTAAGATTCAACTACAATTGTAGTTATTTTGCATGTTACTCTTTTAATTTTGCCTAAATGATTCCATGCTTCTGAATTCCTCACAATCATCATTTCTTACTGTACAATAATATTTCACTACATTAATGTCATAGTTTTCTATACCATTCGGCTATGAATTTTATAATCAGTTATTTGCTACAACAAAAAGTATTGCTATAAATACTTTGCTATATTCTGAACTTATTTCTGACTTCCACAGAGTGAAAAGCTTATTTACCTATCTTGAATAATTTCAAATTAAAATCCAGAATGTCTGGATTATTTCACTGCTCCACTAACAATGCATCTGTGCTTCTGTTTCCACAGTCTGTCAAGCCCTGATTGTTGAAATTTACTTGAAATTACCAATTTGTTTTCTGTGCCACGAAACCTCAGAATTATTATATAATCATTTATAGTTTGCAATTCTTTTGATGCTTCTTTTCCTAATCATTGACTACTTATCAATGGGGCATGGCACCAAGAATCATATATCTGCATTAATTTCTCATGATTTTATTTTTTTCATTTAACATGTATTTTGTCTTCCTCTCAAATTCTCCTCCTTTGAAAGAAAAAGAAAACCATTTTAAACAAATATTTATAGTTAAACAAAAGTTATTTCCCACATAAGTTACCCCAAAACTGCATGTCTCAGATTGTATATACATAGCCTTTTTGTCTTTCAGGAGATGGGTAAGATGGTTTAACATTAATGATCTAGAATCACAAATTCTGTTATTCAAAATAAAGTCTTTAAAATTATTCATTTTTGTAATATAATAATATTATTGAACTATAAGAAATGATCGGCAGACTAATTTCAGAAAGGCTTGCAGAAATTTACATGAACTAATGTAATGCTAAGTGAGTAGAACCAAGAGAATATTATACAAGCAACAAACAAGATTATGTGATCAACTTTGATGGACTTGGTTCTTTCCAACAATGAGGTGATTCAGGCCAATTCCAATGGAATTATGATGTAAAGCCATCTCCATCCAGAAAAAGATCTGTGGGGACTGAATGAATGTACATCACAACACAGTATTTGCATTTTTTCATTGTTGTTGTTTGCTTGCTTTCCTTTCTCATTTGCTTTCCTTTTTGATTTAATTTTTCTTGTGCAGAATGATAAATGTCAAAATATGTTTTGAAGAACTGTACATATTTAACCAATTCTGGATTACTTGCTGTCTAGGGGAAAGGAAGGAGGGAGAAAAATTTGGAACACAGAGTTTTGCAAGGGTGAATATTGGAAATTATCTTTGCATATATTTAAAAAATAAAAAGTTATTATAACACATGAATAGGAAAAAAGTTACTCATTTTTATAATGTTGGGTTTTTAAAGTTTTTACAAAGCATTATTATGGGTAATTTTTCCAATATTGACCCTTGCATAATCTTTTGTTCCAAATTTTCACCTCCTTACCCCCACACCCTCTCCCCTAGCTGGCAGGTACTCCAATAAATATAAAATATGTTACAATACATGTTGGATCCCATATATGTATACATATTTGTACAGTTATCTTGTTGCACAAAAAAAATCAGATGAAGAAGGAAAAAAAAAGAAAAACTGAGAAAGAAAACAATGTAAGCAAATAACAACAGAGAGAGTAAGAATGTTATGTTGTGTTCCACACTTTTTCCCCATGGTTCTCTAAGTGTAGATGGCTCTCTTCGTCACTGCACAAGTGAACTAGTTTGAATCATCTCATTGTTGAAGAGAGCCACATCCATCAGAATTGATCACTGTATAGTCATTTTGTTGCGGTGTATAATGATCTCCTGGTTCTGCTCATTTCACTCAGCATCAATTTATGTAAGTCTCTCCAAGCCTCTCTGTATTCATTCTGCTGGTCATTTCTTAATAGAATAATAATATTCCATAGCATTCATATACCACAAATTATTCAGCCATTCTCCAATTAATGGGCATCCATACAAATTCCAGTTTCCTGCCACTACAAAGAGGATTCCACAAACATTCTTGCACATATAGGTCCCTTTTCCTTCTTTAATATCTCTTTGAAATATAAGCCCAGCAGAAAAACTGATGGATCAAAGGGTATGCACAGTTTGATAATTTTTGGTCATAGTTTCAAACTGCTCTCTAGAATGGTTGGATCTGTTCACAACTCCACCAACAATGTATTAGTGTCCCAGTTTTCCCACATCCCTTCCGACATTCATCATTATCTTTTCCTGTCATCTTAGCCAAGTTGAGAGGTATATAATAGTATCTCAGAATTGTCTTAATTTGCATTTCTCTGATCAATAGTGATTTGGACCACCTTTTCATGTGGCTACAAATAGTTTCAATTTCTTCACCTGAATATTGTCTGTTCATATCCGTTGAACATTTATCAATTGGAGAATGACTTGAATTATTATAAATTTTAGTCTATTCTCTATATATTTTAGAAATGTGGCATTTTGGATGTAAAAATGTTTTGCCAGTTTACTGCTTCTCTTCTAATCTTGTCTGTTTTGTTTTTATAAAAACTTTTTAACTTAATGTAGTCAAAACAATCCATTTTATGATCAATAATGATCTCTAGTTCTTCTTTGGTCACAAATTCTTTTCTCCTCCACAACTCTGAGAGGTAAACTCTCTTCTGTTCTTCTAATTTCTTTATAGTATCATTCTTTATGTCTAGATCATGAACCCATTTTGACCTCATTTTGATATACAGTGTTATATATGGGTCTATGCCTACTTTCTGCCATACAAGTTTCCAATTTTCCCAGCAGTTTTTGGTCAAATAGTGAATTCTTATCCCAAAAGGTGGAGCCTTTAGGTTTGTCAAATACTAGATTGTTATAGCCATTGACCATTTTGTTCTATGAATTTAAACTATTCCACTGATCAACTTCTCAATTTCTTAGCCAGTACCAAATGGTTTGGATGACTGCTACTTTATAATATAGTTTTAGATCTGCTATAGCTAGGTCACCTTCATTTTCTTTTCTCTTCATTAATTCTTTTGAAATTTTTGACCTTCTGTTCTTTCAGATGAATTTTGTTGTTATGTTTTTTCTAGTTTAGTAAAATATTTTCTTCGGAGTTTGATTAGTATAGCACTAAATAAATAGATTAATTTAAGTTAGTCATCTTTATTATATTCGTTCTACCTATCCAAGAGCACTTAATATTTTTTCCAGTTGCTTAGATCTGACTTTATTTGTATGGAAAGTGTTTTGTAGTTTTGCTTATATAGTTCCTGACTTTCCCTTGGTAGATAGATTCCCAAATATTTTATATTATCAACAGTTATTTTAAGCGGAATTTCTCTTTGTATCTCTTGCTGTTGGGTTTTGTTAATGATGTAAAAGAATGCTGATGATTTATGTGGATTTATTTTGTATTCTGCAATTATGTTAAATTTCTGAATTCTTTTTAATAAGTTTTTGGTTGATATTCTGGGGTTCTCTAAGTATACCATCATATCATCTGCAAAGAGGGATAATTCCTTTAATCTCTTTTTCTTCTCTTATTGCCAAGGCTAGCATTTCTAATACAATATTGAATAGCAATGGTGATAGTGGGCAACCTTTTTTCACCCCTGATCTTATGGGGAATAGTTCTAGTTTATCCCCATTATATATAATATTTACTAATGGTTTTAAATAGATGCTACTATTTTAAGAAAAAGTCCATTTATTCCTATATTCTCTAGTGTTTTTAATAGGAGTAGGTGTTGGATTTTATCAGATGCTTTTTCTGCATCTATTGGAAAAATCAAAATTTTTTGTTAATTTGGTTATTGATATAATCAATTATGCTAATGGTTTTTTCTAATATTGAGCCAGCTCTGTATTCCTTTTATAAATCCTATTTAGTTGTGGTGTATTATTCTGAGGATAATTATCTATAATCTCTTTGCTAAGATTTTACTTAAGATTTTTGCATCAATATTCATTAGGAAGATTGGTCTACAATTTTCTTTCTCTGTTTTCATCCTATCTGGTTTAGGTATCAGTACTATGTCTGTGTCATGAAAGGGAATTGGTAGGAGTCCTTCCTTCCCTAATTTTTTCACATAGTTTATGCAGTATTAGAGTTAATTGTTCTTTAAATGTTTTGATAGAATTCACATGTAAATCATCTGGTCCTGGGGAATTTTTCTTAGGGAGTTGATTAATAGCTTGCTCTATTTTTTTTTTTTATGGGACCATTTAAGTAATTTATTTCCTCTTGTGTTAATCTGGGCAATCTATATTTTTGTAGGTAATCCTCCATTTCATTTAGGTTATCAAATTTACTGGCATAAATCTGGACAAAGTAACTTCTGATAATTGCTCTAGTTTCCTCTTCACTGGTGGATAGTTCCCTCTTTTCGTTTTTAAGACTAACAATTTGATTTTCCTCCTTCCTTTTTCTAATCAAATTAACTAAAGGTTTATCTATTTTATTGGTTTTTTCATAAAACCAACTCTTAGTTTATTTATTAATTTAATAGTTTTTTTAGTTTCAGTTTTATTGATCTCAAATTTTATTTTTAGAATTTCAAGTTCAGTATTTGATTAGGGGTTTTAATTTGTTCTTCTTCTAGATTTTTTAGTTGCAAGCCCAATTTATTGATCTTCTCTTTCTCTATTTTCTGCAAGTAAGCATCTAGAGATATAAAATTTATACATTTTCATTTTAGACAGTATTCTTTTTTCCACTCATTTTCCTTGAGATCTTTGTGTTCCCAAATGAGTTTTTATTTCAAATAATTCTTTATTTTCAATGTATTAGCATAGTGCAAACATTAGAGGTATCTATCCAATTTCTTAAGTCCCTATTCATTTCTGTAGAGAGTGTTTATAATTAGAGCTATATAAATATTATATAGTGCCAACTAGCTGGTGCAGTGGGTACAGCATAATGCCTGATGTCAGAAAAAAACTCATCTTCCTAAGTTCAAATCTGGCCTCAGTTACTATTTACTAATGGTGTAACTCTAGCAAATTTACATAACCCTGTTTGCTTTTCCTGCCTATTCTTTTAAGTTATTTTTACATAAATATTCATTTATCAAAGGTTCTTCTTGTCCAACTGTTGCTACTGATTGTGTGACCTATGATGTGGTCATTTAATCCTGGCCTTTTATGAAAATTAAGTACAAGCTTTGAACCAATTATACTCTATGTGAATGAGAAGAGATCTCTCAGATTATTTATCCAAGTTTTTTCATTTCATAGAAAAGGAAAATGAGACTCAGAAAACATTACTGACTTTGTCAAGATCCCACAGTTAATTAGTGACAGACAGGGCTAAAATCCATAGATACCAATTGCCAGTCTGGAGCTATTTATAAGATACTACTTATTTGTGTAGATCCTTATGAATTTATGATTCTCTAACATAAGAAGTTCAAATCAAGTATAATGATATAAAAATCTTTTATAATTTCCATTCCTGAAATTTGATAGTTATTTCTAACTCAAAGGGGAAATAATTCTACATTATTCTCAATTTTTTTCTTTGCAAAAAAATTCATCTTGTCCTCACCAATGAGTAAATTAATAAAATTATATAGTCAATTTTCTTTTTGCCATAATATTGAATATCTAATATAGGAGTACAGAAAACTTAATTTAGCCAGACAAGGACCTCAGAGGATACAATTTAATTCCATAGCCAGACTACTCATTCAACTGTAGTGGAAAAGTATAATAAATATTACATATTATATGCTATATTACCTCAAAGTACACAGTATTTAATAAAGTAGAATGTACAAAGAAAGAATTTATCTCTGTAACACGTGATTATCAGCAAAAAAAGCTTATTTCATAAATTGGACAAAGTTTTAGGAAAGTCTTAATTTAATTTTAATTCATTTAATTCATTTTAAGTATTACTCTCTGTCTATGGATCAAGAAGA
Organism: Sminthopsis crassicaudata; assembly: GCF_048593235.1. Taxonomy (NCBI): domain Eukaryota; kingdom Metazoa; phylum Chordata; class Mammalia; order Dasyuromorphia; family Dasyuridae; genus Sminthopsis; species Sminthopsis crassicaudata. The sequence continues at coordinate 226,848,402 of NC_133617.1, read as the reverse complement.
ATAAACACAATCAGTCATAAAAGGATGTTCTACCACAAGGACATCCCGAGCCCTGTGACATTTATAACTTTGGTAATAATATCAATTTATCTTGGCATCAACAGTTGCAAAGCCATTAACATTTATCAAAGATTACTAATTCATACATATAAACAAGTTCTGTTATAATTAGGATACTGCCCACTGACCATTTGACCTAAAAGCTTTTCAATAGACCAAAAAATATTCCCTACTTGAAGATTCTTGAAGTTTTTAAACATTTAACCTTAGGGGATTTTAGTTCTAAGCAGTTTTCCCCAACCCCTGTTTCATTCCAAATAATTTTATTGACCAAAAAAAAATATTTTTCCTTCTCAAAGAAAAACACCAAATATATTGCAAGTAAATTCAAGATGAAAAATAAGACAAAATGCCAGAATCCACCAAAACATCAATCTCCTTGCCTATGATTATGAATGCCCCTGTTAATTTGGGACTACAAATGTTTTTATATTCACTTGAATTCCAAGTTATTTACCTGGAAGTAACTTCTCCTTGCTTGTATCTCTGGCAAAAACTACAGATAGGCCCTTCATTGAAATGATATTGTTTTTCTTTGCAAACATTTAAAAGTACCTCAACATTTAAGAAAAGTACATTTGTAGGTCAAGGCATAAGAAAACTTCCATGTGCAAAATATGGCAGAATCCTACTAATTTGATGGTTATTTATGATCAAAAATATTCACAGAGCAACATGTTCTTTAAATAAAATGCTTATAATGAAGATATGAAAATAAGTTGATTTTCAAAATCTAGCAAAAAACTTTACTACCCAGTTTAAAATGAAGAAAAGATGAAAATTCAGGCTTCTTTCATTTAATCTATTAACTCAAATCATTTTGTAGGATGCTATTTTGTAGGTATGTTTCTGAGCAAGAACTAAATGCCCTAGTACAAGTAAAGCAAATAAAATTATTTGCCTGAATTTAAATAAACTATACTTATACTCAGTAGGCTTTATATGAATACTACCCTTCATTCAAGAATCTTGGACCAAAATCTTCCTTACCCAATCCTTTTGGTTCCCCAAAACAAACCATTACAACTTACTTCAACATCACAGAGATATTCTGTTCCATCTAAAAGTATCACTTTGCACTGCATGTTTTTAGGCTTTTTAACAATCTTCAAAGGAGATCGAGAGAGTTTGCTAGAAGATGATTTCTGGGAAAGTTTATCGTCTTCAAACTGCTGATACTCAAGCTGTCTTGAAGCTGCTGCAGCAAACTCCTGATCCTTGTCAGTGACCTGTGAAGAACAAATAAGGAAAGTTTAATTGCAAGAAAAGAAAAAAATATAATACTGCATAACTATGGCAACAACATGTTTTTCCCTCTCACAGAAAAGTAAGAATATTGAAAATATATTAAAAACCCACATACAGGTGAATTTAATTATACACGTAATTTTGCCCAAAGTACATGCAATGGCACAATGTAGTAATAATCATTTTATTTCAAGCATAAATCCTGAAATATTCAATAAGAAAAGGATGAAATATCAATAGTTGTCTTTTTTAAGACATTATATAGTAACTATATACTACAGGACCTTAAAATAAATCCTATTCATTTATAACTACTGTATATATCAATGTGTATATTTAGGCATACATATATACTACAGATATGCAAATGTTTATACATATATGTATATATTTATATGCAAGACTGTTATATGGTACAATAAATAGAATTCTGGATTTGGAGTCAGGAAGATTCATTTTCATGAGTTCAAATCTGGCTTCAGATACTAAATAGCAGTGTAATATGGGACAAGTTACTTAATCCCGTCTACCTTAGTTTTCACATCTTCTAGAAAAGAAAATGGCAAATTACTCAGTATCTTCGCTAAGAAAACTCACATGAGGACATAAAAAGTAAGATATGATTGAAAACATCTAAATAAAATTTGTATGCATGTAAAGAAACATATTTATAAGTGTATGTGAAGGGAATACATATACACATTTAAATTCCTTCAAAGCCAGGATTATTTTCTTTTCTCTCTCCAGTGCATGGAACATAGTAGGTACTTAATAAAATCTTGCTGACTGACCACATCTGTTCCCATATAAACAAATTATGCTTACAAGTATTTCTTGTAAAAAAAAAAAAAAAAAAAAAAGGAAAATAAAACTGTAAAACCTAATCTTTTCTGTAATTTTACCAGCATAAAAAATATCTGACTCAAAATTAATTCAATATACTAAGCATCACTGAAATTCATCACAAATTAATCCCCCAAGTCTGCTTCCCTTCAGTATAATAAGCCAGCATGAGAATGGATCCTATCTGTTCCAAAGCTTTAATCTGCTTTCAAATAGAAACAGACCAGTCCAGACTAGATTCAACAGAGCACAGGAAGTCCTATGGCAACAATATTCTCCTTTAAATCCCCTAGAAATCCTTTAAGTCCCTAATAGAGTCAATGCATCTCTCTCAAAAATGCCTTCTTTCTATTCCTTGTATTTCAAAACATCACCCCACCAAGCCACCATAATAGAGGCCAATAATTCATGCCAGTTCTTCTAGTATACATGCCAAATGATACAGCAAAGAAAAAAAAGGGATATCTCAAATTCTGTATGATTCTCTTTGGTATTAAGGTAACTTTTTCAATGGTTTTCCAACATTCTATTAAATTAAAATGTCTTTAAATTCAAGTTACTTGAATAGCCATTTATTGCTGCTATACTTAAATTTCTCTTAGGATCTAACATAACAACAAAAAAGATTTATGTCTCAGTGTCAACACTTAGCCTTTCTCTCTCTCTCTCTCCTGTTCAAAAGCATCTTCGGTCTTGTACTACTCCAATTGAATAGACTATTAACATCATCATTTCATCTGTTATTTTGTCCAAGTAGAAATCCTCAGGGGTTTTTAAGAAAAATAAAGAAGCAATTTTTTGAGCTGGTGAGGAGAAAAGAAAATGGCACATCATTTACCTCACAAGAATGTTTAGCTAGAGGGTTATCCCCACCTAAAGAATCTGTGTCTCTCTGTTCTGTCCAAATGCCTCGCTATAAATATTCTGGCTCCTGAACATTAAAATAGAAACTCCAAAAGATCATAAAAATGTGAGTTTTATTTTGGCCTTGAGGTAGTTTAAGAAGTCTGGGAAACTTGGAATTTTTTCTACAATTATATCTATAAGAATACACATGGCAAGTCAGTCACAAATAATAAGCTGGTTTAAATTCTCCCTTTAGACTTTCTCCCTTCATGAAAACAATCTGAAGTTTTATATTTCTACTGCCTAAATAAATGTATTTCCATGAGAATATTCTTTTTAAGACACCTTTAAGTTCCAAGACTGAGTCACCCTATATGGAATACAGCAAGCTTCTAGGGTTATCTGAGGCACAAATGTCAATTGATACTTTGGGCGGGAAGTAATAAGAATAGAAATTAAAATGAATGACATTTTTGTTTCTTTCGTAATGGGGCAAATGTTGAAATATGTTTTTAAAAATATGTTTAACATATATTGGATTACTTGTGGTCTAGGGAAAGGGAGGGAGAAAAATTTGGAATGCAAGGTTTTACAAGGGAGAATGTTGAAAATGATCCTGGCATGTATTTTGAAAATAAAAATCTATTATTTAAAAATTGTATCTGTCTTAAGTGGATTATAATATTCCATTCCATTCCATTTTTAATGCACTTTGATTTACTTGATGATTTCTCTGTTGGACAGTTAAGTTTTTACATTTTTTGTCTCTCTCTTTGTGATTACATATAATGCTTGTATAATGCTTACAAGAGGAGAATTCTGAGAAGAAAGCAGAAGACAACAGATAATTCCAGGTTCTCCAGATTTTCCCCACAAACAAGACAAAATTGTGTCTTAGGGCAATCATGGACCCATGAAAAACAAACAAAAAAAAAAATGGAATAAAACAGAGGTCCTCCAGGAACAAGAGAAAAACAACAAAAGACTAATCTAGGACAGAAGTTCAAAACTGCTGTGAAGTGTTTACACTCTAGGCTAGTTTCACTGAAATAGCAAGTGAAGAGTCAAGAGGCTATTGGGTTCAAAAAAAGTCTCAGCCCAAACCATAGGAACATTTATCTTCCAGATAGCATGGGGAGTCATGGGTCTGGGTCCAAGAAGATTGAGGAGACCTGTGCTGATAACGCCAACCAATTGTGCTGGTGAATTGAGTCTGGCAAGAACCAGCACAGACAGTGAATGCAGAAGTAGCGGGGCAGGGATGCTACTGGCTGTGGGCACTTAAAGGGTGAAGTTCTTGGGTTTGGGGTTCAAGGCCAAAGGGAAGAATTGAAGTGAAACCAGAGGTACCATTCTTCTCTCACCGTGGGACAAGAGATTACTACACTAACAATTTTTTTTTTTTTAAATGAGAAGACAAAGGAGAAAGAATTCAACCAAAGTTACTATGGGAATAGGGGAGACTAGAGTTCATCTTCAGAGGAGGATACTTAAGTTAAAAAAAAGCCTCTGCTATCCTAGTAAGTACCATTAAAAAGTTATCTGCCCCAAAAGAATTCAAAGAAGAATTCAAAAAGTCTTTTAAAATCAAATGAGAGACAGAAGCAGGGAAAAAAAAATCTTTGAAAATTAGAATTGGGCAAAGATGAGCCAGTAAAGTTTTGACACTGAAAAATAATATAAAAAATGAAAAAAAATATGAGAAAGACAATAACAGATCTGGAGAACTAATCAAGAAGAGAAACTTCTTATGAATAATTAGACTAACTGAAAGCTATGACCAAAAAAAGAACCATGAAACAATAATACAAGAATTCAAGAAAATTGTCTTGAAGTGATAGAACAAGAAAGAAAAGTAGAAATAGGAAAAATCCACCAATTACCACCTCAAAAAGACTCTACAAGGAAAACATAAAAACACCATTACTAAATTTCAAAACTTCCAGATCAAAGAGGAAATTTACAAACAACAATAACAACAAAGCACAAAAAGGAATTCCAATATTCTGGAACTATAATTAGACTTGTACAGGATTTATCATTGGCTATAATTAAAGACCACAGGTGCTAGAATAATATATAGATCAAGAATGAAAAGAACTAGGGTTGCAGCCGAAAATATTATATCTAGCAAAATTCAGTGTAATAGTGAATGGGGGAAAAAAGGACATTCAATGAATTGTGGGATTTTCAGTATTTCTTCTCAAAAAAAAGCTGAAGCCAAGGAATATGGGGAACAGATTAAACAGGCAACAATACACACACATGCACAACATAAAGAATCTATCACCCTCCAAAATGTATATAGAAATAAGGAGGGAGGAAATAAGATAAGGTGGAGTGTAGAAGGATATGTAAATTAATGGGAATGGAATATAGGAGGGAAAGGGTGAGCGAAGAAGATAAGGGAGGGAGTGGCAAGGAGGCTAATAAAGTGAACAGATAGAAGTAAAGCAGGGACAGAAAATAAGAGATACACACAAACAACAATGAACAGGAGTAGAATGTATTAGGGGAAAAAATTGAGGTAATAATCATTGATCTCAAAGTCAAACTTTAAAAAGATTCATTTAATAGAGAAATCTATACTATATGTCACCCATATTAATATTATTTTAGATGTATTATATCCATGCATATATATGTATATTGTGGGGATGTGTGTGTGTGTGTGTGTGTGTGTGTGTGTGTGTGTGTGTGTGTGTACACACATATACATACTTGTACTTAACTGTAGCCTCTTTGGAGAGAAGGGGGAAAAAAAGAATAAAGAACAAAGTACACAGCAGAGAACAAAAGAAAATATTTTTACAAGCAAGCAAAAATGGACAATTCTGAATATAATATCCTCTACTATTTTATACACTTTCTGGAAATGGAAACTTATTGTTTCATATTTTGAATTCTCCCTGATGTTCGGCTGGGCACATGACAATTTTTTCTTGTTTCTTTTTCTGTCTACCATTTTCTATTTTGTTTCATTTTGAATTTAATTTAAAAATAAATACATACTTTTTAAAAAAGGATCTTTGAATAGAAAGTTCTTTTTTTGTTGTTTTTACACTTTAGGATCTATTCTAAACAGTGCTATTAATGAATCAAGGGGTATGATTATTTTTTAACTTATTATGTATTGCTCTCCAAAAAGACTGCCTAAGTTTGTAACTCAACCAGTAATGAATGAGAATACCTGTTCTTCCACACTTTATAGTTAGCATTAATATTGAGTTGTTTCCCTTTTTACAGGAATGGCACCTACTTCTTGTTACAACAGCTTCAACAAGGAACAGCCAATGCAAGAATCTATAGGGATAGCTTCTATGACTTGCGAATGAAAAAGTTTTACAGTTATCTTTTCTAAGGCACATAACTGGTTTTCTATAAATGTTTGGTTTTATTTTTCATTTCAAAGTTGATTACAAGAAATTGAAGGGAGGTTTTATTTAGTTTTCTCATTTCTCCAAACCCACGCATAAACCTTTATCCTCTTCATACCTAACAATTCAACTGAATGCCAAAAAGAAGTTATTACATTTCAATTAGAAAACTATTAAATCCTTGTTATGTGCAAAAGCATATGAACTGACTTTGTGTGGAAGATTGTACAACCCTTTTAGAGAGTAGAACACAATAAGTAATAAAAATATCCTGCTTTTTAATTCATAAATTTAATTTTTAGGAATATACCTTAAAAGCTATTGTCAAAACAAATACTGGTTTGCCATTCAAAGACTTTTATAACAACCTAAGATATAATCACAAAGAAACTAGCAAAAAATATTAACAACTTAAGGGTTCAACAATAGAGGAATGAGCAAATGAATGAAATGAACATTAAAATCCATTTAATATCAGTAAGATTACTTTTAGATAAGATAGTTCTGTCTTCAGAGAATTTAAAATCTCCTTAATGAAGAGGAAATCAAATACGTAAATATAGTATTATAACCCTTGTTACAATAATTCAACGGAAAATTGCATTTGGAGGCTGATCTAGGGTCTATTTTTTGTTGTTGTTATTTAAAACTCGGACTTTCATATTAGCAGGTACTGAGACCTAGCAGTCTTGTAACTCTTGTAAGTACCAGGGCATGTGAAAAGGATATGGGACATCATATAAATGGCATGTTGTATATTGGAGATAAGGAACCACAATGTTTGCTCAGTTATTCTTGACTGATTCTCCTCCACTGAAATACTGAGCCTACAATTGGCAAATGATCAGGACCCACAATGGTAGTTTTATGCAGAGAGGAAGAGTCAAATGACAATTGGATATGACATAAATCTGTTGGAAATAGATGGCAGTAACAAGAGCGCATATAAAAAAGGTTGATGTGTCAAGGGGTCAAAGTAATCACAAGAACAAGAGACTGCCAAAAAAGCAACATCAAATCAGTAAAGACCTCTGTTAAAATGTCACTACTGATATGGATGAGTCACTTAGCCTCTCAGAGACTCAATTTCTTCATGTGTAAAACAGAAATAACTGTTTGTAGAACCTTTCACACAGTTATCATAAAGATAAAAATTAGATAATATTTATGAAATTCTTTGTGAATCTTAAAATGCTATATAAATGTCAGCTGTTATTGAGTCTGGTGTAGCAGACAAAGAATTGGCTGCGTGGGAGCTTAGGTAAGGTCTTAACCTTCACTAGTACTACTAAAATATCACAGAGAAGTTTCTGATCTCTGTAGAAAAGTTTCTTACCAGCAGTTTCCACTACCTATGAAATCACAGGTATAGGGGGAAAACCTAACAACATAAAATTAGCATTAAATCAGATCAGGTGCCACATGCTACAGCAGGATTTTCCTAATTATTTTAGCTATCTCGGATCCCTCTTCCAAAACTTGGTGCAAAATATTTTGTATTGACATATCTGTGTACAGGCTGTTTCCCTCCTAATGCAAGGTAAATTCTCTGAGGGAAGGAATTTTTCATTTTTCTTTGTGTATTCCTATTGCTTAGTTCTGTGTCAAATACATAGTATGCCTTCAATAAATCCTTAGTGAAGCAAATAAAGTTGGTTTCACGCTGCCCAAGGCAGGTTTAAGGCTGAACAAAAAAGTCTTGGGGAAAAAATGGTAGTAATAAGCTTTTTACATCTAAGATCAAATCACTGGGAATATGCAACCAAAAGGTGGTAGATATAGTGAAAAGGCATGTTGGCAACAAAGGACAACCCTGCTCTATTTAAATGAAAGAACAACATGATGATTTAATCCAATCCTAAGAATTAAAAGGAATGTAGGATACTGACATTTTCTAAAATCTATGGTAAACATCTACACTAACTGCTCTTTAATCCTCAATGTATTCAAGTCATGATGGGGATTCTCTAAAAACATTTTACCAATTCCAAACACTGCAAGAAGATGGTTGCACAGTTCCTCCCAGATGTGTTGCTGTTAATATTAGACAGAATATGATTTCTCACAGTTGGCTTCTCATATTTATTTTTAGCTCAGCTTAATCTTACCCTCTTGTGCTGTGACTTTGCGAGCGTCTCACTGATACAATCTCTTCATTCTGAAGTAATACATACATGAACTTTTGTACAAGCTTAGTAACAATTGTATTAAGTTTCTTGCCAAAGTTCTTTCCAAACTTACAACACCATCACCATCATGTGATTGATTCAGTCACCCATAGCATTCCATTATGAAGGCTTTAAGTCAAAACTGTTTTAAGAACTCATTTGGCAAGTAAAACAATATTTAAACATATTCAAAACATTGGTATAACTCATCATCTTCTCTGCCCTCTCCTCATGAATATTCTGATTCTTATGACATTGATTTCTTTTGATTCTCTTCCTATCTGTATCCCTGCTTCTTCTGTCTTGGTTACTAGAACATCCATACCCTATCTCCTAACCCCCAATGGTCTGTCTGGGACTCTTCCTTCTCTCTTCATACTCTTCTCCCATGGTTATCTCATCAACTCCTATGGATACCATTATTATTCCTATATAAATTACTCCCAGATCCATATATCCAACACTCACATCTTTCCTGTGTCCTAGTCTCACATTCCCAGCTGTCTAATGGACATTTTAGACTGCCATAAATATCTCAAACTCAACAAGTCTAAAAACAAGTCTTATTATCTCCTCCCACCTTCTCCCGACAAACCACTTGTCCTCAATTCCATATTTCTGGAAGTGTCACCATCATCCTTCTAATCACTCAAGCTCACAGTCTTCTTATTGATCAACAACTCTTCCCTCTCCTTTGACTTTATCAAACCAGTAGTCAAAGCTTGTCAGTTCTATCTTTACAATATCTCTCACATTCATCCCTTTCTTTCCACTTGTGGCCCCCATCCTTATGTCAGAGCTTATCTATCACCCACCACACAACCTGTGTTATTGCAATAGATCTTCATTACTCTCTGCTTCTACTCCTCATCTCTCCCATTCATCTGCAAAAGTATAGGCCTGACTGTCATTCTCTTATTCCAAAATTCCAATGGCTACCAACTATTGGATAAAAAGCCAGCTTATCTTTTTAGCTTTTAAAGCTCTTCCCTATGATTCCAGCTGACCTGTCCAAGGTTATTAAGTATCTTCTTCATGTACTTTATACTGTAGTCAAACTGCCCTACTTGTGTTTCCTTCCACTCAGCATTTCATTTGCCACCTCTGCCATCGCACAGGCTGCCTCTCATGTCTGGAAAGTACTCCTTCACTTTTGTTTCTTAGATTGCCCAGTTCCCTTCAAAGATCAGTCCAAATGTTCGTTACTCCTTACATAAGGCACTTCCTTATTCTGTGCACTCCCCTTCCCCAGTTATTGTTCCAATGAAACAACTATACATAGAAAGTTTTTTCCCCTAATTAATAAAAAATCAGTTTCTAGAGAACAAGATTTTATATTCTTCAAATCCTATTGTACGGTATATATAGGTGCTTAATAAAGGCTTGCTGAATAACTGGTTAAAATTGCATTACAGTTGCCCAAATACAAATTTCCAGAGGGATTATGCCCTCACTGTAATGTTTTATTATTTAAAAGGAAAGGAAATGAAACTATGATAGGATCATAGAACTAGAGCTACTAAATCCATACTTCAATACATATTGAAATAGGCCTTTCCACATAACATATAAATGAAAAAATTAACTGTTCTGCTCTCACTTATGAAAGAGTAAGGATATAAAATAGAAAATTTCTAGGCCTACACACACACACACATACATGAAATATATGTGTACATAGATGTAGATGGATATATACACATATATAATTCTCACTTATCATAAATTCACATTACTCACATTTGTTATATTAAAAAATTCTGAAAGAAATTTACATTCCATAAAAATGAGAATGATGTGGAAAAGCTAAATGAGTCTTGTGGAGAATTAATGAGGATGCACTTGAGATGCTAGCTACAAAGATTGCAGAAGAAAAAAGGAAAGCTTTAGAACCTAAGGTTTTTAGAATCAAAAAGGTTCACAACTAAATAGTTGCTAGAAGCATTTCATTGTGTGAGTGAATTTTTTTTTCTTGTACTGAAATGATGGATACAAATACCTCAAGATTTTAAAAGATCAAAGACTGATTGAGGATAATATTGCTTGCTATTGTCAGATAAAAAGAAAGTCATGGTCCAAACATCTCGTGATAGCTTCATTTAAAAAAGTTGCATAACCAAGCACTAGTGATAAAGGCTAAGTGCAGTGGATAGAAAGGGGGCAACATACTACCACCAGTGCTAACTTACTATACAGTGTTCTGCATAATTTATCATTAACTTTACATTTTATTTCATAGTTCTGTTTATTATCATGATACAATATTTAATGTATCTTCATTTTAGATATTTTATGATTTTCATTAAAGATATTATTTTGTATATGTTTTTATTATATAGGCCAAATAAAGTAGGTAGGTAGGAGCTAATTCACATTATATAAAAATTGCTCTATGTAGAGGTCTGTTGAATGGTCCACTTATATAAAATGGGAACTCTCTTTCTATGTGTGCATGTATGTATATGAATTTATGTATGTGTACATATATGCATATATCAAATAACATAACTTATGTATTCGTGGAGAAGGAAGAGCTCAAAAGAACTATCCACTAGATCAGGGGTTCTCAAACTACGGCCTGAAGGCCAGATGTGGGCTGAAGTGGGCAGAACCACTGGGTTATGGCAAATGGGCTGAGGGGCGGAGACAGAGTGTGAGCTTTTGTTTTTACTATAGTCCGGCCCTCCAACAGTCTGACGGACAGTAAACTGGCCCCCTATTTTAAAAGTTTGAGGACCACTGCACTAGATATCTTCTTGCCAATTTGGCCATACCAAATACTATGTCCTAAAAGACTCAAACGTTTTATGCCCAGAACTTCTGTACTGAATCTCCATTGTCACCTGGTCCAATATATGAAACTATGCTTCACTTTAATCTACCTTATCCTGCCCAAACTTCTCTGCTGACATACAATTTCATATGTTCACCTGCCTTTCAGATATCTCAAACTAGATGTCAAGTAGACCTTTTAAATATGTCATGTCCAAAATGGAACTCCTACCTTTACTCTAAATCCCACCTCTCTCCTACCTTCACTATAAATGTTAGAGGATGAAATCATTCTTCCAGTGCCTCATGTATCATCCTCAACTCCTCAATATCTTATACACACACACAAGCGCACACACGCACACACACACACACACAAAAAAAAATTTGTCATCAAAATCTCTATAACATCTCTCAAATATGCTCCCTTCTTGCATCTGACACCATCCTAATCACCTTACTCCTGGACTACTGCAATAGCTCGCTGCTGGATCTACCTACCTCTCAAGTCTCTCCCCACTATAAATCACGCTCTATTCAGACACTAAAATTATTTTCCTAAAGTGTAGGGCCAACCATGTCCCTCATACACCTCTACTCAATAAAGTGATTCTGTGTGTGTGTATATCCAGGATCAAATCAAAATCCTCTATTTGGTATTGAGAGCTCCTTATAACTTAGTCCCACCCTATCTTTCCAGTCTTCTTACAGCTTATTCTCTGCCACATAGTCTACAATCCAGTGTCACTGGCCTGACTGTCCCATACAATACTCCATCTTTTACTTCATACCTTATTCTGATAGTCCCTCATGCCTGAAAGGTTCTCCATCATCTCTGGATACTGTCTTCCCTGGCTTCCTGTAATTGTCCCATCTTCAGGAAACAGTCCCCAATCTCCCTTAATACTAGAACTTTCCCTATTTCCTACCTATCCTTTATTCAGTTTATTTATACATATTAAATTTGCTAGTCTCCTCCATAAGAGGATAAGATAACTATTTCCCTGAATATAGAAGCTGTCTTTTGCAAACTCTTTTTGTATATGCAGTGCTTAGCCCAGTACCTGGCACACAGTAGGTATTTAAATGTTTACCAACTAAGTGACACTATTTTGTAGCCATCTTTTTACTTATCCTTCCATCCAATCCTTCTCCCCACCAAGTTTTCCATTTCTAGAAACATTATCAAATCAATACTGCCACTGCTCCTGGAAATGATATATCAATCTACTCTCCCTTATGGTTCTGTTCCCCATTCATATAATCCTCTATTTGTGTTATTCCTTCCTATAAAAATTTAAGTTCCTTGATATCAAGCTCTTTGCTTTTGTTTTTGAATATCCTATGCTTAGCTCAATTCTTGGCATCCATAAATATTTGCTCATTCACTTATCTCTTATAATTTATTATGTTCAAATAATGATCACCAAAAAAGCACTCAAATGTAAGAACAATAATATGATATACAAAAGAGAAACTCTTAAATGGTAAACCTGGCAGAGGAAAAGAAAAAATCTTAATCCCATTGTTGTAGTATTTGGTATAACCTGATAACTTATACAAATAAGGGGGTTTCTATCAAAAGATACACATACAAGAATCACCAGTTCAGGTTTTTTGGTGCAGGTTCTTGTTAAATGATAGAAAAAATAAAGAAGAAAGTTTGCAAAGTCAAATTTTTAAAGGCTTTTTAAAATAAGATAGTTTTGTTTTGTTTTGTTTTGTTTTTTGCCTGCTAGGGATATGAAGAGAATGGACTTTGGTCTCTCATAGTTTCTTTCTAATTTTTATCAAGTATTTTATGAAATACTGAATATAAGCGCAATATATATATATATGTATATATATATATATATATATATATATATATATATATATATATATATATATATATATATATTCTTAATTGATTTTTTTAATGGGGCAGAGATGACCAATCCAACTGCAACCTCTCTATAATTTGTCGACTAGCTAAAAGGTGCAGTATAGAGATATAGCTGACAAAAAATAAGAAACTTTTATGGAACTGATGCTTAGTGACCTGAGACTGACCTCTTTTTTCACTGGAGTGCTATGTGCTGCTGCTGCAGAGAACTGCTCCAATGCCTGCTGATGTTCCTCCCTGAGTGGCTGCTCCGGTGGCTGCTGTTGAGCCCCAGCTTGTCCCTGCTGTCCAGAGGCTTCTTGATGCTCTGGCTCTTGGTCCTGTTTTGATTCAGAATCAGATCCAGATTCCGTAGTCATGATTGATTGTTCTGCAAGAAAGGGAAAAGGACCCAACTATTCAGTAAAATTTTTTCTTCACTACAATAGAAAAAGCATGAAGATAGGATGCTATATTAGATAGGAAAAAAAGAAATAATCAAAGAAAAAATGAAGAAATACTTAATATTTATTATACAGTTCTGTTTACATAGCCTAACAATAGACTGATCACATTTATTAAATGTATTACACTCATTTACAGCCTGAGGATTGTGAGTCATAGAAATTTTTAAGATTAAAATGAACCTTCAGGGAAAAACTACAGACTTAAGAAGATGATTATGAGTTTTATTCTTTACTAACTTTTTTGCCATAAAATAGCAAAAGTTTAATATTAAAATAACTAGCCATCATAATTAAACAATTAAAGTATAGCCTCAACTTCCTTTAAACATATTTGACACATCAGCCAAATCAGTCATTGCCTATGAAGTACCAATATGCTATTCCCTCTCTCCCTTCCCTGACCTTGTACTTCATGGAAGGAATGAAGAGAACAGAAAAATAGGAAAGTCCTGTTAATGTCTCCAAATTTCTTTTTGATTGATCAATTTTGACTTATCCTTCTTGAAGTATACCAAGGGTTAACAGCTGACTCATTTTCTCTTGGATGAAAGCTAGTTTGGCATAGCTTCCTATTCTTGTTCAATTGCTCTCAAACTACTTATTGTACATCTGCCTCCTTCATACCTCCAATGGGAATGGTGCATAGTTATAGTTGTTAAATTCTTTAACTTACGTCTGTCTCCCCATTTGGGGTTTTCTTGGTAGAGATACTAGAGTAGTTTGTCATTTCCTTTTCCAACTCATTTTGCAGATGATGAACTGAGGCAGACAGGGATGAGTGATGTGCCCAATACCACATAGCTAGTATCTGAGGCCGGATTTGAACTCAGGAAAATGGGTCTTTCTGACCCAGACAGGTGCCACCTAGCCAACCACAGAATTATTGGATCTATTCCAAAGTATTTTCTATGTCATAAGACAGGGATAGCTAACCTGGGTCCTTAACTTTTAGAAAATATTTTGATAATTATATTTCCACATAAGTAGTTTATTTTGAAATCTTGTATATTTTATTTAATGGATTTTAAAATATTGTTTAAAGACAGAATCCATGGGCTATGCCATTTTGTCAAATGAAACCATGACACAAAAAGTTTATAATATATGCCAAAAATAGATCAAGCAGTGAATTAAGCTATAGACCAATGAATGGATTTCTGAATTGAAATAATTATACATAATTATAGTCTAGCTCAGGGGTTCTCAAACTATTGCCCATGGGCCCACTGTGAACGTTTATGCTGCCCGCTGGATTATGGCAAATGGGCTGAGGGGTGGAGACAGAGTGTGAGTTTTTGTTTTTACTATAGTCCGGCCCTCCCACAGTCTGTGGGACAGTGAACTAGCCCCCTATTTAAAAAGTTTGAGGACCACTGTGCTAGCTTACACCCAAAAGGAATCCCCATTATGATATTCCCAACAAGTGGGTATCCAGAATATACTTGAAGACCTCCAATGAGAGGGAAATCTACTTTTCTAAGTGGTTCATTCTATTTTAGAACTGATCTAAATATACCCAAAAATCCTTTCTTATATCAAACAAATTTGTCTTTTTAGGAACAGACACACACACAACAAATCTAATTCATTTTTCAGGCAAAATTCCTTTTAAATCCTTGATGGCAGCAATCATGTTTTCTTAAGTCTTCTCTTATTTAAGTAAAATGTTCCCATTTCCTCCTTCTGACCTCACAGAACATGGACTAAAAGTCGCTCACTATCAAGATGGCCCACTTCTAGACTAGCCTATTTTATATATTTTCCCTGTAATGTGGCACCCAGAACTATATCTGCTCTTCCAGATGTGTTCTGACTAGAGTAGTAGATATCAGAAAAATAAGACTTTAATTTCCTTGTTCCATCATTTTTTTAGACATGTTTAACTACTCATGATCTCATTTAGGTTTTCTTGGCAAAAATACCAGAGTGGTTTACTATTTCCTTCTGCAGTTCATTTTTACAGATAAGGAAACTTAGGCAAACAGTATTAAGTGATTTTCCCCCCAGGGTCATACAGTTGGTAAGTATGCAGATTTGAACACACAAAGAAGAAACTTCCTGATTTCAGACCCCATACTCTATCCACTGCACCACTTAGCCACAGTCTTATTTCTATCTGCTGCTAACCCTTTTAATGAAGTTCAAGTTTGCATTCAATTAGCTCTTTTGCCAGCAACACACAGTTCTGATTAAAATCCTCACATCTTATGCAAAATAACCCTGCCTCCTCCCCTGTCTTGAGGGAATAATTTTATATAATTTATTCTGAGCTAGTAGCATTACCATATTTACTTGCATACACCAAAAGTTCCATGATATGATTAATGTGAATACCCATTTCTCTGACACAGTACTTTTTAACACATGGGACATTAAAGTCAATATGGCCTTGCTACAGAATCTGCTTTTTCTAGATAAATATGCCCAACTAACTAAACGTGTTTAGCCATAAAAGGTACAAAGTTAAAGCTCAGAAAGGACAATGATTACAAAAATATAATAAATCCTGCTTTAACATTTCATTCTCTGGATAAAGTTTTGTTCCTTACCAAATTTATAGTTGGGAGTAAAACCTGAGTGCATTTTGGGGCAGAAAAAGTTTTTTTTCTCTTAAACAGAAATGAATATTCTGGCACTTTGAAATTTTTGGCCCATGCACTTAATCTCAACCAAATTTATGCATTTTGTCAAAATTTGCACATTTTTTATATCTTTAACCAACATTATACACTAAATCTACTGCTTTAAATGTAAGAGAAACATTCATAAAGTTATTTATGTAAAATATATCTCCTGAGAACTTTGTATTTTTCTCTAGTCTTCCCAAATCTTATAAAACTCTTTGCAGAAAACAAGGATATATTCAGTAAATTCATTTTGATTCAATTCGAATGCCACTTATGTGCCTGCTATGAGCTAGACACTATGCTATAAAGAACTGGGGAGGGGATGTACAACTACTCCCACATCAATTACCATTATACTCTGTACCCTGATACTTTTATCAGATGAGAATGCTTCTGAATGACAAGATATGTAAACCAGGTATAAACAATTCCTAGACTTTGAACCAATAAATAAGAAATATAAATTGAATATTAGATTGAAGTGCTTCTAGTCCTTGAATGACACAGACAATAACAGACTTCCAAGTGCTGCCTATATCAGGCATTAGTAATAATCTCCTAATTACATATTTTTAAAAGGGGAGGTGAGGAGAAGAGGCTGGCCAAAAATAGGAAATTACAAAGATCTCCTAAGGGGTTCCTTCGTTCTAACAAGCTGGACCACATCAAGGAGAGGATCTGTTTCAGCAGGTATAGAAGAGGGGAAGAATGCCTTAGAGAGATCACCCTGTGTGTGTTTGTGCATGTGAGTAGATATGAGTGTATGTGTGTTTTATTTAATGTCTTCTAACTTCTTTTTTTTTAATGTTGTATTATATTTTTATTCATTTTATTATACACTTCCCAATTATATTTTAATCTGGCTTAACTACAGAGAATTTTTTTTATTAATTTTATAATTATAACATTTTTTGACAGTACATATGCATGGGTAATTTTTTACAACATTATCCCTTGTACTCCCTTCTGTTCCGAATTTTCCCCTCCTTCCCTCCACCCCCCTCCCCTAGATGGCAGGCATTCCCATACATATTAAATATCTTATAGTATATCCTAGGTACAATATATATGTGCAGAACCGAATTTTGTTGTTGTTGTTGCAAAGGAAGAATTGGATTTGGAAGGTAAAAATAACCTGGGGAGAAAAACAAAAAATGCTAACAGTTTACACTCATTTCCCAGTGTTACTTTTCTGGGTGTAGCTGATTCTGTCCATCATTGATCAATTGGAATTGGATTAGCTCTTCTCTATGTTGAAGATATCCACTTCCATCAGAATACATCCTCATACAGTATGATTGTTGAAGTGTATAATGATCCCCTAGTTCTGCTCATTTCATTCAGCATCAGATGATGTAAATCTCTCCAAACCTCTCTGTATTCATCCTGTTGGTCATTTCTTTTTTTTTTTTTTTTTTTTTTTTTTTTTTTTTTTACTTTTATTAAAAAAAATAAGCTTTTATTTGTGTCTTTTCTTACATTACTGTGATTTCCCCTGAGTATCTCTCCCCCTCCCAGAGAGTTGTTCAATATATCAAATTGTATTGGGAAAGTGAGGGTAATGAGGCAATTGAAGTTAAGTGACTTGCCTAAGATCATACAGCTAGCGTCAAATGTCTGAGGCTGGATTTGAACTCAGCTTCTCCTGACTTCAGTACTGTTGCTCCATTCTCGTGCTACCTAGATGCCCCTCAAATTGTTTTTTTTTTTTTTCAAAGTGATTTTTTTTTATTTTTTTATTTATTTTATATATATATATATATATATATATATTTTATAATATTATCCCTTGTATTCATTTTTCCAAATTACCCCCCCTCCCTCTATTCCCTCCCCCCGACGACAGGCAATACCATACATTTTACATGTGTTACAATATAGTCTAGGTACAATACATGTGTGTGAATATCATTTTCTTGTTGCACAATAAACATTAGAATCCGAAGGTACATGCAACCTGGGCAGACAGATATTAGTGCTAACAATTTACATTCCCCTCCCAGTGTTTCTTCTCTGGGTGTAGCTACCTCTGTCCATCATTGATCAACTGGAAGTGAGTTGGATCTTCTTTATGTTGAAGATTTCCACTTCCATCAGAATACATCCTCATACAGTATTGTTGTTGAAGTGTACAGTGATCTTCTGGTTCTGCTCATTTCACTCAGCATCAGTTGATTTAAGTCTCTCCAGGCCTCTCTGTATTCCTCCTGCTGGTCATTTCTTACCAAGCAATAATATTCCATAACCTTCATATACCACAATTTACCCAACCATTCTCCAACTGATGGACATCCATTCATCCTCCAGTTTCTAGCTACAACAAAAAGAGCTGCCACGAACATTTTGGCACATATATGTCTCTTTCCGCTCTTTAGTATTTCTTTGGGATATAATCCCAGTAGTAGCGCTGCTGGGTCAAATGGTATGCACAGTTTGATAACTTTTTGGGCATAGTTCCAAATTGCTCTCCAGAATGGCTGGATTCTTTCACAACTCCACCAGCAATGTATTAGTGTCCCAATTTCCCCACATCCCCTCCAACATTTGTCATTATTTGTTCCTGTCATCTTAGCCAATCTGACAGGTGTGTAGTGGTATCTCAGAGTGGTCTTAATTTGCATTTCTCTGATCAGTAGTGATTTGGAACACTCTTTCATGTGAGTGGATATAGTTTCAATTTCTTCCTCTGAGAATTGTCTGTTCATATCCTTTGCTGTTGGTCATTTCTTACAGGCTAACTTCTTCTGATATGAAATGTTTTGGAAACAGGATCATAAAAAGATTTCTGATGATTTTTATCCTCTAAATAAATGAGGGGTTTGCTTGTCACATAGTTTAAAGATATGGTGAGAATATTTTTTTTTAATTCAACATGTAATTACTTTTCAAATATAAAGTGCCATAATACAAATTTCTTTATTAACGTAAAATGCTTCTGATTTTAATGTTTTTTGTAAACTAGTTCTAAAAATAAAACCCCAAACCAAAAATTAAGAACTAAGAATTTTTATAAGAATTTCTCTAGTAATTTAATCTTAGTGCCAAGAGATTTCTCCAATGCTAGTGTTTCCCTTAATACTTCATTTTGATTTGATTCTGCCTTCAGAATAACTTCACAGTTACCGCCCAAAATTATACTGCCTATTACACATAATTTGGATGAAAAATCTCTAATTAAATATGGCCCAACACTTGATGATCAATCTTACAAAAAGCAATCTCCCAAATACTTGCTGTAATCAGACACTTATAAATAATACTTCCAATCTATCTAAATTATTGATGTTTTTAACAGTATATGCATTATTTAATACATAGTAACTATGTTTTCCTACTGAACTGTTTTGATAAGATAAAAATGACTGCTTTTGATGTACTGATTGTCCCAAAATGCGAACCTTTAGGGTTTAGCAGATACTTACTGGAATTAAGCCTCCAATGATAGAAGTTAGGAAAAGTAAGAGTAACTTACAGTGCTTATAATAAAGTAATACTAATTTATCCGATTTATACACACATATGTATATATGTATATGTACTTTAATGTTAAATTTTATCTTCATAGGTAGAAGTTCATTTTTTAAAGTTCTTTTTTAATGGGTCAGTCATCATTCTGAATTAGGCTTCCATAACACTGCACAATTATGATCCTCCTTTCTCTGATTATTCTCTCTCCTTTTATTCATTATTTTTTCATAATTTTTTTCATTTTTAACATTTTTCATCATTAGTTTTTCTTCTTCCTTTTGAATGGTTAATTAAGGCTATTTTCTAACGTCTCGATTCTATCTTCTTTTTCTCCCTTTATACTCCACTCCTTTGAAGGAGATTGTTCATTCATATGATGGTAACTATCACATGTGAGGTAAATATCTTTCAAAGTAATTTGCCCAATCTTGACCTCTGAAGTTCAATATTTCCAGTTGTCTACAGGACCTCTTTACCTGAAGATTCTGCCAACATTAGAAACAATTCAAAACTGAGCTTTCACAATCATTTCTTTTTACAATTTGTATCATGTCAATTCCCTAAATGACCAAAATTGCTCAACTCCTCTTACTTGACTTGGCTTTCAGGACCCTTTAACTAAATTATGCTCATGCAACCTTTCTTTTTATTGAAATTAAGAATCAATCTGAATGACTTAACATGCTATGTTCATTTGCTTTACTTCTTGTATCTGCACAATGAATTAATTCTTCCACTTGACATGACTTCCTTGTCTCTTCCAATAAGCAAAATAGCTCTCTTCCATTATATTACTTCCTTCCTTCAAAACACAGTGTGCAAGCTCTACATCCTTCAAGAAACCTTCTTTGATTACTACTAACTATGGTGACTCCTTACCTAAGTAACTCATCAATATTTACATTCTCAGTTTGTGCTAAAGTCAACTCTCAATTTTTTGAGCTAAGATAAGAAATCGTATTATAAGTGATTCCAAACAGCAGATAACCAAAAGTCCTTGGTGTATGGCTTTTTAAGTGCACTGTGGAGTAAAAGTTGATCTTATTCCCGAGGCACATTTAACTTTATAAATATCTTTAATACAGATGAAATAGCACAGGATATGATCAGGCAGTTTTAGGAAGAAGAAATTAAAGTTATCCATATACAATAGTCTATCTGTAATCACATAGAATGTTCTAAATCACTATTAGTTAGAGAAATGCAAATTAAAACAATTCTGAGATATCCACCTCATTGACATATCACAGGAGAAGGAAAAAATGACATATGGTAGAGGTGATATGGAAAAATTGGGATGTTAATGCACTATTGGTGGAGTCTCGAAGTAATCCAACCATTCTGAGAAAATTGGAACTATGCCAAAAGGAAAAATTGTGCATACTCTTTGACCCAACAATACTATTAATATAATCTATATACCAAAAAGAAAAGAAGAAAAGGAAAAGATCTCATATTAGTTTCCAAAGTAATATCCCTGAAGGTCAAAGTCTTATTATGTCACACTCCCCAACACTCAAAATTCCCCTGGCTCTAAGTTATCTCTAGGCCCAGATACCATTTATCTTCATGTCATCCTTTTAAAACATGTTTTTAATCTGTTTGATAATATTTAAATGATTAACACAGTAGTATATGTATATAACTTATACGTGAGGAAATATGCAATTGATGCATTCTTTTAAAAAATTAACTACATAAGCAATTAAAATTATGTACAAAAATTAGAGATGAGTCAGAGGTGAGAATACTTTATACTGCTCTATTCAGACTGATACAGTGTTAACTGCAGAATTTCCTTATGTCTTTGCAAACTGACAGTTTTAATTTTCTCTGCCTAATTTTTACTTACTTTCCCTCCCTCTTACTTCTCACTCCTTCTGTCTTGATGGTTATTAAAGAGAGGTAAGATTTTATCCATTTCAGAACCAAGAGTTCTCTGAAGGACCTCAAATATCAATGAACTAGGATTGGTGACAGCAAGACAGTAAGCATTTAAATAATACCCTCTCACTAGATAGGGGCTTGGAATTCAGAGGAAATTATTCTTATCTTTCTATAGACTGAGAATAAAGAGATAAAGAATGAAGGTTCCAAAAGTAGCATTTGCAAGTGTAAGTGGAACCATGGCAGAATTCTTGGCCCAATTTAACTAAAAGATAGTCATCAGCATGCATTTGAGCCTTGCTCACTTACAGACATAGATTGTGAAAGCTGGAAAAAAAAATCAACCTTTGTGATTCCCACTTAAAAAAAGGTCATCTCAATCTCCCAATAAGTAATTGCTTTACTAAAACAGTTTCTATGTTTAAAATCAAACTTTCCTACACTGACAGAAAATACTCTAAAAATGCTATAAAAAATTGCAAAATTTAAATCAGTACCATTTATGTACAAAAAAAAAAGAAGTCAAAAGAAAGCAATGTAACTTTTCAATATTGGCACAAATGGATTTTATTTATATTGTCTTCTTTCCAAGGAAAGTAGAAATAAAATGACGGAAAGGGGAAAAAAAAACATTGATTTATTTCACTTATTTCCCACATAACTAACTTTATGAGAGAGATAAGACTCAAAAATTCCATCAATGTTATGTGGGCCTTTGAGTCTTTTGTGATTTATTTTTTAACACCAACAGATGAGCTAATATGTATCAATGATGAAGAAAGAAAGAGGTACACCATTCTTGCTTCTAGAAACATGCCTTTCCTTTAGAAATCCCAAGGGTTAGATTTAAAAGAGAAAGCAATAGTGGTATTTGGTCATTTGCAAAGATGGAATACAGAGAAACAAAGAGAGAGAGAGAGAGAGAGAGAGAGAGAGAGAGAGAGAGAGAGAGAGAGAGAGAGAGAGAGAGAGAGAGAGAGAGAGAGTCTAAAGACTTTTGAACCTGAATAAGTTCAATGTAAATGACAATGCCAAAATCCCTTTTGACAAAAAACTCTAATCAACTTCACTGGAACTGTTATGGCTAATTATGTCTCCAAGGAAAAAGAAGCATCTATTTACCTTGGGCTTTATATCATGTCAATATTATCAAGTAATTATTGAATGTTCATAGGTAGAAAGGTCACATATCTATGATTATGGGAGTGATATGATATAGTTTAAATTATAAACTTGCATTTTAAGGTAAAAGTAAAACAGCCATAAATTAATAATCAACCAAAAATGTTTACTAGACAATTACTGTGTTCTTAACACTATGAAAGATAGAAAAGTGATATAAATTATTGTACTCAAGGAGTATATAATCTTATTCAGTAACGATAAACTCACAGATTATTCAAAATGTGTATCTTTTGATATATACATAAAATAATATTAATATATGTAAACAACTGGGAAAGCCTTTGAGATATGTTGGTGCTTCTCACTGAAGGCAAGGAATCTCAAGATCCAAGGATCCTAAAGTGTCACAAAGGAAGTTTTAAGTTGCTCCCGTGATGATGTAAGAAAACAGAGGGAAGAGATAGAGACTTGTTAGAAAGTGCCAAATAAGTTTCCTCACCTACAAAATAGAATGGATAACAGTAATATGGCAGGTGACCCAAAGGCTAGGGAGTATAAGAACAGGTGAAGGCATATATAGACGACCATTAGCATTTTACAAAATTCTTTCAATGAATAAATTTACAAGAACCATTAATTTTAATATCTGATGTTTGGATAAATTTTTTCAAATCCTTGTAATTCATTCAAAAGCATTTTCTAAGTACCACATTGGTTGGCACTGTGATTGGCACTGTGATAGATGCTGGCAATAAAAAAAAAGACAGAATAGCTCCTGCCCTCAACAGACTGATTTTCCACACGCAGTAACATGTACATACAAAAAACTCAAAAAAATATATTCAGAATAAATACAAAGTAAATGAGGAGAATGCAACTGGAGAAAATTGGGGGAAAAACATAAGAATGAGATGGCACTTACTTGTTTAAAAAAAAAAAAGAAGCTAGACACAAAATCAGAAGTAAGAATGGAAACCCTTCTAGGAAAGCAGGAGTCCTCATGTAAAGGCATGGGGAGAAGGAGATGAAATGCTGTAAATAAAGAACAGATAATAAATAAATTTGCCTGGATAGTAAAGTCCATGAAAAAGATAAGTATGAAATCATTTGGAAAATTTTAAAAGCTTTAAAGGTCAAAATGGAATTTTTATTTTTTTCTGGAGGCAAATGGAAGTCAATGGAGCTTCCTGAGTAGGAGAATGACATGAGTAGCTCTGGTTTTAGACATATAAATCTAGAAGCTATATGAAAGATGAATTGGAAAATGGGGGTAGTCCACAGACCAATTAGAAGATTTTAAAATAATTCAGACAAGAGGTGATGACATCTAGGGTGGCTATGTTTTGATTGTAGAAGAGATAGAAGAGAAAGATATTTTGATTGAATACAAATTGAATTTGATAAGGAAGAACAAAGAATTGAAAGTAACTTTATGGTTGTAATTTTAATTAGGAACATGGTAGTACCTTCAACAGGAAAAGAAAAATCAAAAAGAAGGGTGGGTTTTAGAGAAAAAAAATGATAAATACTGACTAAGGCAGTTTTTTGGGTTTTGTTTTTTAAAAGAATAAAGTTCTTTAATGCAAGGCAAATTATATCAAAAATATGTTTGTCCCTCCCCTCCAACTCTTCTGTCTTTATATTTTATTTTTTCCAGATAGTTTGGGACTGGTGAAGAAATCAGTGAGATCAGAGGCAAGAGGAAATAGGAGAATGACATTTATAAAATTGAGATAAGCATGCTGTGCTCCAAGTCCATTTCCTTTGCTTATTTTATCAACTATATTCTCTTGGAATCTATAAAGTGAAAGATATGTAAAGAATTAGAGGAAAAAATAGGTGAAAATAAAAACATTTTTGGAGGCAGAAGAAAATAGTAATTGCCATCATAGAAAAAGAAGAACAGATCAGTTACAAGATATGAAAAGAGTAAAGGAAACAGAAAAACTGGAAGAATATTAGTCCAAGGACAAAAAGGTAAAGATTACAATAGAGAATAGAGGAACAGAAAAGTTGGAAGACATGGTAAATCATGTAGAAATTATTCACAGACTCTTACATTGATCAACACAAAAATGACTTTAAAGACCTGTTCTTAATAGAGTCTAATTTCCATTCCCATTGCTAGAATAAAGCAGGGTATACCAGAGAGAGCTCATCAATAAATCAAGGAAGTTGTCAGGAAAAGTGTCAAGTTATATATGTCAAGCTAGATACTACTACATATAAGAAGAAAAAAAAACCAAGGAAAACATCAAGAAATTCACAGGAGATAAAATCAAAGAAAAGATGTACCATGGGAATCTCTCAAGAACAACTTTGGAAAGACACAAAGAACAATGGGGCTGAAGGTTGGTTAGGGAAGGTAAGTTCTCTAAAGAGAACAATGTGAATACACAAGGAATTCATCAATGAAGCTAATTTTAAAATCAAGATAGAAGATTGAAGCAAGGGCAGGCAACAGAGGATGTACACAAAGATGGGGCACTGTGCTGTAAAAATAGTGTCAGAAGCAATGAAGCTGAGAATGAACTGAGGCATGGCAAAGAATGCTAATGGCAACAAGATTTTTTTTTAGTTAGACTGAGGAAAAGTACATTTAAAATGGATAGCAGCACTGGTCAGGGTGAATGAGAAGAGGAAAAGAAGGCAGGACTGCTCAAACATACTTTTGTTTTTGCTTTCTCCACCAAAGGAAATGTCCATTGGAGTAGAAAAGACAAAGTACAGAGAAACATGTATAAACCATTACCATTCAGTCAGTTTGAATTCTACTTCTGCCAAAATTTCTATTTACTATGTTCTATTATAAATTATTAGAGGGACAATTAGTGAACATGTAGAAAAGCAATTATGTTCACAAAAATCAGCATGATTCAATAAAATCAGGTTAGACTAGTCTTATTTCCCTTAAAAAAAACAGGATTTCTAGGTCAATAAGATCAAAAAAATTTTATACCTACATATTTAAGCAAAGTATTTGACCAAAACATATCATTATTTTTTGTGTGTGTAGCAAACACATAGATATGTGGATGAGACAAGAATCTGAAAGAGGCTGGAATTGCACATTCAATGAGTAGTCACTCAAGGGATCAATGATCAACTTGCAAATATTTCTCCAATAAAGCACCTCAGAATTCTGTCCTTGATCTTATACTCGTTAATATTTTTTTTTGCCACCAACATGGACCAAGAAATAAATGACATGCTTATCAAATTAGCACAAAACTGGGAGGAAGCTAACATAGTAGAGACAGCTAGAGGGTGTAGTAAAGTGGGAGAAAAATGTAATTTCAAATTTGTTATATAATAACATTCACTTGTTATATAATAGCTTGCCAACTGTCACAGAGATATTCAAACTCTCTCAATCTCAGTTTATTTATCTGCAAAATGTAAATAATAATAGTACCTCCCTCCTTGGTTTGTTGCTAGGATGAAATAATATTTGTAAAGTACTTTGCACTATATAAATGCTAACTATTGTTATTATTATGACAAATGATAGAGTTGGTACACAAAAATATCAACAGTCTAGAAAAGCAGACTGACAATATAAATATAAATTCTTACACTTGGGTCTAAAAAATAAATATCAAATATGTATCATGAGGAAGGGAGTTACATTTGTCTAAAAAAGATTTGGGATATCTAAAAGCTAGACAGTCATTCATCTACATAAAACACTGAACTTTCTCAGATTTATCAGCAGGGATAAAAAAGAGATCAAATTTCATAGAAAGTTCAATTGAAAGAAATCTAAAAAATAATCTCCACAGAATTAATACAAAAGGAAACTATTATGACTAGAAGGAGAACATTATCATTTTTGTAATCCAAGAAAAATCTTTTGTTTGGTGCAATTTTATTCACTATGATGAGAAGAAGCTGTGACATGTCCCATAAGAAGTAAAAGTGGTTTGAAGAACCAAGAAGCTCTAGATTCAAGTTCTGGCTCTATCATTTAATAACTATTTTCCTCTATATAAATCTCCTTTGCCTTTAATTGCTCTAGACAATTCTCTATTTAGAAATTGCAGAAAACATCCTGACCTGAAGTTTGTGTCCATTTCTCATTCAAGAGTTTCTTATACCACTGAATACCCAAATCTAGCCCCCATCCCTATTACAAGAAAGAGGGTAAGATATGAATTCAATGTTACTGGGGCCTCAGTTAAGTTATAGTTAACTTCCTAATACAGAAAACATTAACAAAAACCCTTCCTTATCAGAAGAGGAGGCTAGCTTAAAATTATTTTCAGGAATAGAAATTTAATTGTGATTCCACTTAATGAAGTGAAAACAGACAATTTTTATTATTTCCTCTCACTAAAATCAAATTTACATATGTTAAAAAAAATGCCTCATTTTTGCACAGACCTTTTTTACAAAAGCAAAAAAAAAGTCGATTTATTTTTAAGTGCAAAACACAATGATCCATTTTTCATGGCAAGTAGTAAATAATTTACAAAATAAATAAAATAGTATTATAATAAGTCAGTCTACAATTACTCTTTGAAATTTCACTGATACCAAATGTCAGAGTAAAGAAGTTTCCAATATTCCTGTGACAATCACAAATGCTTGGTTTCATCATACTAGGATGTTTCAAAAAAACAATAGTCAGCAGGTTCTTTGGGGAAACGGAAGCTTAGAAAGCTTTCAAAGGAGCAAGAAGAAGATCATTTAGAGAGGCTGGATATAAGTGAAGACCACTATTAAAACAGGAAGGTCTATCTCAGCCAAGTTGGGAGAAATTGACTAAATTCTGTCCTATAGATATCAGTATTGCTCTGGAGAGAGCCTTCCATTGTGAAAATTAAGTAGATTTATGTCTGTGGATCCTGAAGCAGGGTGGATCATGAACACAAAAAAAGGTCCAGGTTTTTGTTACTAAGAACAGCATGGATTTCAAAAAGATTTTAAATTTCTAATTAGTAAATCACATATTATCTACAATGTTAAAAATCTGATACATATACAGAGATTCATATGGAAAGCAATATTTGATTTCATTCAGGAAAAATTTAATTTTGTGTTAAGTAAGCACTAGCTCCAATATTCTCAAAATACAAAATACAAATCTAAAACAGATATTATTAACATATCATCAATAAAATAGATTTTTTAAGGTTTTATGTCTCTAAAATTAAAAACAATCATATTTACAAAATATAAATCACATTCCAGTATTATATGAATATATTATTGGTGAAGGTGGTCATTTTTTCAATTGTGCCCAATTCTTTATGATACTATCTGGAGTTTTTCTTGGCAAAGAGACTAGAATGGTTTGCTATTTTCTTCTCCACTTCATTTTACAGATAAGTA
This sequence comes from Sminthopsis crassicaudata, assembly GCF_048593235.1. Lineage (NCBI taxonomy): Eukaryota > Metazoa > Chordata > Mammalia > Dasyuromorphia > Dasyuridae > Sminthopsis > Sminthopsis crassicaudata. Next base: position 226,820,316 of record NC_133617.1, on the reverse strand, counting down.
AGTTGCGGCAAATAAGGTTATGTGTTTCACACAGATATTGTGTCTAAAACTAGATTTGAACTCAGAAAAACGAGTCTTCTTGACTCCAGGCCCAACCACCACTTAGCTACCCATATGTATATGAGAATGTAATCAATAATGGATTACATAAATTAAATAGTAATAATAAATTAAATTATCTTCCAAAAATAAGCTAAACTCAACAGTAAGGTTATATAACTTTATTATTGTTTTATATTTATACTAACTCTTTGGGGGATTTCTTGGCAGAGATACTAGAATAGTTTGCCATTTCCTTCTCCAGCACATTTTACAGAGAAGGAAACTGAGGCAACTAGGATTAGATGACTGGCCCAGGGCCACAAAGCCAGATTTGACCTCAGGGAAATGACTATCCAAGCTGTCCTAAAACTATCATACAAAAGTTTTATCTCCTTAAGGAAATTGTAATAGATGACCTATAAAGTTGTTGTATTTTCCCCCCTAATGCCAGGATTAAATCATGAAGTTCTAGAATTTCTGGAAGAGTCAATTTCTACTTCACCTATGTATATGAATTTCTTTTATGTGTCAAAAACAAAACTAGAAATAAACTTCTAGGGTTATTTCTTTAGAGATAATATAATAGCATATTAACAGGACAATAAAAAGTTGAATCTTCACCACCCCTTTGATAAATGAGCCCTAAAACCATCCATATAAGTAAGATATAGGGGAAAAAACCCATGAGTCACTATATTTTTTCATTCTTCAGTAGTGTTTCATTTAATAGAACTTTATAGGAACTTTAATAGAAAACAACAGCAATAGTATAAAGAAATTAAATTTTAAGTTTCTGGCAGAAAAACAGCCAAAAATATTTTTAGCGGGTAACACTTTCAATCCTAAAATTCATCTTCTCACAACTATAATAATTTGTGAGTTTTTCTAACAGTGAGTATAATTTAATGACTTAATTTTATTTTTTTAATCACTTAATTTTCTTTAGCAAAAAATATATGTCAGTCCCAAAATACCCAAGATTAAAGTTTAAGGAAAAATTAAATCAAAAGGAGGGGGGGGAAATATGTAAAGTACCAACAAACTGCAAAAGAAACAACAGTATGCCCAGTACTCTTGCCAAATATAATAATGGATGAAGTATAATTGAATGAACTATACATAATAACTACTTCATAATAACTACTTTCCTCCAACTCATAAAATGCACATAGAATGACTAGAATATTATTCAAAAATGATGTAAAACTACACTTTTCAACTAAAATAGAAATATTCACTGACTTTCAGATTTTTAAACATTTGATGTTTAAAATAATAGTTTATAAAAAATGTTACATAATGCTCATTAGTGATAGTTTAGGAGTTATTTTCTCATTAGAAGCAATCTTTTGTTTTCTTAAATGGGAGGCAAAATATGGGGAGCATTTAGACTTTAGAACTGAAAAGTCAGATCATGTATACATTTTATTAATCTACATGTAACAATATAACTGACTTTTGACATATGGTCTCTATTTTGAAGACATCAGATCTAGTTTAGTTGCTTTTCTATATGATAAGCAGCTCCGTCTAATGGGTGCTGGAGCCAGGAAACCAAAGCCAGGCTCTGACATGCTGACACTTCCAGGGAAAATCATTTAACTTTTTGGTACTTTAGGCCAGGGCTTCTTAAACTTTTTCCACTCATGAATGTTTTTCACAAAAAATTTTATGTGACTACAGGAATATAGATATATAAAATAGGTATGCAAACAAATCATTTACTGATAATAAAACATAAAGAGTTTATTTTGACAATTATTTTGTATATATATAACATTTTCTATTTATTAAAAATGAAAGCAAATTTGCATACTAATGAGATGGATGTGACTTTATTTTTATATAAAGAATTAAATTTTGGTGGAATATTTGATACCTTCTAATGTTGCCTATTTTTAAGATGTCCATATTCAATGCAACCCAAAGTTTAAGAATCTTTGCTTTAGGCCATCTGCTTTAATGTGTTCCATCACCATCTTTCCTCAGAACTCTGATGGAGATAGCCAAAAACGCTGAACACAAGAGCCTTGGGGATAGCAATGTTTTCAGCCTAATATGTGCAAACTCTTGTGGGGAGACAGTCTGGTAAATGCTACTGCTTTTACTTTAAGGAAAGAAAGTTCTTGTTACCAAAGTCCTTGGCACTATTAATGGCTCAACATCAGAAATTGATATGATTTTACAGTGAAAATAACACTAAAGGAAAGGCATTGTCTTCTGCTTTGCTACTGTCTTATAAAGACTATGGGACCTTTCAATCTGACTTGCAGCTAACACTTTCCATATGTGTTGTCTCTCCTACTAAAATGGAATTTTTGAGAAGACTATTTTTATTTTTTCTATTTGTATCAACCAACGTTTAGCACAGAACAAATCCTTGATAAGTTCCTTATTCTTTCAGCCTGTCATATATTTACTCTAAACCAAAAAAAATAACAAGTCCAGTCCCCAATTTTCAATGAACAACTGCAATTCCACTTCATTTGAAACTCCCAATATTTGCTTCAACCACAATTCTACTTACTGCCCCAAAGTCTAAGTTTATATAGTTTAAAATATTAAAGTGTATCCCTTTATTTTAATTGTCGGTGTTTTACCCATACCTGTGATTTTATTCATGCTTGGAGCACTCAAAGAGGAAAATCCTCCACAAAGGCAAATCTACACCTTCTCGCAAACTTAGAATCAGAAAGAGTTGCCAGGGAATGTAGAGGCTAAGCAATTTGACCATATAGTGTTACATATGGCAGCAGTAGGCCTTTAAACTAGATCTTCCTTTTCTCCAGAGCTGGATCTCTCTTCATTAGGAATACATCTCACTTTATTTAAAAATAAAATATTGTTTAAAGGTACTTTATAAGGACAATAGTTTTAAATAAGTGGAAGGTTATGTGGCATAGTGAATGGAGTGCTGGCCCAGGAGTCAGGAGGACCTAAGTTCAAATCTGGCCTCAGGTACTTATTAGACCTGGGCCAGTCACTTAACTCCATTGCTTCAGTTTCCTTTTATGTAACATGTGCTGAAGAAGAAACTGGCAAACTACTCCAGTACTTTTGCCAAGAAAATCCTAAGTGGGGTCATGAAGCCAAACACAACTGAAATAACTCAATAACAACATAATTATACAATCAAATGTTTGTCATTTTACTCCTGAGAGGTAAAGTAAAGATCACAGATGCTTCTGGGCACAAGGCAATTTCACCTGTTAATGGATTTTACCTGTTTAGATATTAATGATATAAATGTCTCCTCTCACAGATTCTCACAGTTAAAACAGCTTTTGGAAGTCCTCTTATATAATCTGTCCCCAAATGGGAGTCCTCATCTACAATATCCCCAATAACTAATAATAGTTTGAAGTTGAAGATATCAGAAGAGGGCAGCTAGGTGGCACAGTGGATAGAGTACCAGTCCTGAAGTCAGGTGGACCTGAGTCACACCTCAGACACTTAACATTTCCTAGCTGTGTGATATTGGGCAAGTCACTTAACCCCCAATTGCCTCAAGAAAAAAAAAAATCATATATATATATTATATGCGTGTGTGTGTGTGTGTGTGTGTATATATATGTATATATATATATATGTATATATATATACATATATATATATATCAGGAGATAGGAAAATTACCTCCTGAAATAATCCATTCCATTTCTGGAGAGCTCTAATTGTTATGAAGTTTGTTTTTGTTTTTTCATTTTTTTATTAATTTTTATAATTATAACATTTTCTTTGACAGTACATATGCATAGGTAAATTTTTTTTTACAACATTATCCCTTGTACTCCCCTTCTGTTCCGAGTTTTCCCCTCCTTCCCTCTGCCCCCTCCCCTAGATGGCAGGCATTCCCATACATATTAAATATCTTATAGTATATCCATATATCCTAGGTAAAATATATATGTGTGTGTGTGTGTGTGTGTGTGTGTGTGTGTGTGTGTGTGTGTGTGCGCAGAACCGAATTTTGTTGTTGTTGTTGTTGCAAAGGAAGGATTGTATTCGGATTTTTTTTTTAACCAACAAGTCAAAAATCAACATCTTTGCAACTTCCTCGCTCTTGCTTCTAGAGCCATATGAAACAAAAATAATCCTTCTTCCACATGACAACCTTTTAAATACTTAAAAACAATGAAGTTCCTAGTGAATAGTTTTAAAAAATGATTGAAAAAAATTCCCCTGGCAACATTTGATATAACTTGCCATTATGGCAAGGCAAGAGAATGACTCTGTCAGTTCCAAGGGAGTCACTGGAAAAAAAGCATAAAGAAAAGGTGAGGAAGAAGGTACTACTTTCCAGTCTTATGCTGTTGTCACCTTCTCCATATGCAGCCAAAACAAAGCACAAGGACATTATTACCTCTTCACAATCCCTAGCACACAGACAATTTTCAATTATCAGTCAAATATAAAATATTACACTTGCCAGAAACAAGCAATAGAAGTTAGACAAAATTCACTGAAAAGCTTTAACCCAAAGCAAAATCAGGACAACAGGTAAGCTATATGGGGTTTATATTCAGTTGTCAAAACACCGAAGTTGGAGCCAGAAGGCCTGAGTTCCAATATTAGATTTGTTACACACTACCTCTATGACCTTGGGCAATTCATTTGTACTTCGATTTAATTTTGTCATCTATAAAATGAGGGATTGGCCTAATTTGTCTCCAAATAAATTCTAGTTCTAACATTAGACCCTATCTCAAATAAAGCAGCAAACTGGTGCTGAATCTCTTGTTTCTTCTGAATGCATCCAGGACATTTTTATTGAGAGAGGGGGTATTGTGAGAGGATCTCAATCTATAATTTTATTATTGTGAGGATCTCCCAAAATGGAAAACCTCACTCACCCATATTAAAATACACAATTTTTTTAAACGTTTGTTTAATCATGGAAGAGATGAGTCCTGTTCTGCTCTTTGTTCTACTAAACCATAATAGCATAATGCTGTTTGCTTTCATAGGAGAATAATAGACATGTAGCTGGGCATAGCTATTTCAGATGGCAATATTAAACAAATCTGAATTAGGTTATTTACTACTATGGTTGTGATGCTGTTAGGGAACCAAATGATGTGGTTAGTGGCAGTGCAGAGAGTTGTGGGAACTCCTCTTTGGTCAGCAGAGGTACAATGTGAAAGAATTCACAAACCCTAAATATTAGACTGGCAAAAGGAAGTTTATTGGCATTGAGAAGTCAGCTTTTGCTAGAAGATTGACTTCTTTAGTAGCAAGAGATAAAGGTCCCTAGCAGAGAAATCCTGGCAGAGAGATAAAAGAGGGGTTAACGCTGAGAAGAAAATGTCAGGATAGTTTCAGGGTTCCCTCTATCAATGCCATAATAAAATGAACTACATTTTTTAAAGAAATAATTTTAAAAGCCCATTCTAAGATATTGCAAGAATAGATTGTGAATTGACTTAAAAAGGCAAACATACAAGAATATGAGCAAATTCTATATACTTATTAAAGAAAAATGAAAAAGGTTATTAATTGCTAAAATCATGAATTTAATTGAAAAGCTGTCAGTTCTCTTCAGGTGACTGACTGGCTTAAATATGGAACAGAGCTAAGAATGTGCTGATATCAGACTAGGAAGTAAAAAACCACATCTGCATTTCAAAGAAAAGTGATTCTCAGAGTCTCTCCACAACCTCCCAACCCCCCCTTCCCCCCCCCCCCGCCCCAGTTACTTCAATGCCATGCCTCTTCCCTTTTAACTACAAATTAAAAAAAAAAAAAATACAATTATTATATAGAAGTTCAAAAATGATACTTGTTTAATATGAGGGGTACTTGTATTTATATGGCACTTTTGGAAAGTCTGGTAAGCTTTTTCCATACATTAACTCATTTGAATTGGATGATTAAAAAAAAAACAAAAAACTATAAAGTTAATACTATCTATGAGAATCCTCACTCTACAAAGAAGGAAATTAGGGCCCAGACAAGATAAGGTGATTTGCCTAAGATGACACACAAGATAAAAAATGTTGGAAGCAAGGTTTGAACCAAAGTTTTCCTGACTCCAAATGTATCATTATGTTATATTCTTTCTCTGTAGATCAGTAACTATTAATAGGCATAACTACTAGGTGGTACAGTAGAGTGCTAGATCTGAACCTAAGAAAACTCTCACCTTCATGAGTTCAAATCAGGCCTCAGACACTTCATTAACAATGTGACCCTGAAGGAGTCACTTAACCCTATTTGCCTCAATTTTCTCATCAGTAAAATAAGCTGGACAAGAAAATAGCAAATCATTCCAGTATCTTTTTCAAGAAAAGCCCAAATAGGGTCACGATTCATCAGACACAACTGAAAAACAATTGAACAATAATTATTATTAACAGCTTATTCTCTCGAATTTGGGAATCTTTCCAAACAAACAAATTTGTTTTACTTTCACCATCAATTAGCAACTTTTACTAATAACTGATGAAATCTGTCATTGATGCCTTAACAGCACATAGATGAATTGCCCAGGAAATGTTTAAACAAGTGCTTCTATAGAATCACAGTATACAATTCTCTCCTTTTACAGAAAATTTGTGATGCACCTAAGATTACATGGCTAGTAAACTGAGCAAGAATTCAGTCAATTTCTCTCTCTCTCTATCCAGCAACTTTCTTTAAAGGTCAAAAGAAAAACATTTGCAAATCTTTATCAGTGACCACCACAGCATAACTTCCCTAAAAGTGCATGTCACTTACACCTGACATTTTAAACGTTCTGTAATTATTGCTGGAAGAGACCATCTTTGCCAACAGAGCCTCTTAGCTAAAAACCAACTCAGTAGTTATAAATAACAAGATCACTGGTGGAGATACATTCTAACCATGCAAGGTGAGGTTTTTTAAACAATGTTCTTAAAATAACTTTTTATGTGTGGTGTGTGTAGTAAGAAGATCACTCACTACATTTGGAACAATAAAATTACAGATTTAATGCTTTAAAGACTTTAGAGTATCTAGGTCAACCTTCTCACTTTATACATAAAGAAACTAAGGAACAGAGGTTCTAGTGTCTCATCTATTCTCATACAGATATAAATGCTCTGGCATTTTTAATACAAAATTCAGTCATCTTTCCATTACAAAGACTCATGCTCAAAGACAATTTTCTTTTGCTGTGATTGACTTACTATTTATATCTGTATTCATGGCACTTAGCACAATGACTGGCCCATAGTAAGGACTAACTGTAGCCATATTGGCCCTTCTGTGGATCTCTTACCTCACATTAACCACTTACATACTCTAATAACCAGTATTGACCAATCTAAAGAGATTCACCCATCACCTTGTCACTACATAGCTCCCTGGGTTCTCTAGAATATATGCCTCAGGAACAAGTCTGACCCTGAACAAGTCACTTAAATTCACTTAAGTTCTGCTTCAAATTGTTTCCTCATATGTAAAATGGAGATAATAAAAATTTATTTCCTAGGCTGTTAGAAGAATAAAATGATATTTCACATATGAAATACTTTGCAAGCTTTAGTATTATGTTAATGTTAGCTGGTATTAACTAAGCTGTACTATACCATCTTGCCTTCTTACACTCTAGGTCCCAATTCTCCCTCATCTCCTGACAATTAAGATAATATTAATCAATTTGGTAAATTCTGAGCCAAGGTCATCTCCTCATTGTTCCATGCATCTGAACAGATGCCAGGCTACTTTCATGCATTTATATGCTCAAATGTTAGCAAATTTTCTTGAATTTTGAAATTATAACCTTAATATGATTTCCCTAATATTTGTTACCTGTTAAAATCTTTTATAACACTAAATTTTTTCTCAATAGCATTTCATTTTTCCAAAGGCATGTAAAAATAACTATTTTTCCAAGATTGTGTTCCAAATTTTTCTTTCTCCCTTTTTTTACCCCTCTCCTCCCCAAGATAATAACATTTACGTTAAATATGTGCAATCCTTTTAGACATATTTCCATATTTCTCATGTTGTGCAAAAAAAAAAATCACACCAAAAAGAAAAAAAAAAACAATTAGAAAGGGAAAAAAACCCAAAGATGAAAATACTATGCTTCCATCCATATTCAGTTTCCATAGTTCTGTCTCTGGATGTGGATGACATTTTTCATCCCAAGTCTATTCAAATTTTCTTGAATCACCATATAATTGAAAAGAACCAAGTCCATGAAATCATCACAAAATATTTTTGTTACTTTGCACAATTTTCTCTTAATTCTGCTCACTTTACTCAGCATCAGTTCATGTAAATCTTTCCAGGCTTTTCTAAAATCAGCCTGCTCATCATTTCTTATATTCCATTGCATTCATATATCATAACTTATTGAGCATTCCCCAACTGATGGATATTCACAGTTTCCAATTCCTTGCTACTTCAAAAAGAGCTGGTACAAACATTTTTGCACATAATACTTCAACTTTTATAATGTATACTAATGAAACTGTTTTTCAGTTAAATTGTATCTGATCCCATTCTCTAGGGGGGGGGGGGAGGGAAGAAAGGGAGAGGGGGGGAATTAGTTGCTATCACTATCTACATACTTACTTAAGAATGTTTTCACTGTAACTAAGTCCTCCCAAGGCAAATTAGAAAACCAAAACATTGCAACTGTTACTTTATTCTTAGGACAAGAGGAAAGCAATATAGGTCTACTTAACGTTAACTATGCCTATCTTAAGAGAAGGATTTCCTGATCCAAATACTAAATAAGCTTTTTGGGGGAGAAATTAATGATCAAATGGGGAACAATTGAGTTCCTCTTTTCTATAAAAAAACTTGTCCATTAAGTTAGAACTAAACTGATACCAGAAACGAGATAATTTGAGGAAGCTGTTGCCATAGCAACTTACCAGCTTATAACACTCTAGTCCTTTAGTCATCATGTTGCATAGGCTCAAAGGAGACTTCATGACCTAAAGTTCTATCAAAACACATGTTGTAATCATTCCAACTGCTGACTCTGCTCTACTGGAATGTACAATGCTAGCTGGGGTTGGGCTGGGGAAGAACAAGGTCTTCCCAATGTCCATTCTTTGTAAATGCTGTTCTTTATTCAAAGACTAAAACCAGATGTCTAATAGTGACTCTCTCCACAACCTTACAATATGTGAAATAATTATTTTCTCCCTCACAAGACTTGTAATATAAAATATGGACTGCAAAAGACTAGCTATAATTTTTAATAAAAAAAAACTTTTCAATTCTAACATACTGTATATGTTAGCATTGAATGTAAAACAGTCTTTAAGAAAAACAACAAGACAATATTTTAACAATTCTCATCTTTGTCATTACTTAACTTTTGACTTAATACTCATCAGATACATAGATCTACTGAGTTCCTGTCATTCTTAGAGTTGGGGAAGAGGAGATACTATATAATTCTTTGGAATTTCCTTTGATTGTAATAATTTCCTAGAATGGATAAAAATAGGTCCATTCCTAAATATTACAAAAGTATCCAACTTTCACATAGTTTCTTAATAGCTTGATCATGTAACAGTTGAACCCAGTTCAAAGCCAGTAAGTACCTACAATGAGCCAGGCACAATATTAAGTGCTGTGGGTATAAAAAAGAGTAAGCAGTCTCTGCTCCCTAGGTGGTCACTGTATGGCAGCAGACTTAATTATGAAAACAGGAGATAGATATATACACACACACACACACACATACATTCAGGATAAATTGGAGAAAATCAACAGAGGAAACCTATTAACAGAAAACAAAGTTTGTCTGGAATGATTCTATTGAATAGGCCTAAGTCTGACCACCAGTCAAGCACTAATAAACTTAATTCTCCAAAAAGTAACTGCCATTCTGTTAGAGGCTAGAAAAGATTGCTTATTCTAGGATATACTATAAAATATTTCATATGTATGGGAATGCCTGCCATCTAAGTGAGGGGGTAGAGGGAAGGAGGGGAAAATTTTGGAACAGAGGGGAATACAACGGATAATGTTGTTAAAAAAAATTACCTATGAATATGTACTATCAAAGAAAATATTATAATTATAAAAATTAATAAAAAAGAAAAAAAGAAAAGATTGCTTATTTTATGTCTACTTTGATCCATTTTAAGACACTTTTCCTGTACATTCTGACTACTGAAATTTATTTTTAGCATTTGTCTGGGTTGCGACTGGACTAGGTTCTATAGCAGATCTAAATGGTATGAAATCAAATTTGAAAAGGATCGCTTCAATTTTTAGGTAACAAACCAAAATATTCCCCCCAATTTTAAAACTACCTAACTGAAATTTTTATGTCTCATTCATGAAATATGAAGAATGTTCTATTCCCTTTTTCCTCATCTCAATATCCAAAACATTGTTCATCAAACTAAATCTAAATTTCACAGGCAAAAAACAAAAGGAAGCATCAAAATTCAGTCAATGTTGACTTATAAAGTATGTTCTACACTGTAAGGCATAAATGTATTGTTGCAGTTATAATACACAAATCATAGAATCATGAGATGATAGTTAAAGGAAATTAGAAATCACAGTACATAAGAAATAGAGAAGTTGATCAGTGGAATAGGTTAGATTCACAGAACAAAATAGCCAATGACTATAACAATCTAGTATTTGACAAACCCAAAGGCTCCACCTTTTAGAATAAGAATTCATTATTTGACAAAAACTGCTGGGAAAACTGGAAACTTGCATGGCAGAAAGTAGGCATAGACCCACACCTAACACCATATTCCAAGATAAGTTCAAAACGGGTTCATGATCAAGACATAAAGAATGATACTATAAACAAACTAGAAAAATATAGGATAATTTACCTCTCAGATTTGTGAAGGAAGAAGAAATTTGTGACCAAAGAAGAACTATCACAAAATAGGTCATTATGATTATTAAGTTTAAAAGTTTTTGTACAAACAAAACTAATGCAGACAAAACTAGAAGGGAAGCAATAAACTGGGAAAACATTTTTACATGACAGGAAAAGATAATGATGAATGTTGGAGGGGATGTGGGAAAACTGGGACACTGATACATTGTTAATAGAACTATGAACAGATCCAACCATTCTGGAGAGCAGTTTGGAACTATGCTCAAAAAGTTATTAAACCCTTTGATCCAGCAGTCTTTCTACTGGGATTATATCCCAAAGATATCTTAAAAGAGGGAAAGGGACCCACTTGTACAAAAATGTTTGTGGCAGCCCTTTTTGTAGTGGCAAGAAACTGGAAACTGAGGGATGCCCATCAATTGAAGAATGGCTGAATAAATTATGGTATATGAATTCTATGGAATACTGTTATTGTATAAGAAATGACTAGTAGGATGATTTCAGAGTGTCTTGGAGAGACCTTCATGAACTGATGCTAAGTGAAATGAGCAGAACCAGGAGATCATTATACACAGCGACAACAAAACTATACAACCATCAATTCTGACAAATGTGGTTTTCTTCAACAATGAGATGATTCAAACCAGTTCCACTTGTGCAGTGATGAAGAGAGCCATCTACACTCAGAAAAGAGAACCACGGAAACAAGAGTATAGAACACAACATAGCATTCTCCCTCTTTCTCTTGTTATTTGCTTGCATTTTGTTTTCTTTCTCAATTTTTTTCTTGTGCAACAAGATAACTGTATAAATATGTATACATATATTGGATATAATATGTATTTCAACATATTTAACATGTATTGCACTACTTGATAGCTAGGGGGTGGAGTGGGAGGAAGGAGAGGAAAATTTGGAACAAAAGGTTATGCAAAGGTTAATTAAGGAAAAATTACCCATGTATATACTTTGTAAATAAAAAGGCTTTAATTTAAAAAAGGAAAAAGAAAATAAAAGAAAAAGAAATAACAGCACAGCTCCCTTATTTTATAAATGAGGAAACTGGCTCAGAAAAATAAAATTATATTTACACAGGTAGTAAATGGCAGAACATTCCCATTTCATGAAAGAGTGGTATTCCAAAAGTTTGTTAAGTAGATTGTTGTTGTTACTCAGTTTTGATTTTTGGAACTCAAAACTCATCTCAAAAACAATTAATGCTATTAAGTTAAAACCATAAACAGAATCCCAATCTGATCCCAAAGAGCCTACTTAATAAAAAAAATGTTTTTAATTAGTACATTCCTTACCTTACGATCAGGTTTTTTCCTCTACTTATGAAGTTTTTCTAAAAAGGTCAATCATTCTTTTCTCAGAGCTCATCCTCATGGACCTCTCTTCAACATGTGACATTGATAATTATTCCTACTTTGACTCCTGGTATCACTGCCCCAAAGTTTTTCTCTAAGTTTCATCACTGCCAGGTATTTCTCCTCTTTCCCCTTAGATCATGGGATCAGTGAGCTAGAATGACCCTAGAGACCCTTAAGACTCCCTCTCCTATACATACACACACACACACACACTTGTAGTAGTGCAGTTTAGGCTGGGACAGCCAGACAAATCAGAAACTAACGTTCTGGGAGCAGAGTCAGGAAGACCTGTGTTCAAATGTGACCTCAATTGCTTACTACCTGTGTGAACTTGGCCAAGTTATTCAATTTCTGTTTGCCTTAATACACTGAAAAATAAAATAGGAAGCCAATCTAATATTTTCACCAAGAAAATCCCACAGCATCATGAAAAGCTGGACATGACTGAACAACAACAAAATGGTTTGGGGAATGAATCCCCATTTTGCAGCCACTAAATTGACCTTCAGATTGTATTCCAAAAGTTTGTGGGCTGGAGGTGTTCAGCCAGGTTATGAACTAATGACCTATAATCCTAACTACTACTTAAAAGATTGGGAAGCTTAAAAAATAGTGGTTTGGAGCTGCAACTTGAAAGCAGGACATGATGGAGGGAGAAATCATAGGGTCTTTTGGAGGGGAAATCAGGTATTTTATAGATAAAGAAATTGAGGATCCAAGGACATAACTGACTAGCCAAGCATCAAAACTCTTGAGTTTCCAAGATCAGTGGCTCTTTATATTACAAACCAAGCTCCCTCCTATAAAGGTATCCTTTTAGGAAACTTCTGCCCTTACCTTACTTTCTACCCTCGCACATTATCCATTGGACAGCTTCAACTAGCAATTCTTTATTAATGAAGGAATCAACAAGCATTTAATAAGTGCCACTTATATTACAAGCAAAGAGGATACAAAGACAACAAATGCTCCTATCTCCCAAAGAACTAAAAATCTAGAAGATATGTGCATAAAAAGGGAATTTTGAGAAAGAATGCATTAGTAGCTTGAGGGGGGAGAGAGAGAGAGCGAGAGAGCGAGAGACAGATAGAGAGCGAGAGAGTGAGAGAGAGAGAGAGAGAGAGAGAGAGAGAGAGAGAGAGAGAGAGAGAGAGAGAGACTGCTATGGATGCAAGGAGAAACTCAGAAAAAGCTTCATGTAAAAGATGATACTTGAGCAAAGGTTTGTGTAGTTTTCTATACAGATCAACACATCTCTGAGTACCAAGAAACTTGGGCTATGGGTGACACAGGATAGCTAGGTGGTACAGTGGGTTAGAGTGACAGGTCTGGAGTCAGGAAGACATCTTCCTGAGCTCAAATTTAGTGACCCTAGGAAAGTCACTTAATCCTGTTTGCCTCTGTTTTCTCATCTATAAAATAAGCTGGAGATGGAAATGTCAAATTGCTCCAGTATTTCTGCCAAGAAAACCCCAAATGAGGTCACAGTCAGACATGACTGAAAATGACTGAACAATAATGAATAAGAAATGATGCTTTCAAATGAGATAAATGTTTTACTGAATGATATACTTAAGTAACATTTTATATGTTACTGGGAGACATTTTTTAAAGTTTAAATAAAACTTTATCCTCCTCCTAATGTCTAGTATGGGCAAAACACTAAAACAAATAGCACAATATAGAATATTACAAATATTACATCTCCAATACTTTAGATTTTTTTTCTTTAAGTATTCTATGAGATCTGAGGAGAGAGAGTATTATTGTTCAGAGAAGAAAGCTGGTATCTAAGTTAGACCTAAAGAAAGATGGCTACAAATTCAACAGTCATAAAGGGATAGAACAAACATTCTAAGAATAAGAGGGAAAAAAAAACACTAATGCTGGATCATGTTTTTTAAAGTATAGTTCTGCTCAGATACAATCCACCACATTTTTAAAAGAAAACCTGCTTTTTTTTTTAAACTGTTTTTCTCCCTTGTCAGTTGAGGATGATAATGACTACATTATCTTCCTTCCCAGTTGTTTCCAGTCACATTTCAAGTTTTCTTTTCTACTTCAGACTTCTGCTCCAAAAGATGCTGATTTTTCCCTCCATAGTGCCTAACTTTCAAGTTGGAACTCTAAACCAAAATTCTTTAGCTTCTCAACCTATTAAATAGTAGTTAAGTTTGCACGCCAGACCACAAAAACCATTTAACACTTAACATGGCTGAATATCTCCAACCCACAAATTAACAAAGGAGTTTCTGAACACAACCCAAAGGTCAATTGGTGGCTGCCTGGATTCCCCAAACCACACATACCTTAAATGCTACAGATATAGTACTTTAATGAGGTAATGCCCACAGAGAACTTAATAATACAATTTCCTTTTAAATGCAGCAGTCCAAATAAGAAAGTTGATCATGAAACAGAATAAAGGGTATAAAATCTTGCCCCCCAATAATCAATGGTCAATGATAACATACAAAAACAGTTATTGGGTAATATGCAAATTCTCTAAGGATGGTTTAAGAGTATGCAAAATATCTGGTTGCTCTCTGGATATCTAAAAACTGAAGAAGGGGAAAAAGCATATAACAATAACATATTACTCAACTCAAGTATCACTTCCTTCAATGGTCCTTTTCTTATTTCGATGTCTAGCAGTTGGCATTCCTATTATCCAGAACTCTATTAGTTTTATTGTTTATTGTGTGGTGAGGAGGGGATGGATATGTATATAGTTATATCTTATGTGTCTATATACTTATCTGTCAACACAGTATCTAGAATTAATTATTCCAGATGCAGAATAAACAGGAAAGAATATAAACTATTATATCCCTGATTCCAACAAGTATACTGACATTCATGGAGATTAAGGCAATTTGTTTACTACATCAAATTAAACATGCCATTCACCAAAAATATCAAATATTGTGTCAATACTGTTACAGGTTCCTAAGGCTTAGAGCTAGAAAGGGTGTATTTTTATGTGACCTGTAGTATATACCTCCCCCAAACTGTATTTTTGAGGTTAATTTTTTTTAATTCCAAGTGAAAGATTTTGTATTTACTACTTGTTAATATGTCATCTTATTAGATTCATATCATTCTAGCTTGTTATAGTTCTTTAAAAATGCCAGTTCTATTGTGAGATGTATTATCTTTTCAAGATTCATCTCATCCATGGTCTTGATACAAATGTCATTATGCATTTTTTAAAAATGTTGAACAGAATATGGTCAAGAAAGGCTGATCTCTTGTGGGCAGCAGTTAAAATGTAATGGCCACTTTTAAGACGAAGTATAATTTTCCATCATACTCGGGGCTTTGTATATATTTAAACATAATCTTATATCAGTAACATTTTATGTCAATCAAATTATCTGCTGTGAGAATAGAGCCAATTTAACAAATGTATGCCAAACAATTTCCCAGAGAAGAGAGCTCTTGATATCACTATGCATATGTTTTATCAAAAGCAATTTCATCACCCAGCACACTAACCTTTTTGAAAACAAATGTTCTTCTTCTCTAATAAGTGTCACAGTTATTTGACTATGGAAAATACTGTTTAATTTGAACACTTGCCAACTTCTAATATGGGAGGAAGAGAGTGTCTCATTTCTGAACTGTCTATGCACTACCTATTTCCCACTGTCAGTCTTTTGGTGATTTTACTGTTCACTGGTGCTTGTATTTTAAAAAAAGGCAAGCATGGAAAATACAATTCTATTAACTGATTCTCGTTATAAGTTCCCTAGAAAAACTAAGTGGAAAAGAGTTTGTAATTGAATGTTAAAGTATATGTCTGATTAACTCATTTATATATGCTATACTTTACTCTCATTAGCAAAGCTAATAAAATTATCAGGAATTACTATTCTTTTTATCTTTATCTTGCTTTGGTTGCATCTCATTTTTGCTGGTTTGTACACACTTCAAAAATTCTTATTTTTAGATTGTTATCTACAAGAAGGGCTTTGCTAAATCTTTTAAAAATATACTTTAAGGAAAGCCATGAGTAACATGTATTGAGGGAAAAGTGATTAATATCATTAAAAGCTGCAGTAAGGTTAAAGAAAATCAAGATTGAGAAAGGGCCACTGGATTAGGCAACAAGATCATCACTAGTAACTTTAGTGAAAGCAATTTGATTGAACCATAAAATCAAAAACCAGACTATAAGGGCTTAAGAGAAGAAAGAAAATGGAGGCACCTTTTGTAGACTGCTTTTTTTCAGAACATTAGCTACAAAGGACAGAAGAGTTTTAGAATGACAATGGGGATGAAAAGATGAAATGAGGATTTTTTTTTTCAATATGAGGTAAACATGGGCATGTTTGTAGGCAATAGGAAATGAGTTAGAAGTAGACAAGGAAAAACTGAAATAATAAGTGTAAATGAAAGAACAGACAATCCATTGGAGGACATGAAATGGAGTGGCAACACTTGAATAAGTAGAGGGATTAACCTTGGTAAGGAGTAAAACTATTCATCATGTGAGATAAGAGTAAAGAAGAACACAGTGACAAAAGACATCTGAGTAATAGCTAGGGAAGAGGAGATAAGAGGGAGATCATGGTGAATGGCCTCTATTTTCAACATTCACTCTTGCAAAACTTTATGTTCCAAATTTTTTTGTTCCTCCCTTAGATGGCAAATAATATATGTTAAACATGTGCAATTCTTGCATATATATATATATATATATATATATATATATATATATATATATATATTTCTACAATGATCATGCTGCACAACAAAAATCAGATCAAAATAGGGAAAAATGAGAAAGAAAATAAAAAGTAAGCAACAACAACAACAACAAAAAGTGAAAATACTACGGTTGTGATCCATACTGTCCCCACAGTCCTCTCTCTGGGTGCAAATAGCTGGGTGGGTCCACATAAGTCCATTGGAACTGGCCTGAAACACCTCCTTGTTGAAAAGAGTCCTGTCCTTCAGAATTGATCATTATATGATCTTGTACAATGTTATCTTGGTTGTACTCACTTCATTTAGCATTGATTCTTGTAAATCTCTCAAGCCTTTCTAAAATCATTCTGTTAATCCTTTCTTACAGAACAATAATATTCCATAACATTTATATGTCATAACTTATTCAGCCATTCCCTAACTGATGAGCATCCACTCAGTTTCCAATCTCCTACCACTACAAAAAAGGGATGCTACAAACATTTTTGTATACATGAGTCCTTTTCCCTTTTTTATGATCTCTTCAGGATACCGGCCCAGTAGAAAAACTGATGGATCAAAGGTATGCAAAAACTGTCTTTTGCATTTTTGTAGTCCCAATACTAACTTAGCACAGTACCTGACACATAGTGGGCATTCTGTAAATGTTTCTGGATTCATGGATTGAGTGTATTAGTTATTTATATTTAATTACCCTGAAAATTTCCAAATATATCTAGAGATAACAGCAATAGCTAATAATAGCTAACAATAACACAACACTATATAAAACACTAGGTATATAGATATATAGATATATTTTATGTAAATATGTGTGTATGCATAAATAAATTATCTCATTTTATCCTCCTATAGGCAGCCAGATGGCAGAATGGTAGAATTGGCATTAATTCAATTAATTTCTCCTCAATTTCTAGGGATGAGTGCCACATATCCCATAAGTTTGTTTTGGGAATTAAATACAATTTATATAAATGAGATAATTTACATAAAATATATAAGATGGGCTAACCTTAAAATAGTACAATGCTGGCTACCAACAATCTTGTGAAGAATATGTAATTATCCCCATAGAGGAGGAAGCTAAGGATGATCTTGCTGAGGGTTTCACAACTACTAAGAATATAATTCATTAACTTAGGTCTTCCTGACTCCAAATCCTGACTGTACTACACATCATTTAGCTGCCTCCTCTGGTAGACTACTCAGAAGTTTGAAATTAGAGAAATTGATAGTCATTGGACTCTATTAAAGATGGGTGTTTAAAACAGTGGAGAATCTAATTCATCTAGTTTTAAATGATATCATATGTAATTTAAACATTGAGGTCTTTAAAATGAAAGGATGGTTACTGGAGCATTGTAAGTAGAGGATTATGTAGCATAAAGCAAAAAGTTCTGATTATAAAGGAAGAAAATTTTCCTGAAAAGAATTTAGAATTTACACTGACAAAAGTAAAAATTAAAGGCAAGTTGGAAAGATGATAATGATGTCAAGCAAAGATACTGACAATATGCCTTCAATCCTGAGGAAAAGGAACAAAGCTATAGTTTGGTAGGGTTGCTACAGTATCTATTAACTAGTGCCCTTCCCTCCAGAAATTGCTTGGTCTTGCATATATTGTATACTTAATTACACATGTATACAATGTTTTCCACAATAAAATGTAAGCTGCTTAGGGATAGTTTATTATAATTCATTCTTGTGCCCTCAGAACCTAGTTCCAAGCAAATTGTAGATGCTTTTAAAATGCTTATTTTTAATAGATTTCCTGCTGTAAGCAGAGGATCCTTGATTAGAAATTCATATATCTCCATTAAAGTAAAGTAAATCCTAACTCTCCTAGTTTTTCAAAGTGACACAGAAGAAATAAACATACAAATAAAAATAATGTATTTAATTTTTGAAGGTGACAGGCAGAAGTTCTTCTATCATACACGCACAGACACATATATAAACATGCATGTGTATGTATAATAAACATTTTATATATGTATGTGTTTAAATATATCAATCCCATTACTTGTGTGTGTGTGTGTAGTGTGTCTGTGCGTGCACGCACACGCATGTGTGTTTGTAGGGAAAACAAGAGGAAAAAGAGAAAGAAAAGAGGGGGAGGAAAAGGAAGGAATAGAGGTAGGAAGAGACAGATAGAAAATCACCTTAAAGTGACCAGCTTAACTCCACAAACATATGATTTTTGTTACATACACAAACCAGCTTGAATTGTGTAATGATTCTGTCTCTGCAGAACTATTTGCCATTGGGAAAAAAAAAGTTAACAAGTAATCAAGGACATAGATATCTCTTTAGCAGCAGAAAAGGAAGAGGAAAGAAGGGGGGAAGTATTTAGAGTTTGGTTAACTGAAAAAGGAGAAACTATGATGAGGTACAAAATAGACTAGTCTTTTCTCACACAAGATCATGAGCCACAGTGATAAGAATAGTATAGGGACTATACATATCTGGTGAACTGGAGAACCTCCTCCCATTGCCCAAAATCTTTAAGTGAAAGTGATAATTAATTCATATTAGGCCAAATTCATACAGTAAGGAAACAACAACATTGTCACATATGTGTGTAAAACAGAATACATATATATATATATATATATATGTATATATATATATATAATATTATATATATATAATATTATATATGCTTTTCAGAATTCACAGACACAGCCTTCATATTGAATAACTACTCACTAACTGTCTAAAGCAATGGCTTTTGGGGACAAAGGTTACAATTTTATGTTAGACTATTTAATATTTACATATAAGACTAGAGAACATTAACTCTGGAAAAACTCTCAGATCATTATGGTCTAACTCCTTAGTCTAACAGATGATGAAACACTACCAGAGAAGATAAATGGCTTGTCCAAGGTCATTGCACTAAGTTTAAAAAAAAAAAGGGAGGGAAGAACTCAATCTGTACTGGCTTTGAAGACAAAAGATTTGGGCTTGAATCTCTACAATGTCACTTACTATCTGCATATCGATGAGGAAACAACTTTTGAGTCTCAGTTTGTCCCTCCGTAAAGTAAAGGGATTGGAGTAGGATACCTCAAAGTTCTTGACACAATGTGTACTCAATTGCATCCACTAGAATTTAATGAAATTTTATGATAGGTTTTTATTTCTGCTCTGTGAACATTATATTTCTCCTTCTTTTAAGCTATGTGTTCATTAGGCCCCAGAACTATGAATAGCCTATAATCAGAAACTGAGAGGGGGGAGAAATGCAATGATCATTATTGCTAAAATACTTGAAAAAGCTGTGAAGATAGTAAACTTAAAATAATCTGAACCCAAAAATATCAAAACACAATGCAATGGGAATTATAATTTCTATTTACATAGAAAACAGAAAAACTTACATAGAAAATAAACCTTATAACCATTTCTAGAGATATTTCCTTCCTAATTTTATGCATGCTCCTAGACTTAATAAAGATAAAACAAGAGTGCAAAATTTTCAATTATACTCAAGGTCAAGCATCTGACATAGTGACACAAAATCTTTTAAATATGAATTTTATTCTTAGCCTCTATGTCAATATAAACTATAAATAATTATTACTGTAGAAAGCAAACCAAAATTTCAAACTTACAAAACTGAAAGAAGACTCTAGTATTTTCTCAGCATGTCTTGCATATTAAATTACAACTCTTTAACAGTAGTATGGTGATACAACACATATGTAATGATTATTTCTGTATGAAACACTTGTTATTTCTTCCTCTCACAACTTAGCAAAAACAGAATGCCAGAACAGCTGTTAAGGAAGTACATGCTTCAAAATTTGTCACAGAGAGTTTTTTATTCTTTCCTTTCTGCCAGAAAGAACAATAAAAAATGGAATATGATATTTTCAAATAAGAAGCCATAATTCAAAAATTCATTTTAAAATATGCTCATTGCTTTTTTAAAAAGCATTTCTCTGAATCTACTCTTACTAGAATATTACCTAACTACTATATATAGTTTCAGCTAAACACAATAGTTTTTACTCCATACATGTGTAAAAAATTTCAGATTCCTTTTTTAGGTTCCTGAAGGAATATCTCCCCAAGACATTCTCTCTCTCTCTCTCTCTCTCTCTCTCTCTCTCTCTCTCTCTCTCTCTCTCTCTCTCTCTCTCTCTCTCTCTCTCTCTCTCTCTCTCTCTCACACACACACACACACACACACTCTAACACATACATTGACCTATAAGCACTGACAATTGTGTACTACATGTCAGTTTTTAAAATCATCATTAATTTCTTTATTATTAAGAAAATTTATACAGAAAAGGCTAAATAAAACAACAATCTAACTCAAATATTTTATGGAAATTTTTAAAAACCTGAGAAATCACATTCAGTTGAGAAAAGAACTAGTATGCTCAATTTTTGTTTTACTTCTGTACTAAGTTTTAGTTTGGTTTCATTTGTAAAACAGCAGGCAAATTACCCAAATGACATGATTTTGAGAAGAATTTGAGATGTCCTTGTTCCTGGAACTAAGAATGCATACAGAGCACAGCTGTACCTACAGTTAATGTTTTGATACTCAAAATTCCAGGTGTAAAATGTTTACTTTCTATGCCATCTTTAAAGCCATGATACACAAGTGCTGATATTCAATATCTTATAGTGAGACTAAAGATATTATTCTTAGCCAGAGAAGGAATATACATGTTTATTTCCTTACCCATGCCTCTGTACCCAAGATTTTAAATAATGGCATGCTGTAAATCTTTCACAAAAGCACTCAAAAGGTTGACTTTTCTAAGTGTCAAAAATCAACATATGTTGGCCAGTATATTTTACTTTTATTCTATATATGCTGGGCCTTCATGGTGCCTAAAGCAAACAGCTGCCATTTATATTCTCCCCTTCTGCTAACACTTTCCTTAATTCCTAAGGGGCTTCCCAACCTATAATTAAACTTTCCAGCTGCCACAGCATCTTTTCCTGGAAAGCTCTCTACCCATCCCTTGCTTTAGAATATTCTCTAAAAATGCCTCTTTCAAAGTTGTATTACTGGAATCAAGATATACACCAGGCAGTTTTGATATGAAATACTTAGTTTTCAATCAAAGAAACATTTTTACACACTTGCACAATGACCAAGTTTTCCTTTATAATACAAAGTCACATGTTAAAAGTAAAAGTTAAATATGGGATAGTAAATATATTGAAATCTTCCCTATGTTTTGCAAAAAACAAAACAAAACAAAAAACAAAAACATTAACAACGATATAACCCTAAATGTACTAGTGTTCTGAGACATCCTTCTCCTAGATATTTCTGACAGAATAGATGAACCAGGAAGAAAGTTGTGAATAATTAACCAAACAATAGATGCTCTACTCTAGTATGCTCTGCTCTAGAATGTGTATGGCTAGTACTATACCTCTTCTCAATGTAGCTTTTAAATTAGAGCAAGCTCTTCATATGCAATGACATGAAAAGACTTCTTCCTCATAGAAAAACAAACATTTCAAAACATAAACACTCAGCAGTGAGTTCTTTAATTCAAAGTGATGACATTTGCAGTACATGCAGAATGCATAGCAGCTGATTTGAGAAATCCAGAAATAAATGCATGTATATATGCATGTACACACACACACACACACACACACACACACACACACAAAGGGACAAGACAGTTGCAAAATCTAAATAAGGTGAACAAAGGCATAAATCAACACAAATTTATTAAAGAATTTATTACATCCCAAATACTTCTTAGGCACTCGAGAGACAAAAGTCAATCAGTGCCTACCCTCAAGGTACACATAATCTGTAATGAGAAAGCACATACATGTATATAGGTACATGCAAAATAGACAAAAGTTCATGTTTTGAGAGGGTAGGGGAGTAGTTATAAGAATCAAAAAAAGATCCATGTAGCAGATTTTGCTTGAACTGAGTGTTTAATTTTTTTTATTTTTAATTTATAATATTAAAAAAGCATTTCCATAACAGCATAATAAAAAAGATAGATAATTACACATAAAACATTATGTATAATTTGCTATTCCTTTTAAATATGGACTGAGTCTTGAAGAAAAGGAGGGATTCTAAGAGATTAGGTAGGATGAAGAGTGACTACATTCTAAGCATGGTGTACAGCCTAGGCAAAAGAGCATTGGCAGAAAAAGGAGTTCTGCATACAAAGGATAGTAGGAAATCATTCCTCTAGCTACACTGTAGGGAATACTAATGGGAATAATATGAAATAGGTAGGCAGCTAGATGACAAAGTAGAAAGGCTGGGCCTGGGGTTAGAAAGGGATGAATTTAAATCTGACCTCAGACATGTACTAGCTATGTAACCCTTCGAAAGTCACCTAACCATGTCAGTTTTCTCATCTATAAAATGAGTTGGAGAAGAAAATGACAAAAACCTCTCCAATATCTTTGCCAAGAAAACTCCAAATGGGTTAAGTCAGATATGACTAAACAATTGAACACCAACTGATAGATTTGAGCCAGTTTTAAACAAAAAAAGTTTGTACTTGATCCCAAAGGTAACAGAGTCACTGAAGTTAGTTGACATGGTCAAATGTATTCTTTAGGAATATGATTTTTACAAGTTTGTAAAAGATAAGTTGGACTATGGTGATGATGCAGGGGGTATTGAAAGGGAAACCAAATGATGGGGGCCAGCCATCAAAATTAAGGTTACTCACCAATTACTGTGGTATAATATATTGGGGTTTTAAGACTCCCTATATGGGCCATCAAAATGGTGAAGTTATGCCACTAAATGTTAGGAAGAAAAAGTTTTGGACCCCAAGAAGAATACTGGAGTTACAGGCTAGTATCTCTCAAAAAAGTATGTAGCTATAGGCTTTCTCCAAGTCAAGGGGCAAACATTTTATTATGCTGCTATGAGTGGGCTAAATCCAAAGGGAATAGCAGAGAAAAGAGTTTTAGTAATTAACAGTTAATTCCCTAAAGAAACTCACAAATAACCAAGGGAAAGAAGCCATCAAGGGTGGCAAGTTCCTAATGAATCCTGGACTCCATCAGAAGAATTAACCCTAAAAAGGAGTTAGCAAGTTAATGAAGTACAGGTAGATTCTTACAGGAAAAATATGGGGAGTGGGGGAGACGAGAAGGAATTGGCATCATATCTTGACTTTCTGACTGAATACAGTAATTGTAGAGTTACAATATTTTTATCAATATATGGTATTCAACAAGGAACAAAAAGCCTACTTAAAACAAAAGATCCACCTTTCAGTGGTCTTCCCTGCTTGATAAACATAAGCTTGCCAAAAAGGCTGTTTTTATGGAGAATTCACAGAGGACAAACGTTCACAAGGTGGTCAAAAAAAAAGCCATACAAGGACACCCTCAAGATCTCTCAAGAACTTTACAAATGATTATATGACATGGGAAACACTAGCACAGAACTGCCCAGCACGGCTCTCCCTCTTCAGAGAAGGCTATAGGAGCAGAGCAGAAATGAATTGGCTCAGAAGAAACATGAGATGGGCAAAATTTAGAGAAGCCACCCCAAATGTTCATAGGGACTATTTGAATCCAATCTGTAGCAGAGCATTCTGAGCTCATATTGGTCTGATCAGCCATAGGCGGACACATTGTAACTCAACTCTAACATAGTGATATTATTTTGGTTCTCTTCAAGAATGAAAGACCAACAACCAACCAACCAACCCTGCTGCCTCAGGGAGTAGCTAGGCTTTTGTTTTTACTGTAATTTGTCAGTGCCCACCAGATTACCCTCAACACTGACACTAAAAGCAGGGAGACTACTACAAAAGCAGTACTTACTTATACTAACTTGCAAAAAGGCTAATTTGGTAAATGCTTTTATCACATCAAGAAGCTGCAGAGAATTTATAACTTTAAATAAAGATGAAATTACCAATATTTCTCACAGTGAAATTGCCATAAACAAAAAGAAAAATCCTGCATAAGAATATGAAACCTATTATTCAAACCAATGTATGCAAACTCCATTCAACTGAGAGAATAAACAAAATGGATATCCTAAATCAATATTAGATACACTCATAATTAATGCTTTGCTATTTGACCTTATAAAGCTATAGCAGAAATGCACAAGTGAATATTCTGGGAAAAAGTAATTAGCTTTATCAGAATCAAATCTTTCACAATTTTTATTCTATCCAAGATATACTACATACTTTTTTGCCTTCTTATATTACAACCTAAGTAAGTAATAATTTAATATTTGCAGAATTTCTTTACCAATTCTTTTCTCTCTGAAAAAAATATTCTGAAATGATATGTCAGATGAAACTTGTACCTAATCTAGTAAAATAGATTTAATCTAGTAAATTTGTACTTAATCTAGTAAATTAGATTTAATCCAGTAAAATAGATAAGAGTGGAAGCTAGGGGACAGGCTTTCTACTGATACAGAAAAGAAACATACATTAGTCTTATGGAACCAACCATGAATTAAGGATGGAAAAGGAAAGGGCTTAGAGACTGTAAAACTAGACTGAGAAATCCAGAGCCTACATGAGATAAACACAAAAAACAAACTTTTCATCCATGACAAAAGTAGCTGAAAAATCCATTTTGTAACAGTCTCCAAGAGAGCAGGAAAATTATGGCAAGAGTAGGAAAAATCAGTGTAGCAAAAGTAGCTATAACTCTCTCCTTCTATATTAAATGATAACTACTATCAAATGCTAATCATCATTATTATTATTATGAACTCCAACAAATAGGATTGCCATATCAATCTGATGAACTCAGACAAATGCCTTAATTCAAGAGAAAGTGATTAACTTCTTTAAACTAAAATTTCTGATTTTCTTTATGGTATTTCCTACTATTCTTCGGGGTGGAGTGAAGGAGTTCAAATTAAAAGAAAATTAATCTAGTAGATTCCCAAGATACAGTGTCAAGGTTAGACAGAACTCTATAAGCTCGTAAATTAAAACCAAAATTAAGTTCAACAAAATCAAACTGAAAACTGGGGCATAAAAAGAGTTTGTTTCACCATTTTTTCTTATCCGCAAACTATAAAATCATCCAAACAACAACAGCTTGATATACTCAACTTTTCAGGAAGAAAAATGGAAACTAAAAAAGGTTTTAATTCTTTTATACAAAAACAAATCATGCCACTTGGAAACATAGTGTACTTGTTAAATGTCAGAGTAGAAACACTCCAGCAAAAACAGAAATGGAAAATAAAGGTCAATAATAATATATTTGAGCACTCAAATAAACCATTCACACACAACAGGCAAACATACAGGAAATCTCAACTAATGGATGGAGTTCTTTCTACGCAGTATCAACCAATAACAACGATGCAAAAGTAACTTACATGGTGTCCACTAAACTCATTATGATAGATTATGTATATTAAAAGTCTTTTTCTTCAAAAAGTTAAAACTTTAGATAATAATAGTGAAAACATGCATGGTATACTGTTGAAGATGTCAATATATGAAATTAAGCTGAACTAATTCCCACAAGGTTTTACATCTATATTTTCCAAACAGAAATACTGTTATGCACTTGTGTCTGAAATTCATATTACTACATCTTGAGTTTTCTTTTGACAGAGGAAAAAAGTTCACAGCAAAGTTTATCACATTAATAATGGAGTGCTGATGAATGATCCTATAGATTTTTTGGCATCTTTATGTACATATCTGCCTTTATATGATATTCATTTCCAAATATATAATTCAGTTTAGTCATTTTTCAGTAGTGTCTGACTCTTCATGACCCCATGCGGAGTTTTCTTAGTAGAGCAATGTAGTGGTTTGGCATTTCCTTCTCCAAATCATTTTACAGATGAAGAAACTGAAGCCAAGAGAGTCAATTGACCAGGCCAGGGTCGCACAGATTTAAAGTCAAGAAGATGAATCTTCCTGACTCCAGGCCTAGCACTCTATCTTTTGCAACAACTAGCTGCCCACCAAATATATATAGTTGCTGCTTAATAACTGCTTGGCCAACAAACATATCTCCCTTCCCCCCAACCCTTACATCAAGCAAATGTCTTAACAAACATTTAAAAAGAATAAAAATGAGCAATTCATAAAATTAATCAACAATAACAATGTCTGATAAATTATATATCCAATATCCCATATATCAATCCAATATATCAATTGTATATCCCATGCATGTACTTCTGCAATAAAGGAAGGGAGGAATATTTTTACTCTTTTCCAAGACTAAATTTGGTTATAATTATATAGTGTTCCCTTTCTTTTTTTTTCTTTTGGTTCTTTCCATTTATAGTATTATGGTCTGTGTGTGTGTGTGTGTGTGTGTGTATGTTTGTGTGTCTGTGTGCATCTACATATATGTACAGATATACATAGATAAAGTATTAGTTTTCTTTGTTCTACTTCCTTTTTCACTTACACATTATCAGAAGATGAGCAAGAAGAATAACAATCCTGAGTTAAATTCCTATTTCTCAATGTGTTTAGCTAGACACTACATGTTGTTGTTAAAGAATCACTGAAACTGATAAGGAGAAAGGATCCCACAGACATCTAGTTTAGCCCATAGTTGTATGCAAGTTCCCCCAACAAGGAAGTGATCTAACTTTTCCTTAAGGATCTCAAAAGAACTGTTTAAGGTTAACTCATTCTATTAAAGTTTTTTTCCTCTTATATCAAATCCAAATATATTTCTATGTAGCTTAAAGCTTTTGCAGCTAGTTATGTTGTCTAGGGGAAAGAAGAGCAAGTATAATCCTTCTTCAATAAAATAGGCCTTCAAATGTTTAAAAGACATCTGTCATGTCCTCCCCTTACTCCCCTTTTTTCCAAGCTAAACATTCACAGTGCTTTCAGGCAATCCTCATATGGCACACCATCAGGGATATGCTGGAAAATGTTTAACAACGAGTTCTCCTGGGAAAAAATGCATGGCACATTTAAATTTAATCTGTATTAATATTTTCTCCATTGTCAGACCTTCCAATTTCCTCATCTTTAGAATGAGAGGATTACATCAGATCTATATGATTCTATGAACTGACAGTTTTGTTTGGAGAATTAGCAACTATTTTGTTTGCAAGGCAAAGACAATCCCTTCATGTGTTGAGTGACATCACCATTCTCACCTTCCCTCATCTTTAAAATCAAATTTTATGGTGGTAAAGAGAGAAAATGGCATAGAAGGGGAATCATTGTCAGCCACTAAAATCTGAAATGAGACAAACAAAATAGTATGTACATCATTTCAAACCAAAAGTACTAAATTATTATGGAAACATGAATATTAGTATGATATATACATATTTAAGAAAAGTGAAATCCTTATAACTTTAAAATTTAAAAAGTAGAGAGATTATAACAAGTAGTATTTTCCATTCTCACTTCAACCCCTTCAATATTTAAATTATATCCTTTTTTATCACCTGTTTCCCAGCTTTACCTAAGAAAAAAAAAAATCAGAGATTCTGCAAGCCTAATAACTTCCGTACTTACACATAAATCAAAAGTCAGAAAGTATCCAGACATTAGTTATTAAAATGTATGATAGAGAATACTCATAAATGCAGAAAAAGCATTTGATAAAATCCAACATCCATTCCTACTAAAAACGCTTGAGAGTATAGGAATAAATGGACTATTCCTTAAAATAATAAGGAGCATATATTTAAAACCTTCAGTAAACATCATATGTAATGGTGATAAACTAGAACCTTTCCCTGTAAGATCAGGAGTGAAACAAGGTTGCCCACTATCACCATTACTATTCAATATAGTACTAGAAACTCTAGCCTTGGCAATAAGAGGCGAGAAAGAGATTCAAGGAATTAGAGTAGGAAATGAAGAAATCAAATTGTCACTTTTTGCAGATGACATGATATTATACTTAGAGAACCCCAAAGACTCTGCTAAAAAGCTATTAGAAATAATTCAGAATTTTAGCAAAGTCGCAGGATACAAAATAAATCCACATAAATCCTCAGGATTTTTATACATTACCAACACAATCTAACAGCAAGAGATACAAAGAGAAATTCCATTCAAAATACAGTCGATAGTATAAAATATTTGGGAATATATCTACCAAAGGAGAGTCAGGAATTATATGAGCAAAATTACAAAACACTTGCCACAAAAATAAAGTCAGATTTAAATAATTGGAAAGACATTCAGTGTTCTTGGATAGGCCGAGCGAATATAATAAAGATGACAATACTCCCCAAACTAATCTATTTATTTAGTGCTATACCAATCAGACTCCCAAGAAACTATTTTAATGACCTAGAAAAAATAACAACAAAATTCATATGGAAGAATAAAAGGTCGAGAATTGCAAGGGAACTAATGAAAAAAAAGTCAGAGGAAGGTGGTCTAAGTGTACCTGATTTATTATATTATAAAGCAACAGTCACCAAAACCATTTGGTATTGGCTAAGAAACAGACTAGTTGATCAGTGGCATAGGTTAGGTTCACAGGGCAAGATAGTGAATAAAAATAGCAATCTAATCTTTGACAAACCCAAAGATCCCAAATTTTGGGATAAGAATTCATTATTTGACAAAAACTGCTGGGAAAACTGGAAATTAGTATGGCAGAAACTAGGCATGGACCCACATTTAACACCACATACTAAAATTAGATCAAAATGGGTCCAAGATTTAGGCATAAAGAACGAAATCATAAATAAATTGGAGGAACATGGGATGGTTTACCTCTCAGACTTGTGGAGGAGGAAGGAGTTTGTGTCCAAGGGAGAACTAGAGACCATTATTGATCACAAAATAGAACATTTTGATTACACCAAATTAAAAAGTTTCTGCACAAACAAAACTAATGCAAACAAGATTAGAAGGGAAGTAACAAATTGGGAAAAAATTTTTACAGTTAAAGGTTCTGATAAAGGCCTCATCTCCAAAATATACAGAGAATTGACTTTAATTTATAAGAAATCAAGCCATTCTCCAATTGATAAATGGTCAAAAGATATGAACAGACAATTTTCAGATGATGAAATTAAAACTATTTCCACTCATATGAAAGTGTTCCAAATCACTATTGATCAGAGAAATGCAAATTAAGGCAACTCTGAGATATCATTACACACCTGTCAGATTGGCTAAGATGACAGGAACAAATAACGATGAATGTTGGAGGGGCTGTGGGAAAACTGGGACACTGATGCATTGTTGGTGGAGTTGTGAAAGAATCCAACCATTCTGGAGAGCAATCTGGAATTATGCCCAAAAAGTTATCAAAATGTGCATACCCTTTGACCCAGCCATACTACTACTGGGCTTATACCCCAAGGAACTACTAAAGAAAAGAAAGGGACCTGTATGTGCCAAAATGTTTGTGGCAGCCCTTTTCATAGTGGCTAGAAGCTGGAAGATGAATGGATGTCCATCAATTGGAGAATGGTTGGGTAAACTATGGTATATGAATGTTATGGAATATTATTGTTCTATAAGAAATGACCAACAGGAGAAATACAGAGAGGCTTGGAGAGACTTACATCAACTGATGCTAAATGAAACGAGCAGAACCAGAAGATCATTATACACTTCAACAATGATACTGTACGAGGATGTATGCTGATGGAAGTGGATTTCTTCAACATAGAGAAGAGCTAATCCAATTCCAATTGATTAATGATGGACAGAACCAGCTACATCCAGAAAAGGAACACTGGGAAATGAATGTAAACTGTTATTTTTACCTTCTGAATCCAATTCTTCCTGTGCAACAAAAAATTCGGTTCTACACACATATATTGTATCTAGAATATACTGTAATATATTTAACATATATAAGACTGCTTGCCATCTGGGGGAGGGGGTTAGGGGAGGAAGGGAAAAAATCTGAATAGAAGTAAGTGCAAGGGATAATGTTGTAAAAAATTACGCATGCATATGTACTGTCAAAAAATGTTATAATTATAAAATAAAATAAAAATTAAAAAAAAGAGAATACCCATGAAAAGAAGATGAGTTAAATAAGGGATATTATTCAAAATAAAACAGCACAATGAGGCAAATAGAGAACTGGCCTCTGACAGGGTTTAAGTCTTGCCTCAAACACCTACAGGTTTTCTGATGCTAGTCAATTCATTTGAATTATGAATGTTCCAAGCAATTCTCCAAAACTGTAATTTAGAGAAAAAAGGGCTAATATGTCCTGGTACAAAAGATTTTCCTCATTTATGTGTTCTTACCTATGAAATCACACACCTGTGCCTTATCTCTGTTCATCACTTTAGATATGAGAAAAGTGAAATCCAGAGAGGTCAAGGCTTTTTCCATAGTAACAGGCTGTAGGAACTATAATTTGTCTTCAAGTGAACAATACTTTAAAAATTATAAAGCTGCATATGTAGTTCTTTAATGACCAACATGCAGGAGAAAGATAGTAAAACTCCCACCAGTGATAATTTCTATTAAAGTAGCCTTATTCATCCATTATGCTGAAGTGGTAAATCAATTGGTTTTAGAGGATCTGTACACAAGTTCTGGATCTGCTACTTGCTACTTGGATGAATTTTGCAAATTCTTTTATTCTTCAGTCCTCAGTTATCATTAAAATCAGATAGCTTCACAAGTGCTATGAAACAATAATTTTCTGATATGTGTAAGTGTGTGTATATGTATGCATATATACACACACATAAAATGTCAGACATTCCACTTCAAATAATTTAAGTAAAATAGGACATCATTGTTGTTGATATAGAAATACAATTTACAACCCCATTTGTAGATAATATAGCTACTCCTCAAAGAAAATGAACATTCCAAGGGGAAGAGGAAGGAAATAAGCATTTACATAGTGTGTACAATGTGCTAGGCACTATTTTATGCCCTGTTATGAAGATCATTTTTTTCTCTCTTACAACAACTCTTCCAGCTAAAGTATTATTATTATTATTATTATTATTATAATTACTCCATTTTATAGTTGAGGAAACTGGGGTAAACATCTGAAGTGACTTGCCCAGAGTCACATCTAGTAAGTGTCTAAGGCTGAATTTGAATTTAGGTCTTTTAGATATCAGGCCCAACACTCTCTCCATAGTGCAAGAATTGAGTACACATACCGATGAATGAGGCAACACATTACAATTTGGGAAATAGGAACTAGGAGACTCAGCTATTGTCTCAGTTATGCTATGATCATATCATTTAAGTATATCACTTCATTTCTCTAATATAAAAGAAAAAATGCTGAACTCAAATTCTACAAATCTATAATGGCAAGTGTTCAACTAACAAGATGTTTAGAGAGAAAGTAAAGTGAAATTTTAAAGTTTGAAATTACTAGGCTAAGAAAAAAATGCAGGAAGACAATTACAAAGAAGAGAGTTAAATGTAGGTAACAAGAGAGAATAATGAATAAAGGTTATTAAAAATAGTATGAAGCTGTTATCCAACTCCCACAATCCCTTTTAAAAGATTGGTGAAAATACAAAGCCACAATTAATTATAAATATTAACATAATCTTGGTCCCTGTTCAAATAAAGAAAAAGAGGATTTCAGAAAGCAGCAGAAACATCTTAAAAACATATACTTCTAAGAACATCTGTAAATATTGATGTTTTTTCCCCTTTTTATCTCCAAAAAACGTTTTTGTTGTAGTTGATTCACTTGTTTTTGAATCATGCCAAACTCTTCACCTCAGTTTGAGGTTTTTCTTGGCAAAGATAGTGTAGTGCATCTCATTTTACAGATAAGAAATCTGAGGTGAAGTTAAGTGACTTGCTCAAGATAACATAACTAGGAACAAGAGTGTGAAGCCAGATTTAAATTCAAGAAAGATGAGTCTTCCTAACTCAATACTCTTATTCACTGAATGACCAATGACAAACTTATTAGCATTCATTAATTTAACTGGTATGAAACACACAAAAACACATACATATAAAGTAATTGCTTTTGTGGTAATTCTGCCAAAATTATAACTATGTTTACCAATTACAAAATGAATTCCAATGGCATCCAAATCAATAAGAAATATTTGTCATCTTGATTCCATTTGAATTGTTTCTTGGGCCAATGTGAAGGTTGTGAGGAAAGAGAGAAAAATATAAGTCTAAGGATGAAGACTCTAATTGATTTCTTTTCAGAAACTGGCTAAGGACTGAAACATTATTTCTACAAGGGGAAACCTCAAAAAATTTGCTGGTAATACTTAGGGAGTACAGAAAGAACATATGAAGGAAAAACCTTTTGTTCCTATCATGAACTGAAACATTTAGACTTTTCCTATAATTGCACATCTGCAGAAAGTATGACCAAAAAAAGAGCCAACAAAAATGATACTATTTATAATATGTGCATTACAAGAGAGAACAAATTCAATTTCTAAAAAGAATGTTTGCTACTAGTTCAAGAAATACTAAAACCTAATGCGATCACATGTACCTAGATGATGACAGAAAAAAAGGATAACCTTTGCTTACTAGAAGTATCTGTTCTTTCTGATGTAAATCTCAACACTTCCACAAAATCCTATACAATATTTTTAAAGATTCCATGATGTAAAATGATGAATGTGATTAATATACTAACTTGTTATCATGTTATATATGTGACCACTGACCCTGATAAAGGGGAATATTTATTAAGAAATATTTGTTTTAGAAAATTTTCTGTTCTAATGAGTGACGCTCAATCTATTATCTTTTTAGTAATAGTCAAAAATTTCACTTCTACAAACAAGCCAGATGTAAAGAGAAAACAATTTTTGCCTAAAAATATCACTACTTTGATTGAAATTTTCTTACATTTCAGAGCCTTCTAAAGAGTGCTCTTATATAAACTTTAAAAAACAAAAACAAACAAACAAACACACAAAAGCATCCACACTGAGCCCATCTGACAAATCAAAAAAATTTATACACAACTTAGGGAAATACTTTAGTGAACTAATGAAGAAAAAAATTTAAGATACTGTAGCTATTGAATATCAAACATATGTGGAACTGACTTGTTGCAAAGCATTCTTAAAAGTTGCATTATAAATTGTATCCATATTTTCCCAGCATGTGTATATACATGGCAGCTAGGTGGCGCAGTGGATAGAGTGTTGGGTCTGAAGTTAGGAAGACTCACCTTCCTAAGTTCACGTAAGGTCTCAGACATTTACTAGTAGTGTGATCCTGGGCAAATCACTTAACCCAGTATGCTTCAGTTCCTCATTTGAAAAGTGAGCTGCAGAAGGAAAGAGCAAAGCATTTCACCCAAGAAAAACCCAAATGGGGCCACAAGAATCAGACACGGCTGAAACAATGGAATAATATTGCTTTCTCTCCCTTCCCCTCCCATATACATAGGTATATGTTACATTATGTCTATATACATACATCTTATATATGTGTGTGGTGAAACTTAAGATTGGATTCCTGAGTAATTCAGTTTTTTAGCAAAAATATGTACCAATTGCAAACTCATATAAATATCTAAAAACTACAATTATATTTCCTTTTTTAAAAAATTAGTTTATAAATTAATGTTACATGCAAGAACTCCCCAGTGTAGATATTTTCCACACTTTAAAAACATATAGTATATTCAGACTTGTGGAGGAGGAAGGAATTTGTGACCAAAGGAGAACTAGAGATCATTATTGATCACAAAATAGAATATTTTGATTACATCAAATTAAAAAGCTTTTGTACAAACAAAACTAATGCAAACAAGATTAGAAGGGAAGTACAAATTGGGAAAACATTTTTACAGTTAAAGGTTCTGATAAAGGCCTCATCTCCAAAATATACAGAGATTGACTTTAATTTATAAGAAATCAAGCCATTCTCCAATTGGTAAATGGTCAAAGGATATAAACAGACAATTTTCAGATGATGAAATTGAAACTATTTCCACTTATATGAAAGAGTGTTCCAAATCACTATTGATCAGAGAAATGCAAATTAAGGCAACTCTGAGATATCATTACACACCTCTCAGATTGGCTAAGATGACGGGAATAAATAATGATGAATGTTGGAGGGGATGTGGGAAAACTGGGACCCTGATGCATTGTTGGTGAAGTTGTGAAAGAATCCAACCATTTTGGAGAGCAATCTGGAACTATGCCCAAAAAGTTATCAAACTGTGCATACCCTTTGATCCAGTAGTGCTACTACTGAGCTTATATCCCAAAGAAATACTAAAGAAGGGAAAGGGACCTGTATGTGCCAAAATGTTTGTGGCAGCACTTTTTGTAGTAGCTAGAAACTGGAAAATGAATGGATGCCCATCAATTGGAGAATGGTTGGGTAAATTATGGTATATGAATGTTATGCAATATTATTGTTTTGTAAGAAATTACCAACAGGATGAATACAGAGAGGCTTGGAGAGATTTACATCAACTGATGCTGAGTAAAACGAGCAAAACTAGGAGATCATTATACACTTCAACAATGATACTGTATGAGGATGTATTCTGATAGAAGTGGATATCTTCAATATAGAGAAGAGCTAATCCAATTCCAATTGATCAATGATGGACAGAATCAGCTACACCCAGAAAAGTAACACTGGGAAATGAGTGTAAACTGTTAACATTTTTTCTTTTAATCCCCAGATTATTTTTACCTTCCTAATCCAATTCTTCCTTTGCAACAACAACAACAACAAAATTCGGTTCTGCACATATATATTGTACCTAGGATATACTATAAGATATTTAATATGTATGGGAATGCCTGCCATCTAGGGGAAGGGGTGGAGGGAAGGAGGGGAAAAAACTGGAACAGAAGGGAGTACAAGGGATAATATTGCAAAAAAAAAATTACCTATGCATATGCACTGTCAAAAAATGTTATAATTATAAAATTAATTTAAAAAACATATAGTATTAAAAACAGAAGAATATCTGCAAGTATTAGAATTATTTTTCCTTTTTCTCCCTAAAATACTGATTAATATTCATTGATTTGGCTTGTATGAAACACACTCATTTCAGTCACTTTTCTAGGACACTGAGAAGTTAAAGGTGATCCTATGTTACCATAAACCTCTTTAAAAATAAAATTCTGGCTAAATCATCACTTTGGCCTAAATGTGCTCTTTATAAGAGATATAAAAACACATACTTAATTAACAATCATTCTGTTGACTTTCAATGAAAATCTCTAAAAGTGGTGTGTTGGGGGGAGGGAGGGAAGGAAATAGTGATTAATTTGAATAACCTGAGGCATTTCTTTGAGTTTTTTTGTCCCTCAAAACTGGAAGAGAAGTAGGGAAAGGGAACTGCTAGATAGTGCAGTAAGTAAGTAGAACACGGCCCTGGAGTCAGAAAGACTCCTTTTCTAACATTTTCTGTGTGATTTTGGGCAAGTCACCTAAATCCAATTGCCTCACTAAAATAAAACCAAAAACCAAAAACAAAACAAAACAAAACAAAAAAAAAAAAGGAAAAAACCCAAACTGATTTGCATCAAAATAATGTAGTAGAAAGGAAACTAGATTGGGAATTAGTTGACTAAGGATTCTAAGATCCAGTTTGGCTCCCAATTGTGTGACTCCAGGCAAGTCGTTTCATTTCTCTAAGCTGTCATTTTCTCTCCCATGAGAGGAGATCATTGACTAGATAGCTTATATCTGAGGTATCAATTTCCTGGCCCAAGCTACCTGCAAAACTCTAAACCAAACCCAAACTAGATTAAAATGTTATTGTGAAATAGTTTAACAAAAGAAACACAAATACAATGCAACATAAAGTTAATTTGTGATTTTCTAAGTTAAAATGTGGCCTACAGAGATCTGTTTCTATTTGAATACCTCTGATCTAATCTACCTTCCTGATGGAACTTTCTCAATCTGTAAAATTTTCAACAAGAAGGATCCATAGCATTGATAGCAGAGCAGTCTTTTTTTTTTTTTTTTTAATTCATTTTTCCCAATTATCCCCTCCCTCCCTCCACTCCCTCCCCCCATGGCAGGTAATCCCATACATTTTACATGTGTTACAATATAACCTAGATACAATATATGTGTGTAAATACCATTTTCTTGTTGCACATTAATTATTAGCTTCCGAAGGTATAAGTAACCTGGGTAGATAGACAGTAGTGATAGCAGAGCAGTCTTAACCTATTATAACTCAGGCAATTAATAACCATTTATTAAGCACTAACTGTGTCAAGCACTGTACTAGCAGTGCCAGCAGAATATAGGGAACACAAAAAACAGATAATTGTTATGTATTTGGTTTGGATGCTAATTAATGCTGATAAAGTTTCCTCAGTATAAGAAACAAAATATCTTACCAAGAACTCCACAGACTCATGGATGAATGCTGGAAAGATTTCTTTTACTTTCTTGCAAGAATGGGTGCCTGGGTGAAAAGATATACCTTTGGGACTCCAAAGGCAGCATTTCATTTCCTATTCTGAAGAACAAGTCCCTCACTTGATTACCCATTAATTGGATATTACATCAGTTTTGTCATGAATCTTCACCTTTCATTACATTGGCAGTCCCTGCTTCCTAGGAGCTTCCATTCTAAAAGGAGAGAAGTAACAAAAGATTTTTTTCAAATCTCAAACCACCACCCCAGGTTACAAAAGTCAGTCTCTGCCCCCAAGGAGTTTACATTCTTTGGGGGAAAGACAAACCCCACCTTTGATTATTACACCCAAGTCTCTGTGGGTTTCTGTCTTCTAATTTGTTTCATTTCTACAATTTTATTTTCATAACTGTTGAAAACAAAAGTCCATCCATTTCTCACACTCAGTAAGAAATACTGTCTTTGAATAAGGCAGATATAACTTCCCTCCACTTTTATCCTTTCTTACTATATCACTTTATTAAAAAATGTGTGTAGTATGAAGATCAGATAAAGGCCACCAGGAAAAAGATACTTGCCCTTCACTGGAAAGCCATAAAAATAACTATCAGACTTCTAGAGAATTTTTCTTCCTAAACTTCACTGAACAACAACCTGTCAAGTAATGCTAACTCAGTCAACTGAAAAATGTTTATGAAAAGTTGTGGATTATTTACTTATTTGTGAAGAGCACATTCAAATTACAAATAAATGTTAAGTTTAGATTGAAAAAAAAAACAAGTAGAAAGTCATTCTACTAAAAATAAAAAATTCATTCAATCAAAACTAAATTTCAAATTATTTTGCTGATGGAAAAGCTTAATTTATGCAAATAGCAATCTTTATATTCTAGAATAATTTCCTGCAGCAATACAAATGCAAAACCATCATTCCTTTTTTGTGTAATGAGTCCCTATCTAATCAGTCTCCCTGTTATTTACTTAGTTTCTAGCTAAAGAGCTCAAACTTAACCACCAATTGCACTTTGATTTTTCTACAAATATAAATAAGGACAAGAGCAAAAGAATTAAATATAAGAGCTATGTTTTTCAGTTTCAAATTTTACTGAAAGATAAAGCAGTCGGTGTTCAACCAATACTGGAATGGAAATGCTGGGAAAGATAAGATTATATCTAAAAAAAGTATTAAGAAAGCTATTTCTCAGAGATAAGAAAAGAAAATCCTCATGCT
The DNA here is from genome assembly GCF_048593235.1 of Sminthopsis crassicaudata. NCBI lineage: Eukaryota > Metazoa > Chordata > Mammalia > Dasyuromorphia > Dasyuridae > Sminthopsis > Sminthopsis crassicaudata. Next base: position 226,781,892 of record NC_133617.1, on the reverse strand, counting down.
CTAATGGTTATAAGGAATTACGATTCAAAAGCAAACTGGGACTACTTATTTAAAAACAAAACAAAACAAAACCACACAAAAAAAAAACCCACTGTTGATTCCATTTAATTGTTTTCCTCATTGGAGTGATTAATCAGTATAGTGAGGTATCAATTTAAGCAGCCCCAGAATCTCCTTCTGTTTTTCAGTAGTGAAAGCCATACTAAATAAATTTGTTATTAGGAGTCCATATTGTTTAAAAGTTCAAGTCTGAAATTATATTCTGACCTGACAAAATTTTTTAAAAATATTTTTCTATGAATTTTTATAGTTCATTTATTGGTTTCTCTCCGTGTGTGTATGATACGTTATTAGTTCTTGGAAGGAAAAAAAAAAAAAAACCTTCAATTTCCCAAAGAACTACCTATTTAAGAATATTCCAGAGTGATTCCTATTCTCATCTACCTAATTTTTCCTTTCTTCTGCAGTCTCCACTTTTGAGCCATTGTGAAACTGATCTTTATTAATATTGTATTAGTTGATTTTAGCTGTCTCTGGCCCAAGAACCTATTAACATCAATGTAATCATACTTCTATGAACTCCTAGCAAAAGGACAGGACATAAAATAAAAGATGATGCCAAATTTTTAAGCTAGCAAATACTATCCAAAAAATGAGAAAATTGGGAAAGAGCTGATGCTTGGGATGGTGATTTTAGAATTACTGTGGGCCAATTGCATTTGCCTGATTATCAGGTCTGTGCAAATAGAAGTTTCATGGGACATGGTTAAAGATATATAAATACATTCTTATTATATAAAGCATCTACATTATACTATAGCTAAATTCAAGCAACCATAATAACAAGCTCTAACTTTGGTTTTCTCATTTTTTCTAACCTTTCCTCACAGTGATGCTTGGTGGCATTTTGAGGTTTTTCTGCATCTTTTTATGTGCATCTTTTTCAACAGGAGCCAAGAATTTTAGATAAAATGTTACAGAAAATAATATATAAACAAATGTGCAAAATAAATGAACAGATTCCCCTACCACTTACCTTTATTAATTTTTAAAATAAAAAAAAAGACAACAACATGTCAACAGAGCAACAAAGCTTAATCTTCTCTATGCCTTCAACTAACACATGGAGCTTTTCAATATTTTGAGAACTCTTAAGAGATGTAAATATTTCACAGTGATCTATGTCAACAACATCACTCTCTTAGTCCTGTAAAAATTTTACCTTCCTATTCTAGCTATTTGTCTAATACCAATAACAAACACTGTTCACAAATGTTATCTGTGGAGTCTTGATGTTTATCTGACAACATAATAGTTCAAATTAAAACACCTCCCTGGGGCTCAACAAAACAAACATTTGAGAAGCTTAAAAGACCAGGGAGTAAACTAAGAATTCTTAACTTGAAATCTGTGAATCTTTTTAAAATATTTTGATAACTATTTCAATAAAATTGGTTTTCTTTTTAATTCTATGCATTTTATTTCATGCATTAAAAAATATCCCAAGAAGGGGCTCACTTTCTCAGACTTCGAAAGAAATCCAAAGCTTGAAAGAAGATTAAGAACTCCTTGTATACACCAAAAGATGACACTCCCCACCTTAGGAAAATCTACTGGCATCTGAAATTCAAAACTAAAAATTGTACTTTATCTATATTTGCTATCTCTTCATCTAAACCATGAGGTCAACCAGTACTTTTATATTTATTATATAACAAATTAAGATAAGAAACTTTCCCTTCATCATATAACACATAATGAGAGGCAAGGGTCAGATCATAGGTATCTAATTTCCCAATTTGCTTGCTTACTAATAAAAATACTCCTTCCAAATTAAAGTTAATGAATTTGGCATTCTAAAGTTTTTCTGATTTTGGAGTTGAAGACTGGCTTTGTTGTTGTCATCACTTAAATAAATATTGAAGGTCAAGAGCTAGAAGAAATTTCAAAGGTCAACTGGTTCAACTTATATAAGAATCTCCTTCAAAATAAAAATTAGTTTTCAGGTTCCATTTGAGTGATACAATGACTACCTGAAGAAAGCAATCTATTTTGCTTGTGAACAACACAAACTAATTAGAAATGTTTCTTCATATCAAACTTCAATCTGTATCCTTGCAACTTCCAGTCATTGTTCTTATTCTTTCCTTTAGGGCCAAGCAAAACAAGTCTACATACAAGTTCATCAATGCAGCTCATTATCATATTAGGTAGGTTTTTTTTTTTTTTTTTAATGCCATCTAACACTGTTGACTCATATTACACTTTCATGCATCTAAACCTAACAAGTGTCTTAAATATGTATTACTGTCTAATCATGTCTCCTATCTTGAATTTATGATCCAAAAAGTAGGACTTGATATATATCTCTTATTAAGCTAAGCCTTCGGATTTATTTTTGGTTTTGTGTAATTACCATCTATTTGCATTGTACATAATAGGTGCTTAAGAGATGTCTCAATTGAATTGGATCTGATCCATTCTTGATTGATTAGTCAAAACCTTTATGGGAATCTGATTCTGTCATCCTATATAGGAATTCATCTTCCAAGCTGGGTAACATCCACAAATTAAAGCATTCATTAAAACACGGATTCTTAAATTGTGGGTTGCAATCCTATATGGGTTCTTGGTGCCATGAAATCATGATTTGTTATCAGTAAATGTTTGATTTGTATACCTATTTAATATACCTATATATTCAGGTCATGCAAAAATGGCTCAGACAAAAAGTGGTCCCAAGGAAAAAAAATTAAAGAAAGCCAGCATTAAAATCATCAATAAAAATATTGAAAAGAACCACATCAAGCCATTAATCATCTTTGGGTCCAGTCATTCAACTACATTAAAATTCAACAAACTAGACATTATCAAGGCTACTAGATTGAGAGTCTGCTAAATTCCTTGCTCGAATTCAGACTTGCTACTAAAAATTTAGAGCATTCCTTTTATCTAAATTTAGTTATCTTACCCCTGAGGCTGGGGTTAAGTGACTTGCCCAGGGTCACACAGCTAGGCAGTGTTAAGTGTCTGAGACCAGATTTGAATTCGGGTCCTCCTGAATTCAAGGCTGGTGCTCTATCCACTGCGCCACCTCGCTGCCCCCCTTTTACCTAAATTAGTCTAGAAACCTTGTTTAAAAAGGAAATGAGGTTAATTTGGCAAGACTAGCTCCAAATAAAAAAAACAGCCTATCAATCTGTCAATTCTTTCCAGATTTTAGCTGGAGAAAATTTCTTATGCTCTTAATGACCAGTTCCATCCTTTCTAAGAGCTAAAAAGCCATTTCTTTTAAATTTGAGCTGAAAAAGATCTTGGAAATCTAACTCAAGTCCCTAATTTTAACAGATGAAGAAGCTGAGGCCCAGAAAGTTTAAATGATTTACCTGACCACGATCGTATAGTTAGTGCCCAAGCCAAAGCTATACTCCAGTTTTCTTAAATCCCAATAAAAGAGCATGTTAATAATATAACCAGTCCTTTAGATTACAACATTTATATTTGGTAAGAATGTTCAGAGTACAAACTAAACAGTAAATTTCAAGTATATAATTCATAATCAATTTTACCAACATCTGGCTATTCCTTACCAATCTACTTCACCTTCAATCTATTCTCCCAGTACTTGACTTAAATTTAGGTACAACCTAAAGACTGGGGTTAAAAATATTCTCTTTTCAGCTGTCTAATACTGTGCTGTTCCAAGCTTAATACTGACATTCCTAAACTCCCACAACAAGAACTTCCTGAATCATCTTTTAACTTTAGTTCACTGACAAAGGAGGATAATAAGCTTAAGTGACTTATTGAAAAATTTATTTAACTTTCCGACAATTCTTTTTCTTTGCCATCCTTCCCTCCTAAGCCCACCTTAGGAAACCCTATTGGCATCTGAAATTCAAAACTAAAAATTATACTCTATCCATATTTGCTATCTCTTCATCTAAGCCATGAGGTCAACCAGTACTTTTATATTATATATTATATAGTTACATTATATAACAAATTAAGATAAGTAACACACATACATCCCACTTTCTAATTTTCCAATAGCAGTGATAATTCCTGCCCCACAGGCATTTGTCTGTCCCTAAAATCCCAATCCCTGACTTGAAAAGAACCATAGAGTTCATCGCATCTAAACACCAACTCCCATTTTACAAATGAAGAAACTAAGTTTCATAGGAGTTAAAGATTACCCAAATAGCAAAGTTCACAAAAGGTAGAAGAATTTGGATTATCAGCCTTCCCATGTAATTTATTTCCGACACTTAGCTACTGGCTCTTTAAAATTTCCAATGCCAGGTGGATAGTGGAAAAAATCACCATCTGGGTCTCAATTTACTCATTTTCAAAATGAGAATATTAAACCAGATGATATGCCAAGTACACTTGAAGTCTGCCACTTTATGATAAATCTAATAATAATGATATTGTTATCATATATTCAAGTACTTGAAGACCTTCCTTAATGTGAAAGAAGGCTCAGTGAAGGAGAGGAAGAAGGGTCACAGAAGTAGGAACAAATAGGACTAGTTAGAAGGATGCCATCTAGACTTCAAGAAAAAAAATTCTTAACACTTACAATTTTCCAAAACTAGATTGCTTTATGGAGTATGAGTTGTCCCTTCAATCAAAGGCCAAAGTTTATAATGAGAATTTTCATATCAAATCACATATTCTACACTCAACTGAAACTCAATGCCCCAAACATGTTAAAATCTTTTTCCTCCAAATTTTCCCTTCTTACCAATTTCCCTATTACTGTTGAAGGCACCACTATCTTCCAGGTCCCTTACATTCACAGAGTTAATGCTCACTATCACTGATCACACATATCCAAATTTGTTGCCAAATCTTGTTGTTTCTAACTTTTCGATATCTCATATTATATACTTGTTCTACTTATAGTCACCACACTAGTTCAGACCTAACTTCACCTGTTGACTAGACTGCAATTGATCTTTCCATCTATATTTCCCCACCATCTTTCCATCTTCCATATACCTGCCAAAGTGATTTTTCCTAGGACTGGCAAGGTCAAACCATGCTCACTAAACCACAGTGACCCCCTATTACCTTTTACATAGAAAATCCTTTCATATTTCAAGCTCTTAATAAGCTAGCTCCTTTCTTCTACCTATCATGTCTTATCACATTTTACTCTTTCCTTCATATACTCTGCAATTCAGTGATACCAGCCTAATTGCTATTCTCTCAGCAATAAACTCCATCTCCCTTTTCTGTATCTTTTTGCTGGCAGTCTTGCACACCTAGAATTTTCTCCTATCTTACCTCTAATCTCTCGACATCATTCACTTCTTTCAAGTCTCAGCTCAAAGACTACCTTCTTCTATAGCAAGCTTTCCTGGTAGGAAAAGGCACCTGAGCTTTCATCTCTCCGTTTCCAATCCTTCTACTCTAAGCATCTTATACATACCTTTTTATTTACATGTTGTCCCCCTCAATTAGTATGTAGGCTCCTTGAAAGCAGAAACTGGTTTTTTATGTCTTTATTTTTCTTTTGTGTCACCAATGTATCAAACATAACTGTTTAATAAATGTTTGTTAGAGTTGAGTTTAAGACTCTTAAGGGATAGGTCAGTTGAGAGCCTCCACAGCTGTGGATCATAACATCTAAAGGAGTTGCAAGGCACCCAAATGTTCTCTAAGGTAAGGGTAATTATTAGTCTTTTTGTGTCATGGAACTTTTTAGAATTCTGGTAAAGCCTACAGACTCCTCAGGATCATGTTTTAAAATGCATAAAATAAAATATATAAGATTTACATAGAAAATCAATTATAATGAAATACAGTTATGAAAAAATATAATCAGGTAGGGAATCATTACAACAAGATCTTCTTCCCTGTTCTCCCTTGTCATAGAAAGGAATCTGCTTTGTAAGGATACATATATCCATTGAAGCACCACATCTCCCTTATCTTTAAATTCTGTCAGCATCAGTCCTAGTCACCTAACAAAGTAGTCTTTCACCATACCCAATCCTAAAGGGGAGACCTCTATTATGACCATTCCCTGAGAGCGTATACAACTAAAAGAGTGTACAACAAATGTTATCCCCATAAAAGAGAACCAACTCCCATATTCACAACTGTTCCTTATTAACTTTTCTTTCACCTTAATTGGCTATTTCTCTCTCTAGTCCTATCTCCTTCTCTCTCCACTCCCATAGTCTTCTCCTCTCTTTGCTCCCATTTTTATTTCACAAGGGCTCTCTTCTCAACTCCTTTCCAAATACAGAGACACCCATGTTATCTACAGGAAAGGGGATTTCAATTTGGGAAGCTTCTTTATTACACTAACCCTCCCTATAAATGCAAGTCCATGCATTTTCTTGAAAATTTGCATGGAGGTTAAATGTCTTGCCAATGATTATATGGGGAATTGTGTGTGTCAAAGAAGAGATTCAACCAAGATTTTCTTACACCAAGATAGCTACTCTATTCACTAAACCAACCTAAAACCTTGATAAAGAGAGTGACAAATCTTTTCTTTGATAGAAGTGTTAATAAGGGGGAAAAATATCAAAAGCATAGTGTATTAAGGGGAAGTCAGAAGCTTGGATGAAAGCCCTTTTTTACTCAAAAATCTTCAAAGAATCCCCAATGTCTACTCAATAAATTCTAAACTTCTTAGCCTGGCATTCCAAGTCCTCTACAACTAGACTAACCTACCATTCCAGTCTTTTTTCACTATCCCCTACTTATTCTCACAATGAGTTTTATGTTTCTTCCAATTCCTCAACTCATATCCACAACTTTCCTAATGCCATTTCCAATATGATATAAGGGAGACAAGAATTCTTTCAGGGTCTACTGCTTGCCAATGCCCATACAATTAAGAAAATACATTCCCTTTAGAGCTGTTTCCTCATCTCTAAAATAGGAATATCTCTATTTAGTCTTCTTTTCTCAAAGATTATTTGGAAATATACAATAAAAACAGGTATAAAATACTTTGCAAAATGAGAAATTTTGTATGTGTGTGTGTGAGAGAGACACTTTCTATCATTCCACCCTTTTCTCTCCAAATCTTTGTCTACTAAAATCCCTCACATTTTTCAAGCCTAATGCAAAAGAAATAATCTCTTTGATCTCCTAGTCAAATTTCTCTCTTCTGAACTTTTTTGGTACTTTATTTTTACCCATCACATGGTACATGAAGGTTACTTGTTCTGGTACTATTTTTCTTCACATATTTTTCTTATTTCCCCATTAATTTGTGAATCTCTTGAGAACAGAGATTATTTACTGTATAATGTTATATCCTATACAACACTTGTCATATAGAATTTATTCAGCAATTATTTATTTTGTATCATCTTGGCTGGACTGACTGAAAATTCTTTTGGAAAAGATATAAATTTAAGTTTATTTTCTGGAAAAGGTATAAATGGGGTAATTAATCCATAGAAGATGTTGTAATAATAGACATGGAATATAAAAATATACATTTAACAGTAACATAGTAAGAAAAGTCAGTTCAAAAAAAGCCACAAGTACAAAGAAACTAACCATTTACAATATATTAAATTCCAGAAATATAAAAGAAAAATAAATTTGCAGATTTTCTATAACAGAGAAATATTTCCTCTGGTGACATTATTGATATTATCAATAGCACTGATTCTTTTCTGCTTCTTCCAGTTTCTTTTATATCATCATACCATTTATCCCTTTCTTCTAGGCTTTCTTTGCTGATACCAACTAAAACACCAATTAGGGCTAGAAAGAAAAGGATCTCTCAGTGAAGCAATTCTTTTTTTCTCTCCTGATACCTGCACTGTACTTTTATCCATATGGCAAAAAAGCTCTAGCACTTGCCTAATTTACAGCTGAGAATATAAGTAATTAGGTCATTACAAAGAGTATTAGGCCATTAAAACACAACCAAAAAAAGGCAGCATAGATGAGTTCAGTAATAGAAATTTCAAAATGAAACATGTGTAAAAATAAATGAACCTTTTTAAACACCCTCCTTGTGGGAAAGTACATTCATAAAGAGCTTCAATTTCTAACCAGTTCAATAAATGTGTACCTAATATGTGCTTCTGTTCAAGCTAAGCATCAATGCTTTGCCCTCATAGAGTACATAATTTATCTGGAGGGGGAAAAGGGAGGGGGAAGCATCCTCAAAGCCATTTGGCTTATTTCCTTTGTTTTTAAATGAAACACTGATCTTTTTCCCCTTAAGTGAAGACTGTAGGAACAATGTATCAAAATGCCAGCATTCTAGAAATTAAGTTGTCAGCTTTTTCTCTAGACTATGACTACAAAAGAATTACAGGGTTAGAGTTAATGAAACCTTATACTTTAGCACTGTGCAATTTCCCTAATCATTCTAAGGTCTAAAAATGTACCAAAGAAAACCCAACCATTAGATTTGTAATTTTCTCTATTCAATTTCACTTTCTCTCACTCTTGCCAGTTTTCCTATTTACACTTTTGCTTTTGCATTCTGAGTCCAGGTGTAGTTGTACAGTTACACAGAGAATAAAAAATTAAATCTTACTTTGAGAAATTCCTAGGCTTTTTTTTCCCTTTGTCATCCGAAGTTTCAAAACTTTAATAAGAGAATAAAATGAAACCTCAACCACCATAAGAAGACTCTCCCCTGTTCAAAATGACATATTATTTATCGTGTGGCTTAACATATCTTCTAAATCAGGAACTTTTTAATAAAAACTAATTATATTGCACTTGAAGAAAACTAGGAAATGTGTTTGATCACCTTATCAAATATAAACAACTGATATTTTATGCCTATTAATTTGTTTTCTCCCCATATTTTAGAATAGTGATTCCCACCATCCCATAAAATCCCTTTCTGTTTTATCTGTGAAATACACCCTCACATGCAGGTTTTAATTTATTTCTTTCAATTCTTTGAAAATACCTTATGGTGCAGTTCAACTTGAAGTAAGGACAGTCTCATTCATTTAGCAGGCAAAGTTGAATCCAAGAAGATGGTTCAGACAGTCTGGTTTTCCCTGCCCCACCCTTGTTTCCTTTGAGCCATAGTGATGTCACAACACAGGGCAGTGCAATGACTTCACTGCTACAGTTCTCCTGGCTTCTGATCACACAATTCTTTGCAGCCAAGGCAAATCAAATGACAGCAAAGGAAAGCTGTACTTCTCTCAGAGGAACACTGAATATCTGACACATTTCCAACAGATTAATGGCTAGTATTTAAAAGAAACGTATGTGAAATTGCACCACTAAGAGCCTCTCTTAATGAAGTGGGGCTAAAGATGAATGTTTAAAGGTTTTGAAGACTAAGTCGATATTCTATATTATATAACACAAAAGCTAGAGATTGAAGTGTTGAATGACAGAGATAAGATGATGAGGACAGACTCCACACACAAACCAACCTGCTTTTTTCATGAAGTCAACTTCTCACAGAAAATATACTTGTTATATACTCTTCAGGCCACTAAGAGTTTTCTTTTCACCATCAGGAATGTGGTTACTGATATGCAAATTTTAATTCTTCTCTGAAACTTCAATTCAAAAGGGTAAGAGTATGATCTTAATATGGCTAAGAAAAAGATTACCTTGTACAGCAAATGCCCTGCATACTTAATCTATCATGTGGTAAGTATATAAGACGATGACGCGAAAAAGCCATCTTGTTTCTTTCAAAACATGAAAAGCCTTTCAGTACATAAATAGTTTTTTCATATATCAGGGCAGAGATCTCTTTGATACATGGTTTTATAAGTGAACTTAGTCAAATGTATCTAAAAAAAAAGTATCTATCATTACATCATCTAACATCCAAGTTTTAGTATTTCAACACTTGAAATGATCTGTAGTCAGTGAAAATCCTATGTATCATACAAGAATAAAAACAAGAAATGCTTTCAAATCAATCATTTTTATGGGAAAAAGCCAATACTAAGAAAATCATTAAATTAAAACATTTTGTACTAACCTGAGACAACTCAGTCATTTTTTTGCCAAATAGAACTGTATTTCAAAGTTGGCACTTTTTGCTTGTTCCTACTGAGTAACAATGCATAAAATAGCAGTATTACTTTTATGAAATGTTGTGTACAAAGTACAGGATTAGAGTTTATCCTAGACAAACTATATGCAGAAACACGTGTCCACTTTTTACTTTTCATAGTTTTTTTTTGAAGTCATGCAAAAAACGTGGCTTTAGACACGACCTAGAATTTTATTTCCATAACTGTCCTTGAAGATATTTTTACTTTTCTGTCCAATTAAGGGAATTAACAGAAATTAGTTTGGAAACTATCTCAAAATACAACACCAGAAGTTTTAGAATTCAAGAAAAGTCCATTTTAAAAACTCAATTCTAAATCCTAGCAAATGGCTGATTATACTTGATGACAAAAAAAAAAAAAAAACTGTTATAATTTAAGGTTCACTTGAAACTATGACCAACATATAATGAGTTTACCAGAGATAGCAAAACCAATATGCCCACATTACCCATATGTCCAGTGCATGTTATTATTTTTGTTTCCCTAACACATTTAAATCAATATCAAGTTCTATGGGGAATTTTTCATCATGTGCCATCAGGATATTGTAACTAAGGAAGTAGTTTCTGCAACTAAGTATAACTTCAGTACACCCGGCTATCTCAAATAAAGTAAAAACTTGAAAAGAAAGGTAAAACCTTTTCAAAGGCAATTCAACAAGATGAATGTAATGCAGCAAAAATTCTAAATAGCATATAATGAAAGCTGCGGATTAACAGAGCTGAGCTTGCCGAACTCCTCTACCCCCCTCCCCCCTCCGCACTATCTCTATTCAGGACCCCTGTCTGATTAATGCCATCTGTTTTCCCTGTATCATCTCGTTCTGTCTATAAAGAAGGTTGCCCCAAGTTAACTCCGGGCATCAGCTGAGCAAAACCTTAGGTTTGAAACCTTTGATTTAAAAATGCCAAAAGCAAAAGAAACACAACGCTGCCACTGCAGAGGACCAGTTACAATTTACTATGTAACCACACCCACCGCATTGCAGAAGCCAAGGACTTGGTGGGGAGGTAGCAAGTGGAGAAGGGTGCGAGGGATGTGAGTGGGGAGTTATCAAAAGGGAAATCCGAGGCAGCAAAACAACTACTCCAATCACGAGAAAACACTCCCCTCCCCAGCTTCACAGAAATGGCTACGGACAAAGTAAAGTAAAATGGCCAGCGAGCTTCCCCCAACCCCCACTCGAACCCTACTGCACTGCCTCCTTTGCAGCTAGTCTAGCCTGAATGCAGATAGCAGCCCAGCAGTCTGTCAGGTAACCAATGCAGCATACAGACACCCCCCCAAGATGCTTAGGGGTGCAACTCTGCTCTTATCAAGTTAAATAGGGAGCAGAGGGGACAAGAGAAATCAGAAGTGGAAGGGAGGAGTAACTAAAAGGGGCAGGGGTTTACCCAGGTGTCCAAGCCAAGAACAACATCCATTTAGACGTTCGCTCCTCCTCCCCCCACCGCCCCCGCCGGGAATGCAGCATTTGCCGTTAGTCTCTGGGAATCATGCCCTAGTTAAAAGGAAGGAGGGAAGTTACATAAAAGCCAGAAGGTTGTGCTTGGGAAGGGGGGATGCTTTGTGCGCTACATACCTTATCCTGACCTCAAATCCAAGCTAACCCCCCTTTGGTGTCCCCTCTGCACAGCCTACATAGGGCGCGTCTCTGGTGCCGCGTTAGCAGGGGGCAAGACGCAGCAAGCAGAACACGCAAGCAGAGATTCCGCCCCCCCCCCCTTCCTCTCGCCTGACAAACCTCTGCAAGGAAGCGGGGCATCTGGCATGGAGGCCCCCAGGAGAGCTGCAGAAGCAGCTGCGCCGCATCGCTGTCCTTCCTCTATGCGGGCCAAGGGCTTGTCTAAGAGGAAGGGCCGGCATGTAGGAGGGGACAGAGGAAACCCGGTCTCGTACATGCAGGATTCCCCCTCCCCAGCTCGTCCCCCAATCCCTAATCTCCACCCACCACCAAGTGTTAACTTTAAAAATGGCGCCTCGAAACAGTAATTTAAAAAATAATAACAGTAATTCAAATAAAGAAATGCAAAAGAAGACTGAATTTTAAAAATTCCCTCGCTCAATTGGGGCCTCCAAAGAAACCGAGGCTGGCAGCCAGCTACCCTGCTCAACGGGGCTCCCTCCCCCCACCTCCCAAACCATCGCTGCAAAAAAGCAAAAGCAAAACGAGGAATGTACCTCGGAGAACCCGCACAAGAGCAGCCCACAGTTACCGGCGCCAGAGGAGGAATCGGGGTCTGGGGCCCCGGAGGCTTCCTGAGAATCAGAGCCGGACTTACGGAGGCGACCGTGGTGGTGGGGGCAGCAGCAGCGGCAGCAGCAGTCCCAGCCACGCGTCAGCCGCCCCGCGCAGCCCAGCTCGGCTCCGGACTAGCCTCGGAAATGTGTCCAGGAAGGTGGAGACTCCCTTTGGATGTGTCCCCCTCCCCCCACAATCACAGCACAGAGAGAAAAGTTACCTTTCGGATCAATAGTGTGTCCGGGACTTGCCAGGGTTTGAGGCAAGCGGCTTGTCACTTTCCTCTCCTTTGGGCCAGTTTCATCTGACAGACTAAGCAATCCCGAGTGTAATGGGAATTCAGCAAAGAGAGGAGGGTGGGTTTTCTTGCGCCCGGTGCCCTCCCCTCCTTGTCCGCCCCCTCCTTTTGCTCGAGATGCAGAGGCACCCGGGCACACGCACCGAGATGTCTAGCAGAAAACCGACGTCGGTCGTGATCCACCCTCCTCGAAGTGGAGGAGTGGTTAAGCTTACAGTACTTCAGAGGAGTTACAATGTAACAGTTTTCTCCACCGTAGGAGGCTATTTGAAGATAACCCCCCCACACACACCGAACAAGGACTATAATTTTGATTTCTGCTTTAATTATTTGTTTTGCAAAAAGACAGCCTCTGCCTTTGACTTGGAATGAGTTTGAGTATCAAGTCTGAAGGAGCCTAGAGAGAACTGTTTTCCCTAATATTCAAAAATAAGAAAATTCAAATTACCTTAGCAGTAAAGCAGAATGTTGCTGTTCTCTGGGACTCTATATACAATCCCCTTCTTTAAAAGTGTGTCTTCTTGAATCCCAATCTCTTTGGAAACACTAAACCAATTATCTAATGAAGTTTTCTGTTCAGTGACTAGCTTTTGAATTCTGATTCCAAGGGAAAGGAAAGAATTTGTTTGACTCAGCACAGCCAACCTTTTCCATCTTTAAACTACCAAATATTTATTGAACATCTAATAAACTTTGAGGTGTTTTGTGGAAGGTGCAGAGTATGAGAAAGTATAGTCCTTGAGATAGAGGTTAACGTATAGTTGGGCAGATAAGACACTCTATGAAACCAGATATACACACGTAATACCACAGAGACAACTTCCTTTTGTAACCATGGGCAAGTCGCAACCTTTCAGTTTCTCACTCCCAAAACTTCTCTAAGACTGTAAATTACAGGTGACTTTTTCATCTGCATCTGTGGAGAATGTTTGGAATTTCCCAAATCTGTCCTATATCCTAAAAATATTCTTAACCCCTTGTGGTTCCTATAAGGCTCAAATGAGAATTATGTGAAGCATTTTGCAAAATTTAAAAACTATTCATTATTAAGGACAAATAATAAATACTATAGGAACACAAAAGGAGGAAGACAAAGACTGGCCAAGGAAAATTAAAGAGGAGTTTCATACAGGACTTAGGGCCTAAAGAACTGAACAGGAACACATGGGGTATTCAAGATAGGGAGCAAAAGTGCACAAAAGAGAATATGCAAGGCATGAGAATTATTGGATCAAACTGGTTGGAATAGAAAGAAGGCTGATTGAAAAAGTAATGAGATATACAATTGAAAAGATAAATAGGAAGCAATTTGTGGCAAATCCTAAATGTTAGATTAAAAGTTTCTAAGATAATCAATAGGTAGAACATAAGCTTTAAGTCATCCAAAGGTAAGAAGAGACATCATTCACATCTATTTTTTTCACAACTAAGGTCACTGATTGCTTTCATCAAAAATTTTGGACTGTATTATTTTTAATATGTTGCATAGGAAGAGGGAAAAAAACTCACAGAAAGATTTAAAGTGCTGCTACTTTTATTGATAGCTCCACCTCTTGGACAGTTCTGGGCTTGAAGTCTGGAAGACCCAAGCTCAAATGTTATTTCAAATATTTACTAGTTTTGTGGTTCTAGGCAAGTCACCTACTCTCTTTTTACTCAGACTCCTCATGTGTAAAAGAGGAAAATAATAGTGATTATTTCCTAAGGCTATGATGGAATAAAATGACAGAAAATTTGTAAAGTGCTTTGCAAACTTAAAAATGTTTCACAATGCAGTTGCTATTTCTATAAAGTGGTGATACACCACTTTCTTAATAAGACATTTTATATATATATATATATATATATATGTATGTATATGTATGTATATGTATATATATATATGTATGTATGTATATGTATGTATATATATATATATATATATATATATATATATATATATATATATAATTTAATGTGGGACAAAGTCAACTACCCATCCTTTATCATTCATTTCCACTTTAGGGAAAGAAGGCAATAAAGTAATGAAATTTAGACCAATTATTTATTTATTTCTTTGTGGCTGGCAAGAAATATTTTGATGCAAAGGAAGACATTAAATAGAGCTTAGGAATCTTTCTGGATTTCCTTCTCTAGTTATATAGAATGTCTGTTATCCAGAATACCTATATGAATGTGAGGTGGAGAATCCAAAATAAGTTAATTTCTTTTTAAGAAGTGGACTTGAGCAAATTACAGTATTTACAGTAAATACTAACTTGGCATTGCTATTCTAGACAGACAGATGGTTTCACATTTTCATTCATTTCTTTGCCATATTTATGCTAGTTTTTTATTCAAAACAAACTGTTCTTCCCATGACTCATATATCTTGGCCTTAGTGAATATATCATATTAACTAGTTATGAAATATATTCAGTAACTACAATCTGAATTACTAGATTTCTGAAAAAAAATGTCAAAGCACTAGATATTATTACTATTTTAAAATTAAATACATCCAAATTATTGCCTCAATATTCTAGAAAACTCAAAATAATCACCAAAAAAAATTGAGTTAACATATATTGTCTCATTTTTGCATGGTAGAAGTTAGCAGCTACCATTTTACAAAATGCTTTACTGTAGAGGGCCAGAACTTTGGAGAAGTACACTTGAAACAAGTATACTTGAAATAAGGTGTTAACTCAGTGGAATTGATGAGATGATGGTTCTCTAGTTCACATATATACTTCGTACTTAGCATGATGATGTAATGGTTCTCTAGTTCACACATAAAGTGTGCTGTAATGATGTAATCATACAAAGGTATTTAAGGGCTGAGAAGGATTGGAAATGAGATATTCCATTTTTGACCATCCCCCTAGTGGCTCTCCTGCCTCTTGCACTTGTCCACTAAGATCAAGACTGGGGCAGAATAAAGATCCTAGACTCCATTCCTGACCATTCTCATAGTCTCTATCCGGCTGAGACCAAGGCCCTTCCGAAGGACCTTCAGAAAACTAGCCTGAACATTACACTTTACAATTTACTAAACACTTTTATATACTAATAATGATTGTTAACACTTATATGCCACTTTACATATATTATCTCATTGAATTCTCACAACAACACTGTGAGATAGCTCCTATGATTACTCCTATTTTGCAAGTGAGGAAACTGACACTCAAATAAGGAGCAGCTAGATTATACACTCCACAAAACCCAGACTTGTAAACAGAAAAACTCAAGTTCAAATCCCAACACATTTACTAATTGTGTAACTTAGGCCAAATTACTTCTGTTTGCCTCAGTCTTTATCTGTAAAATGGGGATAATAATAGCAGCTACATCCCAGAATTGTTAGAGAGAATCAAATAAGATAATACTTGTGCTTACCATAGTGTCTGGGACAGCATAAGAACTATATAAATATTAATGATGATGATGGTGGTGGTGTGGTAATTAGATTTGCCCATCTTCATACAGGTATGAATTGTTTGAAGCAGAATTTGAACTTGTCTTCCTGACTCAAAGTCTTATGCTCTGTCCACTGTTATATAACTCCTCTGTACATTGTATGCATACACAGCCATGCGTATATAGAAATGCTTTAGAAAATACTTTGTATCATAACAATCCTAGGAGGTTATATTCTATTATAATCCCTGTTTTACAAATGAAGAAATTGAAGCAAAAAGTTTAAATGAGTTTCCCAGGGTCACATCACTAATAAATATCTGAGATAAGATTTGAGCTTAGGTCTTCTTATCCAAGTTCAGAATTTTATGCATTATTGTGCCATTTACCTACTAATATTATACATATTGTTGTTGTTCAGTCATTACCTACTCTTCATGACCTTATTTGGAGTTTTCTGGGCAAGGAGAACAGAGTGGTTTGCTATTTTCTCCTGCAGCTCATTTTATAGATGTGAAAACTGAGTCAAACGGGGTTAAGTAACTTGTCTAAGGCCACACAGTTTATAAGTGTCAGAGGCTGCATTTGAATTCTAATATTACTGATTCCAAGTCTGGCCTTCTATCCACTGTGCCACATACATTATAAACAAATTACTCTATAATTGAAAAGTTTCCCTACTATCACTCCCTTTCAGGGTAATCAATAGGCTTTCAGTAATTCCTAGTTCTCTTTCTTATTTTATTGAATTGTTTTTGAAGAGAAAATTTAGTCAGAATTCTCAGTAAGAAGTATTAATTTCAATTATACCACATCCCATCCTTTTATTTTACCTTTTTTGCTAATTTTCTCTTTGTTGTTATTAAAAAAAAAACTCTTCACAGTAGGACTAGATGAGGATTCAGTAATTGACTTTATTGCTGCATTTGTCAAATTGTTTCCAGAATACCATAGAAAAACAGAAGTTTATTTTAAGCCAGCCAAGATATTATTGATCCTACGTTGTTTTCTGACTTAAATTTCTTTATGTAACCCCATGGTAACCAATTTAATTCAACCATTAAATTAAAAGAGCAGTACCTTAGATCCAATGCCAAGGGATGGTAGAGAGACATAAACTAAATTTAGGGACAGAAAAACTTGCTTCAAATTTCAGCCCTGCCATTTCCTAGTAGGCAGACCTTGAGTTAACCTCTCTGAGTTTCGGTTTCAAAATCTGTAGAATGGGGCTAGTGATGATGACTGATACTTGGTTCCTTCTTTCAGTTTTACAAAATACTTTACATACATTATCTCATTTGATTCCCATGACCACTCTGGGAGGGAAGGGCTAACTGCCCTTCATTTTTTTTTTGTGCTTGTAGAAATTTAGAAATAAGATGTGATGTCCTTAAAGTTACAGATTCAGAAGGGTCTCAGTAAGAGTCAGAAATAGGTTTCAAACCTATGGCAGTCTGATTCCAATTTTAGCATTTGTTGACTATGAGACTTTCATTTTTCTAATGATATTTGCACTATCATCCAGGGCTATTGTGGGTTCAAATACACACACACACACACACACACACACACACACACACACACTTTGTCTTTGCCTAGCTCACAGAGGTAACTTAATTTTTACTCTCATTGTACAAACCAGGAACTCTCAACCTTTAATGTGTTATGGACCCCTTTTGTCAGCCTAGTGACACATGTGAGTCTCTTTTAAGAAGTTTTTTTAAATAATGAAAGGAAATGCTAAATTTTTGTCCAAAGTTAATATATAATAATGTATAATGTTAATATATTACTCATTTCTATTAATATATAATAATAATCTAAGGTATATTTTTCCCATTCCATACTTCCAACCATGAGTTAGATAGCAGAAAATGGGGAGAATGAGATAATATCACAAAGGCATAGAATAAAAGCATAGAAAAGGAATAGAAAAGCAAGTCAAACTTGATACTTTATCCTCATAAGGGACCCAAAAAGAAGAAAGAAGTTTAACCCATGACTCAGAAAATATGTTGCAGGAGAAGAAAAACACATAGAAAGTTAAGCAAAGCAAATTTCTTAGAAAAGCCTACAGCTAAAGAATATTATTTAAAATAAAAAGCTTGAGGAGAACTGGAGGGAACATTTTTTTAGGCAATGAAAGAGACAAATCAAGAGGTTTGAGAAATAGATAAATAAATTAAAAGAAAGAAGGGGAAGTTTACAAATTTGAAGAACTTAGAGAAGATTCAGTGGGAATAAACTAGCATCAAAGAAATATAAGCAAAATTCATTACAAGGACAAAATACTGAATTCATTCCATAAGTACACAGATACACACACACACTCTTCACCACTACTATACAAACATATAAGGAAGGTCAAAGGATGAAAGTCAAAGGGACATAGATTTTGGTTTAATGCAAACAAAAATTAAACATTAGGGCTGTACAAAATAGGAATGGCTATCTGGAGATTTAGTTCTCGTGTTTAAAGATGTTTAAGCAGAGACTGACTTGACTGAGGTTTTGTAAAGAGCATTGATGCTCAAAGTAGAGGTTGGATAAGTGGCTTTTCATATTCCTTGCAATTCTGAGATTCTATTTAAAAGATCAAATGGGATGATGGTTGAATGGTTCTAATATACAATATAAGAAATAATTATATGTACTACAATTTAGATTCAATCCACCATCAAGCTAAAGATGAGTCTACATCATCCTAATAAAATAATGTAGATACTTGGTAAATACACTCATTTGATAAAATATGTGCCTACTAATTAGGAATGATTGAACCAGCAATGGTATGTGCATATAATAAAATATTACTATGTCATAAAGATGAATGTGAAAAATTTAAAGAAACATGGGAAGATATAGTTATCAATAATTTGTTATATTTTATCTGAGACTTTTAAACTTTTAGCGTTGCATTTGTGCTTTTAAAATTTTTTTTGATATCTTTTTTGTTTTATAACTTATCTTATTTACTCTCACAACAGCCATATGATGTTCCCATTTTGTTGTTGAGGAAACTATATCAAATAGAGATACAGTGGTTTCTCCAAAATTATACAGCTAGTAAATTTATGAGGTCATATTTGAACTCAGAACTTCTTAACTACAGGCCCAGTGCTTTTATCCACTCTATCACTAATCAGAACACCCCTACAGAAATATAAATAATATAAGTATTTCTCTGGCTAAGGGAAATTAATTTTATGTGGAAATTAAGGAGACACAAAAGCAAACTATATCAATAAGATACCTTTAAAGACAACAACAAATAAAAGCTAAAAAATAAAAATCAGTCAATAAAAAAGCATTTTTTTTGGTGTTTATTATTTGCTTAGCACCATGATAAGTCCAGAGGATACAAGGAAAGGTAAAAATAATCTTTGTTATCAAGGACCTCACATTCTAAAGGGGGAGATAACATGTAAATAAATAACTAGTTACAGACAAGCTATACACAAACTAGACAGAATATAAGGTTAGAGGTTTGCCCTCTAGCATTAGCAGCTAGAGGGGTCTGGGAAGGGATTCCTGGAGAAAGTAGAAGTAGAGCTGAGACTTAAAGAAAGCCAGGGAAGCTAAGAAACAAAGGTGAGGAAGTAGAATATTCCAAGAGTGAGAGTCACTCAGTGCAAAGGTATGGAGGAAGACCAGAGAGAGAATATAATGTTTAAGAAACATCTTGTAAGGCTGTGTAGCCAACTCAGAGTGTGTGAAGAGAAAGAAAATATATTTTCTAGACTAGAAGGATAGAAAGGGGCCAGGGCATGACAAGTAATAACATTATTATTAAACGTAATATTATTTCAATAAAGTTTGAAAACTTGCAAATTGCTCTGTAAATTATATATGCATGTATAATATGCATATATATATATAATATAAGAATGAAAAGAGATAATATTTTATTCCACCCTGGGGAATAGATGCTATTATTATCCACATTTTGTAGATGGGGAAATTGAGGCAAATAACAGTAGAAAATTCCAAACATCAGACTTTATTACCGTGTTTCCCCGATAATAAGACACTGTCTTATTTTTTTTTTTGGACAGAAAAACACCAGAGGGCTTATTTTCAGGGGAGGGCTTATTTTAATGAACATTGACAGCAATTTTAATAAACAGGTAAATGTGAATAAAAAAATGTACCTTTATTCAATAATGATCGTATCATCTTCTTCAACAACATCATCATAAGTGTCCGTACCCTGAATTCAGTCCTGGATGTCTTGCGCCTCCATTTCCTTCAGAAGAAGTGGACCCAATCTGTCATGTCCAGCAATATCACTGCTGCAGCTCTGATTGGATGCAGCTCAGAGCGCGGCATGTGCTTCATGTGGAGGGGGGGGAGGAACGGGGACGACGGTGCATACAGAGGGTACCATAATGTAGTGTGTAGCGCAGGGGATCACCTTCACTACAGTAGCAATCTCAATAGGGCTTATTTTCGGGGGAGGGCTTATTTTAGAGGAATCTTACACAGTAAGGGGAGGGCTTATTTTCGGGATAGGTCTTATTATCGGGGAAACACGGTATATTTGATCCTGGAGGTGATAGTCACTTTTCTTAAGTGGGAAGAGAGAATGACAAGATTAGACTGGTAATTTGGGAAAATCACTTTGGCAGCTAAGTAGAGGATGGATTGGAACAGAGGATATTATAATAGCTAGGTTAACAGTAATAAGGATGATGACTATATAAGTAAAGCAAAGGAAACATATTGAGGAGACATTGTGAAGATAGAAATAATAAGAAATAGCAACAGACTGGATGTAAGATGAGTTAGAATAAGAAATTATAGATAACACTGAGGTTATTAACTTGGGTGACTAGGTGACTGAAAGTATCTCCGACAGGAACTGAGAAGTTCAAAAGAAGGGAAGATTTTGGGGGAAAGGTAGTAAAATCTGCTTGGACAGATTAATTTTAAGATTACTATGAAACATCCAAGTCACAATGTCCAAAAGGCTGTAGATAAATAAAGGTCAAAAGAGAGAATAGAGCTAGATATCTTTATCTAGAACAATATCAATTTAAATCATGGGTGGGAAAATTTCTTTTCTGTCAAAGGCCATTGGATAATTGTATTTGCATACAACATCATTTATGGGCCACACAGAATTATAAAATGATTTTGTAGCCTGGACATTCCTAATTTAAATCTATGTGGATATATCTATGCATAGTTATACTCATATATGTACATATATATATGTTATACACACACATATGAATAGAGAGGCTGATAAACATGGAAGTGGATAAACACTTGTGGCTGATGATAATCTCAAGGATAATATCAATCATTTCTTTGTATAGCTGAGGTGGAATGAAGGTCATATAAATTTAGTTGGTTAAGGAACCAGGAAATTAGGATATTTAAGAGAGCTTCAAGATATGTGTTAAAATCTCAGTATTTGAGGGAAGTAATTGGAGAAGAGAGATAGGACAAAGTCTATAACTCAAGCTTGTTGTTGTTTGTCTTTCATTCTTAAAGAGCAACATGATACTGGATGTGGTGACATGCAAGGGAGTTGGATTTAAGTGAGAGAGAGCTGTGCAAAGACACTACCCTTACTCTCTCCTCCAGAAACATCTGGATCCTATTGCAAATTAATGGGAGACCTTAGTCTTTTTAAGTTTAGAGGTTTAACTGGTCTTAGTTTGAGGCAACACCCATTCAGTGATTAAGACTTGAGTTCATAGAGAAAGAAAAAAATGACCTGAGGGTCAAGATAAGGGTCTTCAGGATCTGGATTAGGTAAAAACTTTGGATAGCATGAAATAAAGAGACCCGAGAAGCTGCTGAATAATAGTCGTATAGAAGTGTCAACAAACAGCAAGAGCTATTCCAATTCCTATACTATGATCAATAGGAAGGTATGAGTAAATATGCTACTTACCAATATGAGAGAAAGGGTAACAAGGAAAGCACTGACATCTGGAAGGAGTTAGATCAGGTCGGGTGTAATATAATAGACTATGCTGGTAATAAAGTATTAAAATCAAAAGGCATGCCCTTGCTTTATGTTAACAAGTGAACTATAAAAATGTTCTCAATAGAAATTATACAGTGATCTAATTTATCTTGGGAGAAATTAATTTTTTGGAGAGGATTCATTAGATATGTCAAAATAATGTAAAATAATAAAATAAATTAAATTATTGTGAGTTTATGACTTCTAAAGCCAACTTAAGGATAAACTTATGCTAGCCAACAGTGTCTAGTTTTTTCTTAGTCCAAAGAGAAGGAAGATGTACAGAAATTTGTTCTCAAAAAATTCTAAAATGTTTGAGGTGGAAGGGACTTTTAAGGATCCCTTAGTTCAACCCTCTCATTTTCCAATAAAGAAACACACCCATAGAGAAGACATACCTAACTGGAACTCAAGCAATCTGATTGGGGTATAGCCAGGTAGGTCTACTGACTCCCAGATTCATTCAATGTTCTTCCTACTATCACCAAAATCACTTCATTTGATCAAAGTAAGAATCATAACTTACTTCATCAAAATTTGAAAAGCTCTAATACAATGGTTCTCAATCTTTTTTGGTTT
Source organism: Sminthopsis crassicaudata (assembly GCF_048593235.1). NCBI lineage: Eukaryota > Metazoa > Chordata > Mammalia > Dasyuromorphia > Dasyuridae > Sminthopsis > Sminthopsis crassicaudata. Next base: position 226,759,354 of record NC_133617.1, on the reverse strand, counting down.
AGCATCCCTTTACATTATTAGAAATTAGTAAAGAATCCCAAAGAGCTTTGATTGATATGGGCTTTATCCATTGGTATTAACTATATTCATAATCAAACATCTTAATATTTTAATTTTGAAGATCTGTTGAAAGTGTCTTGGGATCTCTCCTGGGAGTAACTGGATCACATATAGAAAACTTTCTTTTTTTTTTTAATTTTGAATTTTTTTCCACAGTACATATGCATGAGTAAATTTTTTTATAATATTATCCCTTGTATTCATTTTTCCAAATTATGCCCCTCTCCCTCCACTCCCTCCCCCCCCCATGGCAGGCAATCCCATACATTTTACATATGTTACAATATAACCCAGATACAATATATGTGTGTAAATACCATTTTCTTGTTGCATATTAAGTATTAGAATAGAAAACTTTCTAGTACAATATAGCTATGTGGTACAGTGGATACAATGTTGGCCCTAGAATCAGGAGTTCAAAAAGAGCTTCAGATATTTACTAGCTGTGTGACTTGGCAAGAAACTTAATTCTATTTGCCTCAGTTTTCTCATCTATAAAATGAACCAGAGAAGGAAATAGCAAATCATTCCAATATCTTTACCAATAAAAAGTCAAACATGACTGAATAATAACAAAGTATAATGTCCCTTTGCATGAATCTGTGTACCTTGTACCCAAAGTATAGAGCTTTACATTTTCACCCTGAGCTGTCCTTAACTTCCACCTCCATCTCCATGTCAGCATATTAAAGCATGGAAAATTAGTCCACTTTAGCAGCTTAATTTAAATGATAATCATATCTTTTTTAGTTGAATCATAAATCAGAATTATATTTGTAAAAATTTTCATGAACCAAGGCCAACTCGACCTCAGTAGTTGAGGTCATTTTTATGTTCAAGATAATGTGCGTCTGAATTAGTTATAACAATCTGGAAATAAGGGCATAAAGACCTCAACTACATTATTATATTTGGGGAGTATAAATAAAGAGAAAATCTATGTAAAAATGCATGATCACAAACTGCTTGTTATTCTTCCAAAATTTAAAAACATACCCACAAACATTCAACAGCTCTTCGTTTCCTAGTCAAATGTTACATTTACTGGCCATCAAGCTTTCCAAATGTTCTCTTCAAGTTAGTGGTGTCATATATTTGGAGCATAACCAAAAGAAAAAAAGTTCTGATGGAAATAGAGTATAATGTTAAGCTCAGAAATGAACCATGGGATTTTGAGAGTTAAATCAGCCTAATTTAAACATGGACAGATGGGTAAGTGCAGCAGATAGTGGATAGTGCCAGGCCTTGAGTGAGGAAAAACTGTCTTACTCATCAAATCTGGCCAAAGATATTTCCTATCTTGTTATCCTGAGCAAGTCACAATTCTGATTGCCTCAGTTTCCTCATCTGTAAAATGAGCTGAAGAAGGAAATGGTAGACTACTCCAGTATCTTTGCCAAGAAAATCCCTAATGAGATCATTAAAAGTCAGACAAAGCTCAACAACAACCACAAAAATTTAAACATAATAAAGGAAGAAATTAAGGAAAGAAAGGATAAACTAACTTGCTTCCAACCTTAAATATGTATCTTCTTATTGATAATTTCTCAATGGTTCTAGAGTCCCTCTCTCTAGTTTTTTGTACTTAAAGTAGCATGTGGCTTAGTAGGGAGAGCACTAGGCCTGGAATCAGGAGGATCTGAATTCAGAGTTAGCCGAAGACACTTATCAATTGTGCGACCCTGGACAAATTACTCTATCTCTCTCTGCCTCAGTTTCTTCCTCTGTAAACTTAGGAATAATAATAAAACCTACCACTACAAATTGCTATGAGAATCAAATGAGAGAATACTTGTAAGATACTTTGCAAACCTTAAAGTGCTATGGAAACTAGGCTAGCTAATGTGCCTAAAGTATCATAATCTCATAATAGATTATGTTATTGATTGGTTAATTACATTCTTATGCAAATAATTTGTTATCAAAGTTTACAACTGCACTAAGACTTTGGGGACATGTTTTATTTTTCAAATAGTTGGGGTTATCTGATAGCACATAAAGTCTTCATGAATTTGTTCTTTCTCTGCTTCTACAATACTTATGTTAACATTTTAATAAAAACAAAGGTCTAGATCAAGAGTTAGGCAACTAATAAGATAATTGCATTTTAATAGAATTTTTAAGGTAGAATTTATAAGAGCAGTTATCCTTATTTATATAAGTTAAATGTTTGATCTATTTATCCTTACAGTCTTTGCTTAAGAGAAAATAAAAATCCATTTACATAGAACATGATTATTTCCTGCTCTTGAAACAATTCTCCTAAAGCCTAGAATGAGTTACAAAATCCAAGGAATAAAAGTGCAAGAGTAAATTACTCTTTCAAACTAGAAAAAAATTAAATGTATTCATTTATAAAGAATTTAACAATAAAAATATACTTTAAACAATTTGTTGGGGCAGCTAGATAGCACAGTGGATAAAGTGACAGCTTTCAAGTCAAGAGGACCCGAGTTCAAATTCAAATTCAACCTCAAACACTTAATACTTCCTAGCTGAGTGATCCTAGGCAAATCACTTAACCCCAACTGCCTTAGCAAAAAAAAAAAAAAAAAAAAAAAAAAAAAGATAGAAAAAAAATTGTTCTGCAAATCAAAACTGAAATGTTGGATTAAGTCAGATTTACAATACTTCAGAATTCAACTATGTTAGCCCAATGGATATAATAGATCTTTGATTTTTCCTTAAAACTATAAATAATCTGTAAAGAATTTTTAAATGGCATATACAGAACAATGAGAAAAAGACAATTAGAAGTAATTAAGAACTTTTTGTTCTTATAGTAAAGAAGTGGAAACAAGATAGATACCCATCTACTGTGGAATAAATGAAGTATGTGAACCTAATGGAAAATGGCTGTGTTGTAAAAGCAAGGTATCAAGTCTAAAGAAACTGGACTTGGATTTGGGAAGACCTAACTTAAAATCCTATATTGTAAATATAGGTTAAAAAACAACAAAACAATCAAACTTGAATGATATGAAATCATGACAACGTTTGGATTGAAAGAAGAGATACAAACTTAAATCCTCTTGTTTCTTTATTTGACACAGATGATTGGGGGAGGCTACAATAACATCATAGTTGATATATTGATTAGATTTGCTCCCTCTTTATTTTTTGTTGTATGTGTGGCTCTCTGGGAGAAAGAGAGAAACATAATAAGAAATGTTGGTGATACAGAATGAGATATAAATAAAAATAAAAATTTAAGTCATTGAATTTTATACATACTTCCTTTAAGAATTATTTAAAGAACAGAAATGTAAGCATTTCCAATAAATTAAATATTCATTTTTAAACCGTTTTTTCTAAGGGCAGTTAGTTGTCTAGTTTGTTTACTTATTAATTCTTCTTCCAGGTTTACATAGTACTTTAAATGTAAATACATGTTGATTTAAAAAGGGGAAAAAAGACCAAATCTGCATTAGTAAGAAATCCAAGAAAAATTCAATTAGTTTTCACACTTTCTATGGAAATTTTTCTTTTTTACATCATTTCCACTACCTGTATATGTGATTAGATTGCTATACATACAACTTAATATTGAGCTCTATGGCATAAGGCCAAATGGGAGTATTTTCTTGACAAAACACTTCAAAATATTTAACAAAAAAATTTAGCAAAATTCTAGCAAAATGGGTTGTCAATAATTATCAATTTCCAATATTTCACTTTCTGTTTTTCCACCTTCTTCTCAGCTTCCTTCTCAAGTTGTAGATGCCTCCACTCCTGAAGCTTCTATACCAAATGTGTATTCCTGCCTAGAATCTCCATCTGGAGGAAGTACCTAAGCCAACCACAGCTCACTTTTAAACAGGTTCCACTCTTCCTACTCTTACTTTTTATAACAACACCCTTTACCTTTTCAGTTCCTTTCTATGTATTGTTTTCCTCTATTAGAACATAATCTCCTTGAAGGTAAGCACTATTTTTTTTCTTTTTTTCTTGCTTAGATCTGCTAGCACAATTCTTGGCATAGAGATTAATTGTATATTAATTGTGTGTATATATATATATATATATATATATATATATATATATATATATATATATATATATATATATATATATATATATATACACACATATATATGTATATATATACATATACATATGTATATATACACATATATATACTTATATACTACATACTTAGCAAATACTTTAGCTATCAATACATTTAAAATATATTGCAAAAAATAGCACCCTGAGCCATTCCTAATTGTCTTGACTTTTGTCTTGCCCCTTCCCTCTAATGACTCTGGAGGGGAGAGAGTGAGGCTGATAATTTTTCACAGCTCTGCCACACTTAAATTCATGCACATGCATAACAGCTTTGTGATATCATTGGCCTTCTTTGAGATGAAGAGCAAACAACATGAACATATTTTAAAACATCATAGACAATGCATTAGGATTTTAACAAGCCATTTAATAAATTTCTTATCCCACTAGTTATATCAGAGAAAGATGGGCTTAGGTTCAGTCAAATGAATTACTAGTGAAACAATGAAATCTAAAAGGAGTGGATTAAAATTAAAAAAAAAGTTTTGTGAGGATAAAGTGAGATATTTGTAAACACTTTGCAAATTTTGGGTGCTATATTAAATGGGAACTATTATTGTTATTTTTAATATTTATTTGAAGAAGATCCCAACTCTCTGGGAGATTATAATGCAAATTGAAATTAGATCTAAAGGAGTGCTTTCTCAACATAATCACATCTGATCAATGAATCAAAAAGCATTCACTAAATGGATACTATGTGCCAGGCACTATCCTAGCTGATAGGGATATAAGGATTAAAAATAATGATTTGTTAACCTCCTCTTAAATATCTGGAAAACCCTACAATCTGCTTGTCTTATCCTCCCTCACCACATTGTCTTTTGTTCAACTATAACTTAAGTGAGATGTTCAAAACCAGCAACAGCTATTAGAATCATAGAATATGCTTTGGGGCTAATTCACTCTATTCTATGACATAGCCAGTATATCACCCTAAGGGTCCCTATCTCAGCTTTTCCATCATCCAGAAGAAGAATACTAGTATTCTTTTAATATATTTATAATATGTATATGAGTATATAATATTTTGTTTTGTTTTGCTTTGTGTTTTGCTGAGGTAATTGGGGTTAAGTGACTTGCCCAGGATCACAGAGGTAGGAAGTTTTAAGTGTCTGAGACCATATTTGAACTCGGGTCCTCCTGACTTCAGGGCTGGTGTTCTATCCACTGCGCCACCTAGCTGCCCCAATATGTTCTTCTAGAAGTCAACACAGCTTGGAAAAGTTTTAGGGTCATGATTAAATTTCAGCTTCTATCATGTCTCATATATGCATAACATCTATTTCTAATTACATCTTCCCAAGGTCTAAAAGTTTTTGAATTTCATCCTATTTCAAAAAGTTCCATATGACAAAACAACTAATTACCATAACTATCAGGTTATTTGAATCATAGTTTAAAAAATAATTGAGGACCTTAAAAGATGCCACTGATTTATACCTAAGAACCAATATATTCTCATCTAAGTTAGTTCTCATTAGCATCTATTTCATTATAATTGCTCTTTGGTATTGCCTGCTATCATATCTACACATCTTCAAACTTGCTTGGATGAAACACTAGCATGTAAAAAGTTCCTGAATCCATAGGAACATGCCAATAAAATGCTGACATATATAATAACTGGAACAAAAAAAATGACACTTCATATATCAAGACTAGAATTTCAACAATTTCTCCAATGCCAAAAAAGAAAAAAAAATTCCATCTTTGATGTTTTTCCTCCAAAACTTCTCCTATGTGTATTTACTGTCATATGGAAACTGGACATAGACACTACTACTATACTTAGATGTGAAACAAAATAAGTCTGAAAATGAAAGTCACATTACCACTCTTAAAGCATTTTGTTTTTTTGGAAAAGGGAAACAAATGCAAACATTTGGGATAGTGTGATGTATAGAGAAAATGTTTTATAATTATCTACTGTGGGAAAAACAAACAAACAAAGAAAAACAAAAACAAAACAAAACAAAACAAAAAAACCTGTGACTCTTACTGTAGCTTTCACAAGAAATCTTCAAAACCTCAACAGAGCTTTTAAAACCCATACTGGATATACTTGTGCATCCAAGTGAAACCATGCAATTATGTATTCTAAGTTGAGAATTGATCTCATTTAAATGTGAACTCAGAGAGAACTGGATAGAGGCAGAAGGGAATAATCTTTCTGCTACTTTTTGTATGTGTTTTAGAGAAGTCCTTGACACTTGTCTCTGGAGGAGTGATTGTGGGTTGTGGTTGGCAGGGGATTGAAGTCTCAGACAAAATGTCCTCCTTGCTATTTCCCTGAACTTGGCATTTCTGCTCCTACTTTTGCATCTTCCCAGATATTCCATGCCTCAAGAGCCCTCTGTGCTCTCAGAGCCTCCCCCTTCTCAGGATGCCTAACTTCTTTCTTGATTCAGCTCATAAGACATCTCCTATCAAAAGCCTTCACTGACCATCTAGATGTTAATTCTCATTTTTCACCTCCTCCCAAAATCACTATACTACTGGTATACTACCAGTGAGCTTTTTAACATACTTTTCCAACACTCTAATCCAAAATATCACAAAGAATTCTACTACTTTCATCTAGATCTAATCTGCCACCATGTTTAGGTGGACCATGCATCAAGTCACCAAACTAATTTGGGGTCTTGGCAAAATCACTTGTTTTCAAACTCTGTACCTTGTTATTGGGAAATGATTGACTTAATGATTATGCTTAATCTGTTTATATGCAGCTAGGTGGAACTGTGGAGAGAGGTAGGCCTGAAATCAGGAAGATCTGAGTTCAAATCTTGCAACAGACATTAGAAGTTGTGTGACACTGAATCTCTGTCTGCCTCAGTGTCCTCAACCATAAAATGGGAATAATAATGCCTCAAAACTATTGTGAGGAGCAAATGAGATGATATCTATAAAGCACTTAGCATAGTGTTTGGCACATAGTAGGCCTTTGATTAATGCTTGTTGCTTCCTTACATACTCCTATCATGTTATATCCCTCGGTTCGCTTCTCTCCCACCAGGAAACCATAAGCTTCATGAATACAAGGATTGCTTATTATGCTGAATTTGAATGGTACCAGGACCTACTACCTTTTCTTGCATTTAGTAGATTGTTAAATAAATGCATGTTGGATAGTATGGAATTGGAGAACTGATCAAAGTACTTCAGGGCTTGTTGGTTTCCATAATAATAATTTTCACTATTATGACAAGGAACTATAAATGTTTGAAAATGCACCATGGGAAAGGACAATGTTATATACCAAAGAATTATCAGGCTAACTCTATCCCCTTCAGAGTCATTATAGGGAAGGGGCAAGACAAAAGTCAAACATGGGAAAGGACAATGTTATATACCAAAGAGTGAAGTCACCTAGTTTTCTGAAATTTCCTTTAAGAGAAATAAAATTTAAGATTTACAAACTCAAATTAGAAATGAAACCATGTGTTTTATTCAGAAAGACAGCAAAGCATCCTATTATCAGGTAAGCATGTATAATTCATTGTACCATCTTGAAACATTCCTAGGCATCTATAGGTATTATCTGGTTAATTATAAAGGAAGCACCCAAATGAGTCCACGCCTTATTTTATACTGCTTTCAAAAATTCCAAATTTCAGTGAAAGTAGAATACTAGTTGTTCCCCAGTCTTTCACTGAATACTCTTGTATTTATACATTTATACAAGCTAGCTCCTATACACTAGGAAGGCACTCCTTCCTCATTTCTGCCTTTTGAAATTTCTCCTCCTTTTTGGCACAGCTCATGAAGTCTTCTTAAACTTCAAAGTTGAAAGTGTTCTTGCTCGGCTCAATAGTCCTTAGGACATTTTGTCTGTAATTCCCTTTTGTCTCTTTCACATTCTCCTTTTGGTTATTCTTGTCTGGTCCACATAACATATGTCCAAGCAAAACAATAAGTTGGAGAGAAAGAACTGTGCCATTTTCAACTTTCTGTCCTCAAAGTCTAGTATAGAACTTGCATTATAAGAAATATTAAAGTAATCATTGAATTTCATTGCTTAGTTTTTAAGTCAAATAAGCTATAGAAAGAGTTCAAGTGCAAAAAACACCACCAAGGTCCAGCAGCTCTCTGAAAACATATTTAAGCAATGTTTATTATGCTGTTCAGATGTTTCTTGATCCTCATTCATTACTAACAAACATTTACTAACTTTTTTTTTGGCTGAGGCAATTGGGGTTAAGTGATTTGCCCAGGATCACACAACTAGGAAGTGTTAAGTGTCTGAAACCAAATTTGAACTCAGGTCCTCCTGACTTCAGGGACGATGCTCTATCCACTGTTCCACCTACCTGCCCCATTTACTAACTATTTTGCTCTAAAAATGATTAGAAGAATGGCTTCATAAAAATGTGGGAAGATTTGTGTGAGCCAGTGCAGAATGAAATGAACAGAACCAACCAAGAGTTCATTGTACACAGTAATAGTAATATTGTCATGATGGACTCAGCTACTCTGATCAATATAACAGTCCATAACATAATAATTCCAAAGGATTTATGATTAAAAAATTTATCCATCTCCTTGAGAAAGAAATGAAGTATGAGTGAATATTGAAGCATATTTTTCATTTTCTTCATATTTCTTGCTTTTTTTTCTTAGCATGACTAATATGGAAATGTTTTGCATGGTTTCACATGTATAATGGATAGGGAAGGAGTTGGAAGGGCAGACTTTGGAATTGAAATATTTTTAAATGAAGTAAAAAAATTGTTTTTGAGTTCCTATTAGGTACAAACTACTGTGAAAAAACTTAACGATGATAGCAGTAGCTGTCTCTCCTAGGAAATTCAACTATTCATTTATCCTGAGGAGACCAAAGTATGAAATACATAGTTTGATGTTACATTGGTCACAACATTTGACTTCAGAGGTGCAGCCCGCTACAGGTGAGGGAACAATAGCTATTCTACCATGGTGTGTAGTTCAGAGCCACAGCCTTTGAACTTCATTATTTATTGATTCAAAAAGACTCACATTATTAAAGCTTTTCAGTCTTTTCTTTTTTTAAACAACGTTGTTGACTCTTTAAATGTGCCTGTGATTATGTCCAGGAACTGAAATGAAAGGATACTAGAATTAAAAAAAAATCTATAGCATAAAATAGGATGGACAGTAGGGAAATCAAAAGATTTTATACTATAAAAAATCTTATGCCCTTACATTATGAAGAGCTTTTTAAAGCAGAAACTAGAAGGTCCTAAAAGAGGCAATATTAAGCAGTGAGGGTTTTTTTTTTAATTTGTTTTATTTTTAAAACAATTGATATTATCTTCACAGAAAAGTAAGCAACTGGTTATAGTCAATAGTTAACCAACTTCATCGATTTGTGAGTAAAGACAAGTCATTTAACCTCTAAAATGAGGATAATAATGCTTATGTTGATATTCAGTCATTTTTCAACCATACACAAACTCCTCTGGAGTTTTATTCATAAAGATATTGAAATGGTTTGCAATTTCCTTCTCCAGCTCATTTTCCAGATGAGGAAACTGCAGTAAAGAGAATTAAATGACTTGCCCAGGGTTACATAACCAGTAAGAGTCTGAGGTGACATTTGAACTCAGAAAGAGTCTTCCTGATTCCAGGTTCCACATTCCATCCACTGTGCCACCTAGCTGTCCAACAATACCTATAGTCTGTACTTAATAGAGTTATTGAAAAGCTCAAGTGAGATGTTGTCCATAAAGTGATTTGGAAATATTTAGAAACATTATAAAACATTAAGCATTATGTTATCATTTCAGAATCAGATATTACTAGGGCAACTAGATGGTGCACTGGATAGAGCATCAGCCCTGGAGGCAGGAGAAAATGAGTTCAAATGTGATCTCAGATACTTAACACCTACTAGCTTCATAACTCTGGACAAGTCACCTAACCCCAACTGCCTTCAGGGATGCAAAGAGAAGCAAAGCATAGTCCAATGGAGGAGGCAATATGGAAACAGCTGTCATAAACACACGGGATAAATTGGAGATAATCTACCAAGGGAAAACCCTAGTACTAAGGTATCATCATCTGATTCCACCTCCCTACCATTGGTGAGATTTTAAGTGAGGCTCAAAGGAAACTAGGGAAGTTAGAAGGTAAAGTTGAATAGGAAGAATACTGCAAATATTGGGGCATCTAGGGAAAATATTGCCCAGAGATTGGACATGCAGTACCTCCTTTAAGAAACAAAGAACAAAGAGACCAGTATCACTGAATAACAGAGTATATGGAAAAAATAAAGGATAAGAAGACCGGAAAGAAATAAAGGAGTTCTACCACCTTACTCCCCAGTGTGCTGTATAAGAAAGTGGAAGTAAAGTAACACTTATGAAGATTAAATAAGGGAGAACAATTGGTTTGACCAAATATTTATAGAAACAATCTACTCTGAAGGAAACACAATTTTAAAATTCTCAGGGGTCAATTTTTAAGATATCATAAAGGGTCAAGTTTCCAAAAAAAATGGAAAAAAATCACTGAAGGTGTCTCTATATAGAAATTGGTTCTATACATCTTCCCATTGACCTCTTTAATTCAATGTTGAATCCTTTCACCATCTTTGAAAACAGCATCTTGGTGTCTGAATCTTTGCTAAGTCCATGAAGATAAAGGAGAGAGGATGAGCAACCTTACCCATCCCTAGCCCCTACTATCCCATGGCTCCTGAAACAGCAAATTCATTTTTTCCAACAATCCTAACAGGTGTCCTTTTTGCACTGAATAGAACTCTACATAAGTGTAATTTTCTTCCTGTGCCTATGAGACTAATTCTTTCTTTTAGATATTATATGAAATATGGAATATTGTATTATATTATGTTATGTTGTGTTGTGTTGTGTTATATAGAAATAGTACCTGTAATAGGTACCATTTCTATGGCATTAAGGCCTGATCTGACCTATGAACCTAGCATGTAAGAAATGAAAAATCTTCTCTTCCTAACTCCATTCGGAGAACATTTCTGATTCCAATGGGAAGAATAACCTTTAATGAAAACTTGAAATCAATTAATTAAACAAAAAGCACTTATTCAACAGCTACTTTGATATGGTAGATGGATAACTGTAGAAGTTAGTGAGGAGTGAGTAAATGGAATATAGATCTAGTTTTTACTAAATTGTAGACAGATTAAATCTATAGATAAGCATTTTAAAAATTCAATAACCTACATGACATCCTAAAAGTCAACATGTAACTAATTCATATTCTACTTACAAACTTAATGTCTGAGAGAGACAGTTAAATTTATTAATTCTCTAACAAATAATAGCTTTCTGAACATTAAAAGTATTTTTCTTGCCAACATTAAACAGTTTGTACAATTAATTAAATGATAGTTGCAAAAGTGAATATTTTCCCAGACAAATGCTCTATAAAAGCTGCTGTATAAGATATTACTTTTTGGCATGGACTCTCTAGCAATATGAGTACACATTTTCTTTAGAGGACTTTGTGATCTCCAAAATGGATGACTACAATTTTTTCCCAACATTAGAGAGAGTGTTTTCCCACTTGTTGCAATTAATATGTCAGATAATATTTTCTTAGTTGGACATTTCTATTACTTATTCTTTACAAGTAAAATCTTAGATTTTAGTCAGTCCCTGATGTAAGAACATCTAATTTAAAAGAATAAGATTAGGGTAAATTATTGTTTCCCCCCTAAAAGAAAGAAGTAAGTGGTGAATAAGTGATCTAAAAAGTCAATTAACTTTCTATGCAACTATGAAGATGCAGGGCAGGTTGGTGGCACAGTGGACAGAGTGCTGGGATTAATATCAGGAAGATTCTTCTTCATGAGTTCAAATCTGGCCTTAGTCACTTACTGGTTATGTGACTCTTGGCAAGTCATGTACTCCTGTTTGCCTCAATGTCCTCATCTGGAAAATTAGCCAGAGAAGGAAATGGCAAACCACTCTAATATTTTTGCCAAGAAAACCCCAAATTGATTCATGAAAAGGAAGACATGACTGAAAAAAACAAACATGCCAATGTATCCCTGCAGAAGACTACGTCTTGCTAGTACATAGTATATCCTTAACAAATATACATTGAATGCTTAATATAAATGCAAATATTGTGAAAAACATGATATAATGTACAAGACTGCCTGCCATCTAGGGGAGGGAGTGGAAGGAGGAAAGGAAAAGTTGGACAGAAGTGAGTGCAAGGGACAATGTTGTAAAAAACTACCCATGCATATGTTCTGTCAATAAAAAGCTATAATTTAAAAAAATGATGTAAGAGGAAGAATGGTATGATATATGAGACAAATTCTATGATTTCAAGAAGCCATAAAATTATAAGATAATAATTCTAGGTCTTTATAAGGGATTTAGGAGGTTATTTAGTCCAACCTTTTAAAGATGAGGAAACTAAAATCCAAAGATTAAGTGATTTACCCAAGATCACAAAAGCTGTAAGTGGCAAAGGTAGGACTTGAATCTGAGTTCTCTAATTCCAAATTCAATGCTCTTTCCATTATTTCATGATACTTCCTAAGTTTAAATTCTCTTTCAGATACATACTAACCATGAGCAAGACAAAACCTATTAGTGACCCTAGTCCATAAGTTAAACAAGAGTTGTTAAGGTTAATTGTTTAAAAAAATGTTTATATAAGGATGTTTTTATACATATTCAATAACATATATATCCTAATCACCCTTTCCTCAAAAAAAAAGATGAATAAAAAGATAATATTGCATTTGGCCTAGCTTTGATCTTACCTGAAGGAATATTTCTTCATCACTCCATATTTGGTTCAATTTAAACTGGACTTTGAAGTCTTAGTCAAGTAACATATATCATTTTGTCTGTCAACAAAATTATTTCCCTTTACAATACTAACAAAAATGTGATTTTCCATTTCTACCATTATTTCCCACATCTATTTTCTAAGGTAAGCCTCTTTCAACTTTGTTTTTTATTAGTGCTAGAGACAGTATTAGTATAAAAGTGTGGTGTACAAATGGAAAGAATAAAGAAATTCATTAAAGCCCAACCGAAAATAAGATTGGTAGGCTTGATTAATTGCATAGCAACAAACTGATGAGTGATGGAGTGGAACATCTAAACTGTCTACTCTAATCAAGATTCTCAATTCTCTAGACTGGAAAACCTTTCTCTAGCTAAGATTAAACTAAAAGAAAAATAACCTCAGGAGATGAACTCAGAAAATCTAAATTCTGTTAATATATCCCCTTGTGAGGAATAAACTTCTGATAACTTTTTTGAAAATTTTAACTGCTTCAAACTTATCTCACTCTGTAATAAGAGACTACTGAGCTAATTAAAAGTTTCAGGTAAAGCATGTGTTCATCTAATTAAAGGGAATAAGCAAGCTGACTCTAAAATTTAAGAGCTCTCGGCAGGACGCCCCTCCACATCATTCCAAACATCCACAATATTTGTTTAGGAGCATTAGTAAGAATGGAAACATTTGCCCATTTATTGAAAGGAAATTAAATTGCAGGTGTTTGCTATGTGACTTGACTATTGTATACCATGCTTTACATAATATTTCGTAAGGGATCAGGAAGAAGAAACATATAGTATGGTTGCATATGTTGTTTTATAAAGATTTTACTAATAATATGAGACTTTTTTATGAATAATGATATTTTCAATAAAGGGAAATTATTGACTATTGTGTGTTGTGAACAAGAAATATGATTAGTGACAAACTTTTATTTTTATATTTTAAATATAGAAATTACTTTTTTTTAAATCACAAAGCAATTTGTTTTGGCACTCTAATACGATGCTGCTCATCTTACAAACACCTAACTTAGGAGCAACCTTTATAACAGATACTAGATTTGTCAAGCCTGTTACAGTTGATTGACTAATATTCATGATTGAAAATTTTTCATTAGAAAAGCTGAGCAAATTCCCATGATGAGCATTTCTGTAAAAATCCCCAATGAGAAATGCTAACACTATAGATATTTGTTTCTTTTTCTCTGACATGAGAGTATAGGGAAATTGGGGGTCATCCTTTGCACCCTACCATACCATCTCATACTGTAATTATGACACAGGTAGAACAACACATGTCTTTTACCAGACTCTTCACTAGCCAAAACACTAAACAGCTGATAAATATATAGTGCTTTGAGGTTAGCTAAACACATTATATTCAGTATTCCCCTGATTAATAGCCTTGCCACATACTACCTGTTTGATCTTGAGCAAGTGCCTTCATCTCTGTGGCTTCACTTTATGAAATGAGAAAAATTGACTAGGTGACCTCTGAGGTAAGTCTTCTCCAGATTTAAATAGATGGTTTGTAGAGCAATTTGACTCCAGCCCACCTTTCCAAGATTATCAGCCATTTTATCCTTTTCTCAGGCTAAATTCCAGCCAAATCAACCTAATCATTGTTCTTCACACACACTAACACACATATGCAAAAACTTTGCATAGGATATCTGTTTCCTATGCCTGGAATTCCTTCCCACCTCACCTTCACTAAATGCCACATCCTACATAAAAACTTTACTGATCTTCTCAGTTACAAAACCCCCCCTACTGGAAATTATTTTGTTATTATACAGATGCACATGCATTTGTTTTCCCCAATAGAATATAAGTCTGCTGAGGGTAAGAAACGTTTTATTTCTGTCCTTCTACTCCACATTTTAGTATAATGCATAATATGTTGCAGGCATAAATTAAATTAATTGTGGCAACCATTTGGCACAGTGGATAGAGCAGCAGACCCTGGAATCAGGAAGACCTGAGTGTGACCGTGAGCAAATCACTTCACTCTGCTTACCTAAGTTTTCTCACCAAAAAAAAAAAGAAGAAGAAGAAGAAGAAGAAGAAGAAGAAGAAGAAGAAGAAGAAGAAGAAGAAGAAGAAGAAGAAGAAGAAGAAGAAGAAGAAGAAGAAGAAGAAGAAGAAGAAGAAGAAGAAGAAGAAGAAGAAGAAGAAGAAGAAGAAGAAGAAGAAGAAGAAGAAGAAGAAGAAGAAGAAGAAGAAGAAGAAGAAGAAGAAGAAGAAGAAGAAGAAGAAGAAGAAGAAGAAGAAGAAGAAGAAGAAGAAGAAGAAGAAGAAGAAGAAGAAGAAGAAGAAGAAGAAGAAGAAGAAGAAGAAGAAGAAGAAGAAGAAGAAGAAGAAGAAGAAGAAGAAGAAGAAGAAGAGAAGGAACATGGCAAACCATTCCATTATCTTAATCCACCAAAAAGGGAGTCGTAAAGAGTTGGATACAAGTGAAAACTAAACAACAGAAGCACCAAATTAATTAATTCTTGATGATTAATTTCATAATTTTCTCCTGAGGGATAAGTACTTTGAACTACCCACAAATTCTTCTAAGAAGTTTATCACTAATTTGCCACTAAAGTAGTTTTTAGGTAGAGGTTCTTAATTCTTATTTAAGTTTTTATTATGTAAACCACTTCCCAGAATATTGCATGATGAGTTTATAACATGTTTTACATTTGTTTATTCTTCCCTTTTAAACTCTTATTCAAATAAAACTTTAAGGTTTTCAAAGAGCTTTCTTCCAAACAAGCCGCCTAATGTAAGTGTTGTTGTTGCTATTTTGCACATGAGAAAACTGAAGCTAGGAAAACTTAATTAACTTGCCCTAGGTTGCACAGCTAGCAAATATCAGATGTCAAAATTTGAATTTAGATCTGACTCTGAAAACTGTATAGTAGAAACACAACCATTGTTTTTAATATAAAACATTTTTATATTAGTCATTTTGTACAAAAAGACTTGAATTTTAGAAAGTGAAAGAAAGAAAAAAAAAAGAGAAAAATAGCTGCAATTTTTTCTCTTGAGGTAGATAGTATAATTCATCATTAGTCCTTTGGGATTGTCTTGGGTCACTGTAAGGATACTTAAGTCATTCACACTACTTCATAGAACAATGTTGTTGTTACTGTGTACAACTTTCTCCTAGTTCTGTTCACTTCACTATGCATCAGTTCATCTAAGTCTTTCCAGGTCTTTCTGAAATCATGTTTTGGCATTTCTTATAGAATAATAATATTCCATTATAATCATATACCCACAGCTTGTTTAATCATTCCCTGATTGATGGGAATTCTTATTTTCTAATTCTTAGCTACCACAAAAAGCTGCTATAAATATTGTTCTACAAATAGATTCTTTTCACTTTTTTGAGATGCCTTTGGGACACAGACCGAGCAGTGGTATTGCTGGATCAAAGAATATATACAGTTTGATAGCCCTTTGAGAAGTTTCAAATTGCATTATATCAGGTAACAATTCCAAAAACAATGTATTAGTATCCCAATTTTCCCATTTGCCAACAATTAACATTTTCCTTTTGTCATATTAGCCACTCTAATAGGTGTGAGATGACACTTCAGAGTTGTTTTAGTTTGCATTTCTCTGATCAGTAGTGATTTAGAACATTTTTTAATAGGACTAAAAATAACTTTTAATTTCTTTGTCTGAAAACTGCCTATTCATCTCCTTTGGTCATTCATCAACTGGGAATGATTTGCATTTTTATAAATTTGACTCAGTTTTCAATACATTTGAGAAATAAGGCCTTTGTCAGAGATACTTGTTGCAAAAAATGTCCCCTGTGCTTTCTTTCCTTATAATTTTGTTTGCATTGGTTTTGTTTGTGCAAAACATTTTCAATTTTATATAATCAAAATTATTTTATATTTTGTAATACTTTGATTACCAAATTCTTCCTTTATTCATAAATCTGTCATATAAACTATTCCATACTCTTTTAATTTGCTTTTGGTATCATCCTTTATGTCTAAATTACATATCCATTTTGATATTATTTTGATATACGGTATGAGATATTGGTCTATACCTATCTAGTTTCTGCCATACTATTTTCTAGTTTTTCTCAGCAGTTTTTATCAAATAACTAGTTTTTGTTCTAAAATCTTGGATCTTTGGGTTTGTCATATACTAAATTACTGTGATAATTTACTATAATTTATTTTGAACCTAATCTATTCTACTGATCCATACTCTATTTCTAAGCCAATACCAAATTGTTTTGGTAATTACTGCTTTATTTTGAGAATAAAATCAGACCACCTTTTTTCACTTCTTTTTCATTGATTCCATTCATATCTTTGAGTTTGATTGTTCCAGGTGTGTTTTATTTTTTTTAGCTGTATAAAATATTTTTTAATATTTTGATTGGTACAGTACTAAAAAATACATTAGGTATACTTGTCATATTTATTATATTGGCTAAATTAGCAATTAATAATTTCCCAGTTGTTTAGCTCTGACTTTATTTGTGTGAAAAGGATTTTACAGTTGTATTCATGGCCTGGATTTGTCTTGACAGGTAAATTCCCAAGTATTGTCTACATTGTCTACATTATTTTAAATGGAATTTCTCTTTCTATCTCTTGCTGCTTGATAAAATATAGGAATGCTGATAATTTATGTGAGTTTGTCTTGTATCCTGCAACTTTGCCAAAACTGTTAATTGTTTTTTAGTTGATTTTCTTAGAATTTTTAAATATAATATATCATCTGCAAAGAGTGATAGTTTTGTTTTCTCATTGTTCTAATCTCTTTAATTTTTTTCTTTTATTGCTATAGCTAATATTTCTAGCCTCATATTTAATAACAGAGGTGATAAAGAGCATTTGTTTCACTTCTGTATTGGGAAGGCTTCTTCTAATTTATCCTCATTACAAATAATATTTGTTGATAGTTTTAAATAAATATTACTTATCATTTTAAGATAAGCTCCATTTCTTCCTATGCTATCTAATGTTTTTAATAGGAATGGGCACTGTATTTTATCAAAGATCTTTTCTGAATCTATTGAAACAAGATAGTTTCTGTGGTTTTGTTATTGGTACAGTCAATTATGCTGATAGTTTTCCTAATATTGAATCAGTCTTGCATTCCTCAACACTACTACTCTTTAGGGAAATCTAAAACTTTTAATATTGAAAATTGGAGAACTTCTTAAAAGTGGAGACAACTGCTTATGTAGTCTTCTAAAGAACATTTTTACACATACAATCTTACAAAATACACTTTGATTATAACTTTTAGACTTGATTGAATCAACATTTGCCTCAACGGGCCTGCAAAACATTTTAGAATAATTTTTGGTAAACTGGAATAGGAAAATTCAAAATTAGTCCTTCAGATAAAAAAGGCAATCTAGAGAAAGAAATAATAATTTTAAAAATCAGCAGACTATTTTGTAAACAGAATATTTGAATTAGATTACTGATTGTTTTCTGTTAAATCTATTTAGAAATTATTGGCACTTATAATGTTATTTCAACTTTTTGTATTTATCATTCTCTTTTCCATTTGGAATGAAAAAGAAAGAGGTTTCTTCATATGTACATGTTCATATTTGATGAAAAACATCAAACATCAGGGACACAAAATGTCCATAAAGATGAATGACCATCAGGGAATCTGAGTGTAGTACAACCTGATGAAACTGCCTTCTGTGTAACTTGGTACCTTGCTCCTAGATTCCTGTTCCTACTATGTAAATCTTTTTTTTATCAAATATGAACATGTAAAGATGAAGAAACCTCTCCTTTTCATTCTAAATTTTTCATTGTAGCAAAACCTCCTGATCTTCTATAGACAAAGATAAGAATACTAATAACTTTTCTGACTCCACATTTATCCCCCTTTCTACCATACTGTGGTTTTTGTTTTCCCAGTGGGAATCCAAAACTCCTTTCCCAAAGAAATGTTACAAATGATGACCAGATGTAGACAAAATAATGTTTTAGTACAATAGGATTTCATAGAAACTTTAAAAAAATAACATTCTAAATGGAAGTCTTTTTGAAGTTTCTATGTTCCTATTTTCTTAAATAGAATATATATCTCAGCTTCCTCACTTTAAAAAAATTTTTTTGAGATTGGGTCTCCCTATCTTCCCCATGCTATAAGGACAGTGGTCACTCATGGGACCAATTTCACTACTGATCTGCTCCGATTTTTAATTTGGCCTGGTTTGTCCCTCCTTTGTCAGTCAGGTGTCAATCTGCTCCCAGGAACTCACAAATTGGTACCACACATAGTATAAATATACAATGGCATATCCCTAATGGCAGTAGAGAACTCCTAAGCTCAAGTACATCAATCTCAGTGTGTTCCAATGGCAAGTATTATAGGCAAAATCCATGGTGCTTAGATTCTTGTTAACTGGATAAAACATTTATACTAAGATGATTCAGTCCTGTTCCAATGATCTTAAGATGATGAGAGCCATCTACACCCAGAGAGAGGACAGTGGGAATTGAGTGTGGATCATATGACATTTTCTCTTCTTTTGTTATTTGACTAAATGTTATTTTCTTTCTCATTTTTCTTTCCTTTTTGATCTGATTTTTTTGTGTAGCAAAATAATTGTAATATATATATATATATATATATATATATATATATATATATATATATATATTGGATTTACATATATTTTTACCATGTTTAATATAGATTACTTGCCATCTGGGCGGGGGGAATGGGGGATTGGAGCACAAGGTCAATGTTGAAAAATGATCCTTGCATGGTTTGAAAATAAAAAAAAACTTCAATAAAAAAATTAAAATAAAAAAACTTATACTATCCAACACAGTGAGGGATTTTTATAAAGCTTAAAGCTTTATAAATATATAAAAGCTTTATAAATATAAATTCATTATTTATGTGAGTATTGTTCTTTCTTACAATTAATTTGCTTGATGCTTCAACATCAATCATTATCCTGTTTTTAAATAAAATAATCTTGGGGTATAGGAGTCTGTCCCTATACATAAACTGTGAGTTTATGCCCAAGTGCTTCTATTACCTCACCATGACATAGAAGAAGTGCAAAGTTCCAAAAGGCTTTGTAACCAGAATATAAGTTTGAGGATGGTCTCAGGATCACAATGAGTCAATTTTCCAAAGAGGGTCAAGCTAAGTAGATAAAAGCCCATCACCAATAGTCTGGCCTTTGTTTATTCTGTGTACTGACCATGGCAGATGATAATGGATGCCCAAAATGATTTTGTCATAAATAAAGGTATACTTAGTGCAGTGTACAAATGAAAAGATGATACTTTAGATATGATGAGGTCCTCTTGCTTGCTGATGTTCCTGTTTCCTAGTAATAATACATATATGTATATATCCATATACACTACCTACCATCTTAACAAAATTTAGGAAAACAGCTCAAAGGATTGGTCTAATAATTGACACAGAAAAAAACAAGAGACAAGGAAAACCTATTGTCCAAACTCTGGTATACAGTTGGATGAATTAGTTGATACAGATGTGTGTGTATGTGTGAGTGTATGTATAGATACATACACACATATATGTATATTCATATGTATCTATATAGAGAGATCTCTATATCAATTTCTATGTCTACTGATATTGAAATATATTTAAAGATATGGGGGTATCTATAGATATATCTTTCAACAGACTGCAGAAATTAAATTTGCTGGACCCGGATCTGAAAGGAGTGAAAATTGTGGGATAGATTTGGGAAATTACAAAGTATTTTCAAATATTCCAAGTTGTTCCCTGAAATAAAAACCCATCTTTTAAAATTCCACTATTCTTTCCTTAATAGCTACAAATTATGGAGTGCTACAAATTTCTAAAGAATAAAAATTGCATGTCATCTAAAGGGCAATGGAGAGGTATAAAGTAGTCGTAATTAGACTTCAGCATATTCTCAATGATGCAGCTAAGAAGTGACATGTGATATATGCACGAACCAGGAGATTTATGTCTAAAAAAGGAGATGGACCAGTTACATGGTGAAAGTAAGGAATAATAGGTGAATAAAGGGCCAAACAAAAGAATTTTAAACGACCTAGAGGGAAAGTTATGCTTGGTGGACAGATCTTTTATTGAGAACATGAACAAAATAGGTGAGAGTTGTGTTCTGAGGTGCTTATCTCCATCGTTAGAGATAGCATCTACATGGATGATGAAACAGATCCATTATAGTGAAGAGGGAGGAGAAGGAAGAAAGGCCACATTGATTCCAACTCCCTCCTTTTTAAAATGAAGAAACCAAAGCTTGGAGAGAGGAAATTTATTGGTTGAGGTCACAAAGGTAGGAAGTGGATGGTTCAGGAAAGAGAGCTAGATTTGGAATGATAGAACCTGGGTTCAAATTCTCACTATTCTGAAATCTTGTACTGTGGGTGTGTCACATAACTTTGGAAAATTTCTTGACATCTCTGTTAAACAGCAAAAACATCTCTGAGATGTTTTCCTCAACTGTAAAATGAGAGAGCTAGATGATCCATCTTTAAGTTTCCTTTTAATTCTGAATTTATCAACAAAGGATTTTACTTCAAATCCATTGATTTTCCACTGAACCGTGTTTCATTTTAATGTGTAAACTCAAGGGCATCTTGTTTTGGTTGCTCTGAGGCCATCTTGTTTGCTTCCTGGTTCCTTGTTGTGTTATAGATATATGACATCAAATAGCTGAGGTTCACAAAAGTAAAGCATTATAAAACTGTTTTAATTCTATTATGGGTTAAACAAGGAGAATGGGGGAGGTTAATTCAAATTCCAAAAAACCTACTTCCAAATGTATTTTTGGAAAAAAACCTATCCATTAGTTGGAGACTGCTATACTCTTGCTTTTTTGCTTACCCATGCTATTACTAAAAAGTCTAGAAAGTACTATGGATATCAAAGGTCAAGGTGCAAACTCAAGTCATTAGAGAAAGCATTTTCTCGTCAGCATTTTCCACCTGACCTTATAATCTTGGTGCATTTTTTTTAATATTGAATGGATGCTTTACTATATTTTTCTCATATGTCATTTATTCAAATTCCATATCTCTCTCTCTCTCTCTCTCTCTCTCTCTCTCTCTCTGTCTCTCTCTCTCTCTCTCTGTCTCTCTCTCTCTCTCTGTCTCTCTCTCTCTCTCTCTCTCTCTCTTCTCTCTCTCTCTCTCTCTGTCTCTCTCTCTCTGTCTCTTTCTCTCTCTCTCTTTCTCTCTCTCTCTCTCTGTCTCTCTCTCTCTCTCTCTCTCTCTCTCTCTCTCTCTCTTCTCTCTCTTTCTCTCTCTCTGTCTCTCTCTCTCTCTCTCTCTATCTTTATCTGTGTGTGTGTGTGTGTGTGTGTGTGTGTGTGTGTGTGTGTGTGTGTGTTTCTGTCTCAGTCTTTCTGGGTGTGTATATTTCTCTTTTTCTGAGTACAATTCAGAAGGATCACATGGTAAAAAAAATAAACTTGTCCATGGTTTTTAAATATATTTCTATATTCTACCTGCATGTCTTTAAGGTAAAAGTGACAAACCATTTGCAGTCTGCAATCACATTCTTTTGTTAAGCATAAATATAGGGAAAATTGAATTTCTTCTCAAAAAGTATCACTAAAAGTAATTTGAAATTTTGATCTACAACAACTTTGTTTTGAACTGTGGCTATTAATGGTGAATGCAAATACATTTTTCTGCTGATAGGCTTATCAAAAAGATTTCTTATTGAACAGAGCATTCATTCTCCAAAAGCAAAAAAAAAAAAAAAAAAAAAAAAAAAAAAAAAAAGGCAGAAAGTTCTTTAAATCTGGTTAGCTGTATTCTGAAATCAGAATACGTCTGCTTCAGGCATTTAAATATCATTTTTAAATTTTCTGTCCTC
Source organism: Sminthopsis crassicaudata (assembly GCF_048593235.1). Classification (NCBI taxonomy): domain Eukaryota; kingdom Metazoa; phylum Chordata; class Mammalia; order Dasyuromorphia; family Dasyuridae; genus Sminthopsis; species Sminthopsis crassicaudata. The sequence continues at coordinate 226,736,591 of NC_133617.1, read as the reverse complement.
TATAATTTTTGTCATTACCAAATGTAGAACTCTTGCAGTGAGCATTACTAGACAGCTAATTAGAGTCCTAATATATGCTTTGAGGGAGACTTGTCTGTTAAACCTAGTTGCATTTCCTTTACTTTCATCTTATTTCTAGTCACTGGACCTAAACTTGCTCAAAAATAAAAATTTGCTGAGGCAGCTAGATACTGAAGTGGACAGGAGGACCTGAGGTCATAATCCAACCTCAGACACTTAATACTTATTAGCTGTGTGACTCTAGGGAAGTCATGTAACCCAAAATTAAATTACATACAAAAAAAAGTAAAATAAAAATTTGACTTAATTCTTCTTTTATACATATGCCTATCCTCACATGGATTTGGTGGTCTCCTAAGAAACAACTCTACACAGATAAATCTGACTTCTGATTGGCTGAGAGACTTTTCAGGGGGAAAGGGAGAGGGAAAAAAGGAAGGAAGCACCTCAATATGGCCCTTAATTTGCAGTATCTACATTGCAGTCTCAATAAACTGACAAAAATGGACTTATTGATGAGATTTTTTTCCTCTAATTATTTCATCTCCTATCTCTTGTTTACTTTATCATCTAAACTAATCTGTAAGGCTTTGCTGATTGTGGTCTTAGTTGGTTATACTGGTAAATATGTTTGCTTACTATTTATGATTGTCTTTTGTTTGAGGATCATAATGGGGCAGGAGAAGAAAAGCTAAATAGATAATTATTTTTATTATATTATAAATATATTCTCTATAAATATAAATATAACCGATGACAGAGTGGCTTTGATGATTTGCCCATAGTCACAAAGCTAGTAAGTCTAAGAGGTTGGATTTGATAAGCCAATCTGTAAGATTCTAAATTGCAAAGGGCAAAAGCTATACTGTTCATCCAAAAGAGTTCCCTGTTCTAAAGAAATCACTGGTCGAAACCCTACTCCCTTTTATATCTTGGATACATGTTTATGAAGGATTTATGTAAAAATATGTGTTAATCCTATATTCATATACTTCAAATATTGCTCTTGAAATTCTTATTATATTTTCTATTTACAAAGAGCAATTGCCAGTATGAGAGAGAGGAGCAGGAGGAACATTGATAGAGAGAAGTGTAATAAGATCACAGATTTTGAGATAAGGAAAGATCATAGAGGCCATGGAATTCAACTCCAGAATTTTATAGATGGAGAAACTGAAGGGCCAAAAGCTTAAGTGATTGATCTGATATCATCTACATACTAAATGGCATTCCCTGAATTTGAATGGTGGGCCTGTGATTCAAACTTCAGTGCTCCTGCCAAATGAGGGAATCAGAGAGAAATATAATACAATTCCCATTCTTAATTGCATTATTATAAGCCCTTCACTCAGAAAAACACATGCTTAAATATAAACCTACAAAAATGTCTAAATAATGTAAGACTTAAAAAAGTTTCACAGAACTGCTTGCAATATCAGGGGCAGTTAGGGTTTTCAGATATAGCATGACTATATTTTCACAAATGGAGGGAGGAAAAAAACCCATTATAAAAAAGACAAAACAAAAACCCAAACCTTGGTCACATGTAATCTTATTCTCTCCCTCAAAAGTGTCAAACTCTCAGACCAGGCCAAAATTGAACCAGATTAAAATGCAATTTGAAAATGTTTAACAAAATAAATAAAAATATAATAATACAGCATAGGTAATTTTTTAATTTGTGGTTTTCTACTTGAGTTTGATGCCACTTCTCTTGTAAATCACGTATCTTGAACAGCAAAATCTTCATACATGAGGATTTTTATGTTCCCTATCTAACAGAGTGATTAGGACAGTGCTGAGAACACATAGCAGGCACTTAATAAATGCATGCTGGCTCAATTTGAGTTTTATTAATTCTTTCAATAAGAGTAATCTGTACATTGAAATATTTTGACTATCTTTTTCAGTGGCAGTAAGGAAAACCATTTGTGATTCCCAGAGGCTTTCCTTTTCAACATAGTATTCTCACTCCCCACCCCCAAGTTGCTCTTTAGATTCACAAGAGGAAATTTGTGAGGTGCTATTGGGAAGTCTGGAGCATAATTGAAGTCTATACCACAACCATCTTGAACTAACATGTTAATAGCAGCAGATGGGCCACACTCTGTGCAAGAAGCTATATTCAAGCAGTCTGAGCTAGAGTTCAATTAACTGACTTCAGTTCATCGTTATCCTAACAGCAGAAGCAGTGATGAGCCCTGTAGGTTGGAGTTTATTGTGAAAAAGACTTAAGTATATCCATGATCTCTGTTAAATAGGTACAGAAAGAGTATGTGGATTACAGTAGTAGGAGCTAAAAGGGATCTTTATCTATCAAATAGTCTTAGTCTCTCATTTTACATATGGGAAAACTGAGAATGAAAGAAATTGTCATTTCTCAGATCTCCAGGTAGCAAATGACAAAGCCAAGATTTGACTGTAAGTGTTCTGACTCTTTCCCTTATACTAATAACTAATCAGGTAAAATATACAAAACACAAAATATTTTTAATGAGATAATGTAAACTACTTTGCAAACTTTAAAATCCTACATGAATGGAAGTATTATTACTATCATTCCGGTATTGGTGAAACATGTATTAAAAAACTACTATTCAAGTCACTATCATTTCAGAAGGTTATCTCTTGAGAGCTTGCAATGATTTATACTATTATTTTAAGAATGGCAAAGTACGTTACAAATATTATTCCAATGTTTACTCACAGCAACCTTGGGAGATAAGTAATGTTTTTATTCACATTTTACAGATCTGGGGACTGACACAGATAGCTACTAAGTGACTTGACCAAGATCATACAGCAAATACATTTTTGGAGCCAAATCTGAACTCAATTGTGACTCCAAGTCCAGTGTTCTACCCATTGTACCACCCAGATATTTAAGGAAGATTACTGGCTCCTACTCTGTTTATAAAGCACATTTCTATTCCATTTCTACCTCTCAGCTTAGAATTTTAGTCCTCTTCCAACTCATTTTTTTTCATTTTACCTACTCTACTTGGGCAATATTAATAATTCCTGCCTATCTTCTCTATTCTGCACCCCCTCTAGTATGTTTACACACCCCTATTTTGTTCTCCATCAGCAAACAAATCCAAGAATGGCATAAAGAATAAATAATCAACCAGAAGAATAATTCCATTAAACAATCTGACTACAGCAATTCCTCATACATGCCTGTCAGAAAGCAGTTTTCATTGAATATAATTTGTTGAGATCAATAAAGCTCCATTACCTTAGGCCGCCCACAGGGGAATGAAGTTAGCTTTGTTATGGAGAATTTGTATTAAAATAGAAATCATAAAAATGGGACATTACATATAGTCAGAATTTGCCCTTCCTCTTATAACTCACCCTCCAATGAAGGGATTTAAGGATAAATTGTCCCCAAAACGGAAAAAATGACTAAAGAGGACGAAAAACCAAGGGGTCTGGAAAATACCAAACAAATTTTAAGGTGATTAAATGTACAAAGAAGGTGATCCCTGGCAAAGAAGTTATTTGACCTTTCTCTGCCAAATGTGCATACAATGGAGGCATCCCTGGAGCTGACATCTTTGAAATAGGAAGGCTAAAATAAAAATGTTTAGTTTCAGTTTGCAGGGACTGGCTTATCATTAATTATATCACACAACTTAGGTAGATTCATTACTATCTTCACTCTTATAAATGGGCACCCAGTAGCACTTCCCTCCCCATCTAGCAAACAAGCAACAACAGATTTTCACGATTTGTTTTATTTCAATTCTTCAACACTATTATGTTTGCCAACAAGAGAAAATTAGCTGCATGTGTTTAAAAAAAAAACACACACACAAAAAAAAACAAGACCAGGTTAATCAAATTTAGATGAGAGACTGCTAAGATCCAATGAGCTAGAAAGCACAGAGCTGAGTAGATTCAAAATACTGCAAAGTCCATCTATTAAGCATAAATATCCATAATACAGGGTGTCTCTAAAATCTTAATAGTTTTAAGCTTTTGTTAACAAAAGACTCTACTAAGATTTTTGAGACACTTTGCATTTTCACTTTGAAATTGTGACTACAAGTCTATTGTCCACATCTAATATTGCAGATAGGTATCAAAGACACACACCCCTTGCCAATGGCTGCCAACCTTGTGGGCTTCAGATCCCTGTGGGGAGCCATGGAATTATTTCAAGATAGTCCACAAATCCATAGGTGTGCCAGCTCTCTTAGTAAATGCTTCAGTAAAAAAGAAAAAAAAAATACACACATACATCAATACATGGAGAACTTGGGATTTTGTTACCATGGTAACCCCCTAGACAAATATAGAGCCATCTATAATTGATAGTCCTTAGAGAGTTGTGTGAAGTTCTGAAAGGTTATATGACTGGCCCATGGTCAGACAGCTAAGTGTCAGAGGTTCCAACCAGATACTGAAGCCCACAGAGCTCTCTGTTCCTGAGGGATGTTGGTGAGGTCAGGCAAGAACTCTAAATGGGATGTCTGAGATGGGGGATGGAAAGGAGGAAAGATAGGATGGAAACAGCACTTTGACCTCAAATGCTCTAGAGGGCTCTTTAGAACAAAGTGCTTTAATGTAGGGTGGCTCAAGGGGCTTTGAAATTTGCCAGTGCTGGAAATGCCCTCTCCAGGAGAGGTAGAATAAGTAAGTCACTGAGCATGTGTTAAATACCCACTACCTTCTAAAGGCTACTAGATGCTCATCACTAAGGATACAAAGGGGAAAACATGACCCCTACTGTCAAGTAGCTCAAATTAGAATGATACAAACAACACTACATGTTAAAAAAAAAAAACAGATAGATAGATAGATAGATAGATAGATAGATAGATAGATATAGATATAGATATAGATATAGATAGTAAAAGGAAGTAATCTCAGGGTGAAGATAATTGGGGGGAGGGGATGGAATGATGAGGAATTATGGAATGGAATGAAAAGGTCAGAAGCTGTATTGTTGGGGTTAAGAGGAGAGTGAGAGGAAACGAAGCAGTAAACAGTCTTCTTAAATAATTTTGCCACAGAAGGCAAAAGAGATATACAATAGTTAGCAGGGATAGAAGGATCAAGTAAGTGGGGGTTTTTTTACTTATTTCAAAGACAGATGAAATATGAGCATGTCTTTGGGCAGTAATGATGCAGCCAGTAGACAGAGAAAGATGAACGTTTAGTGAGACAATGGAGGTGACAAAGGTAGCATTCTGCTGGAGAAGATAGAATGGAAAAGAACAAAGAGTTTGCTTTGCCAAGGAGAAGAATCATATCTTCATGTGATAGAAGTGGGAAGGACATCTTTCTTTCCTTAAGAATGAAGAATGACATATTTCTTCTTCTTCTTCTTCTTCTTCTTCTTCTTCTTCTTCTTCTTCTTCTTCTTCTTCTTCTTCTTCTTCTTCTTCTTCTTCTTCTTCTTCTTCTTCTTCTTCTCCTTCTCCTTCTCCTTCTCCTTCTCCTTCTCCTTCTCCTTCTCCTTCTCCTTCTCCTTCTTCTCCTTCTCCTTCTCCTTCTCCTTCTCCTTCTCCTTCTCCTTCTTCTTCTCCTTCTTCTTCTCCTTCTTCTCCTTCTTTTTCTTTTCTTCTTTTTTTTCTGAGGCAATTGTAGTTCAGTGACTTGCCCATGGTCACACAGCTAGGAAATGTTGAGACCAAATTTGAACTAAAGTCCTCCTGACTTCAGGGCTGGTGCTCCACTGCACTACCTAGCTGCCCCAGAATGACATATTTCAAACCATATATCCAATATGCCATTTGGCTACTATTATAGTAAGACTGTTAAAAAAAAGATTATTCTTTTTTGCTGTTATTAATGAAGTTATGCTGGATCTTTGTAATCGACACTTCCCTTTCTAGGTATTCAACCATCTCTTCAATGACATTTTTTAAAAAATTTCACGTATGAAAGTCAAATCCATTGGCATGTAGTTTGTAGACTCTTTTCTTTCCCTTGTTGATAATCAACACAACAGTTGCCTTTCTCCAATCCTGCATTCCCTCTACCATTTTCCATAATTTTTACAATATCATTCACTAGTTTAGCAATCCCATCTGCCAGGTCTTTCAGGGGTCAAGGATGTCATTCAATTGGGTTAAGTGATTTTCATTCAATTCATCAAGGGCAGCTAGCTAAGTGTTCTCTTGCTATCTCTTTACTTATCTTGGGTATCAACTCCTTGTTAGTCATTTATCTTCTGTCATTTCCAGTGTAAAGGTCATTCTCCTTTGAGTATAGTTAATAGAATTCAACAATATGTTGTTTACAAGAAACAGACTTGAAACAAAAATTCATACAGAATTAAAATAAGAGGTTGAGGAAGATTTTTTAATGCTTAAAGGATATTGTTAAAAATAGGAATAATGATTATGAAATACAAGGCAACAGTAAAATTGGAATCTTCCCAAACAATACATGTTAAAGTCTCTTCCTTCAGGGTCTAACTAAGTAACCTCTTCCTTTCCCATGAAACCTTCTCGACCCTTGCTAAAAGTCATGATCAAATCCTCCTCAAATTTCTCTGAATATATAATTTGTATTCCTCCTTTAAATTTACCACATTATGAACTGCCCCCCCATAAATTTTTTTAAACACACACACATTCTTAGATTGCAAACTACTTGTGTGCACAGAGTATTTGTGTTTCCCATTTATATATACAATTACCAAACAGAGAGCTGGACACAATTAGGATTTAATCTCTTCTTTTTAAAATGTATTCTACAAACTGCTATAAGAATACATTTTCTAATGTACTGCTCTACTGCCTCACTCACCAACTCAGAGACATTCATTTGCCTTCTGGAGCTGGGATATTCAAATTTAGGAAAGGAGACAGAAAATAGAGCTCATGATGAGATCAGAAAAGAAAAAAAAAAGGACTTGATATTGAACTCAGCAAGGAAGTAAAGACAAAGTTTGCATGGGTCAACAAGGTCGCATCAGATTTTCTTCAGTACTACTAACATAATCTCAATTTTATAATTATAGGGCAAGAAGAAAAGTGGGAGGAATGATACTTCATTACTTTATTTTAATTGTATTATGTATTTGGAAGTTATAAATCTTTTAATATATATTTTAATATTATCTCTAATTCAGACTTCATTCATTAATAAAAGCTTTATTTCAAATTATTAAAATGAGTGAAATTTTGAATGATATAAATATGCTCAACCCTAGTGTCAATCAAGGTATATTTATATTTTTTTCCTTTTAGAATTCATTTGAAGTGATTCCAATGAATATATTAGAAATAGAAGAGGTTTAAAAATATTAATTTGTTTCATTACAGGGTACCCAAATAAATTCTAACAATTTTTTCATCTCAGTCACAACCTACGCATTTTCCAAATCAGAAAAAAAAGATAATTCATAACGTTCTCATTAATTTCAGTAATTAGGAATAAAACTTATCTGAATTAGTTAAATATGAATTATAGAACATTTTAAAATAATATCATTTTGTTATTTCCAAAGAAATACAAATCTTCTTTTGCTTCATGTCAGTAAAGAGCTGACTGGTTTTTCTAAGGCAAAGTCAGCAGCACAGTTCCTATCTAACTAAACCAAGCTAGAAAATCCCCAATAAAGGGATCAGTTAGGCTATTTTAAAAGATAATCATCAAAAAATTGGCCAATCACTGATTAGACTAGGCGACTCATGAAATATGGAAGGGTACTAGCTGTCCAGTAAAATATAATCTCAGATCTTTCTAATTAAATTATTAATATTATCAGATCTTTCAAATTAAAATTATTTAAATGAGTACATGGAATTAATATAAATATACCAAGTGTTGCCTAGGAAAGGCTTTATTTTAATGAATTAAGCATAATAGTCTAATAATAGCTGCTGACATTTATACACTACCAACTACTTTACACATCTTATTTGAGCCTCAAAATAAGTTGTTTTGAAGTTCCTTAGCTCAACAGAGAGATAGAATGCTACAATTGGATTCACTAAGATCAAACCTGAACTCAGATACTTTCTAGATATATAGGCCTGGCCAAGTTACTTAACCTCCTACTTAATCAGTTTCAGTTTCCTCATCTGTAAAATGGAGATAATAATAGTACCTATCCTCTAGGGTTATTGTGATCATAAAATAAGATGGTATTTATAAAGCTATAAACCTCAAAGCATTTCATAAATTCTAATTATCTTTATTAAGTACTACAAATATTATAATTATCACCATTTTGTGGGTAAGAAAACAGAGGTTCAGAGAATTTAAGTAACTTATCCATCATTCTACACTTAGGAAATACCAGAGAATTTAAGCCTACTTCTTTCCCTAGGCAAACTCCAGAGCTCTTTTAGCTGACACTGAAGAACTCATGAAATAATTTGTAATAACAAAAGTGCAGAAGTGTTGGCATCTGTTTATAGTGCAATTAACTTTGTATGCAAATTAAGTTCTATAGTTCTTGAAAATAGTTTGTTCTTTTAAGTGGGTAAATATTCCTTTAACAATCTTGTTTACATGATACACAAGTCTAGTAAGTTGTTTAACTTGCCTTTTAGTAAGTGTTGTTTGAAAATAATTACATATTTTCAATTCAAATCAATTCAGTTCTGCAAGCATTTTAACACCTACTATGGGCAAGGTACTATGCTAGGGCAAATTTTATTTAACACCTACTTTGTGTAAGGTACTGTGCTAGACACTGGTAAGTGAATTCCAAAAAAAAAAAAAAAAAAAAGTAGTTCCTGCCCTAAAAAAAAGCTTATATTTATTGGTATGTGCTCTTTATCCTTACCTTCTCCACTTAAATCTCCCTAGCTTCCTTCAAAACCCAGTAAGAGTTTCCCTCTTTTCCCCTCTTCCTCATCAAGGATCAGATTTTTCCCACCACTCTCCCCACTTCTGTCCTGTCTCATGTGAAGAGGTAGCTCTTCTCCTGGTCCCATCAAACTGTTCCATATGTACAAGCAACCTTGACAGGGGTAAACCCTGAAACTATTCCCCCTTTGGGGAGAAGCAATGGGGGTGAACTCTGAAACTGTGTCTCCTTTGATCTGTAAAAGAAAGGAAATTTGGAGTCTCAGACTCAGAAAAGTCTGAGAAAGTATATATTCCCAGACAAGTTAATTGGAGAGCTTGGTCTAATCACCTTTCATCGATCTTTTGGGGGTAGCTCGATCCTCTTCAGGAAATCCCAAGTTCTGGAAAAGAGCCTTCAAAATGATTTTATTCAGTTGGATATCTGGGCTAGTTGAGTGGCTTGAAACTCGAAGATAAGTATCTATGTCCCGGGGGCATTGACTGTCTTTTCAACTGAAACCAAGTCTTGGACTTCTTATTTTAAACTTCAAATCTTTGCAGAAATCCAAAGTAGGATTATGCTTTGCCAAGGGACTTCTTCTCTTGGCACAGCTGCCTACCAGGACTCTTGCCCACTGTGAAGACATTCTCTTCTCAGTGATAACCTTTGTTATTTCCCTGGCAGGACTTCTTGCCACTGAGGAGTCTGTCTTCCTAGCAAATCTGGCTTCTCAGTGCAATAAAAATCCCTTTTTCCATTAAGACTTTTCTGGTTCCTGAATTCTTTCACGTAGGACCTGAGCACCGACCAGAAGGGATTCTCACATCAATTCTCTACCACTAGACCCAATCAATCTTATTCCACCATGGTTTCTTCAGCCTCTTCTCTCATCTTCAATTTCCCCCAACCTACTGGCCTGCTTCACTAAATCCTACAGATATACCCATGTCTCCCCAATCTTCCAAAAGCCTAAGTTTGATCTATCCATTCATCCTAGCCATTCTTCTTTATCTCTCCTCATTTTAGTGGCAAATCCTTACAAAGCTCATCCACAATTGGTTCTTCTACTTTCTTATTTTCACTCTCTTCATGACTCTCCACAGTCTCATCTTTCTCATCCAATCTCATCAATCAACTGAAACCATTTTCAATCACTAAATGTTACTAAAAATGATCTCTTAATTGGCAAATCTAGGGACCTTTTCTCAATCTTCTTTATTTTTGATTTCTTTGAAGCTTCTGATTGTCAGTCCACCATTTTCTTAATAAACTCTTCTCTCTAGATTTTCATGGCATTCTTCTCTCTTGGTCCTCTTACCTATATAGCTGGTCTTTCTCATTTTCCTTTGTGAAACCTTCAATGGGGCTGCTTAATCCTGAGTGTCCCAAAAGGTTCTGCTCTTGGCCATCTTCTTTTCTCTATATATGCTATTTCACTTGGTAATCCCCTCAGCTCTCACAGATTCAACTATCATCTTGATACAAAAGACTCTCAGATCTATTTATGCATCACTAATATCTCTCCCAATTTCCAGTCTAGCCATCAACAGTTACCCTTTGGACATATCTAAGGAGATGTCTCATATTAATCTTAAACTCAAAGTATCCAAGATTAAACTAATCATTTTCCCTCTAGATCTTATCTTTTCCCAAATTTTCCCAAATTCTACTATTGCTAAAGGCATCTCTATCATTCTGGTCATTTACACTTAGAACCTAATGATCTAATCAATATGTGTCTTCTAATACTGTTACCACTTTAGTGCAAGCTTTCATCACTTTACAACATATAACAATAGCAATCTGATAGATATCTCTGCTTTAAGTCTCTCCCCATTCCAATCCATCATTCATTCAGCCATAGATATGAATCTCTAAAAGAACAGGACTGATTACTCTACTATTCAATAGATTCCAGTGATTCCCTCTGGATAAAATATAAATTCCTACACTTAGCTTTGAAAGTCTTTCAAAACATAACTTTTTCTTTGTTTTTCAGTCTTCTTACTTTCCTTCAGACACTCTAGAATTTTGTGACACTATCTCTTTGCTATTCTTCACACAATATACTCTTGTCTCTGGAATATAGATTTTCATTTGCTGTCTCCTCTGCCTGTAGCTTCCTCCCTCCTCATCTCCACTTCCTGCGTCCCTTCAAGTCTCAACTAAAATTCCACTTTGTAAAAGGAATGTTCCTCAAATACCCCTTTGTCGTAGGGTATAAAGTATTGGATCTGGAGACAAGAAGATTCATCTTCCAATCAGGCTTCAAGTATCTGAGTGACCCTGGGCAAGTCACTTAATCTTGTTTGCCTCAGTCTCCTCATCTGTAAAATGAGCTAGAGAAGAAAATGGCAAACCACTCCAGTATCTTTGCCAAGAAAACTCCTTGAGCTCCCTGAAAATAGTTGCTGTTTTGCCTTTTATTGTATTCCCAGCAAGCAGTATTTTCACCTTATTTATTGTTGCTTGCTTGCATTTTCTTTTCTTTCTATTAAGTATTTCCTATTGGTTTAAAAGGGGCAGCTAGGAAACACAGGAGATAGGGTATTCAGCCCAGAGTCAGGAAGACTTATATTTCTGATTTCAAATCTGCCCTCAGACACTTACTAGTTGTGTGACTTATTTATATAAAAATATTTATAGCAGCTCTTTTTATGGTGGCAAAGATTGGGAAATTGAAGAGATGGGAATGGTTGAAAAATTGCATGATATGATTAGGAGGGAATATTATTGTCCAATAAGAAATGAGAAGCAGGATGATTTCAGAAAATCCTGGAAAAATTTATATGAACTGATCCTCAGTAATAGTGAACAGAACCAGGAGAACATTGCACAGTCTTAACAATATTGTTCATTGAAGAACTGTGAGTAACTTAGCTATTTTTGGCAATACAATGATCTAAGAAAATCCCAAAGGACTAATGATGAAATATACTAAATGCCTACAAAGAAAAAACTGATATTGTCTGAATACAAACTGAAGTGTGCTATTTTTCACTTTCTTTCATTTTTCTCTTATTCAAATCTTCTTATGCAAAATGACTAATATGGAAATGTTTTATATGACTGAACATGTATAACCTATATCTATTTACCTACCATCTCAGAGAAAAGGGAGAGGAGGGATGGAATCTGGAATTCAAAATTTTAAGTAATAATGTAAAATAAATAAATCAAGACTGCCCTCACCCCTCTCTGCAAGGGAATGTCAAAGAAAAAAACTGAAAAGGAAGTCAAGGTTACAATTCTATTAGAATTACATAGGTCTGAATCCTATCAGCACTGAAAGTTGGTGTATTTTCCCACTGAGTTTTTCCATAAAATTCCAGAGGCATTAGGCATAGAGCATACAAAAGGCTAGGTAATAGGTAAGTACTATATTGTTGGTAAAGGGTTCCCATTCTTTTCTTATTGTTCTATATGTTATCTCTGTCATATAGCTCATTGAGCAGAGAACCCTAATACATAGAATTGTCATAGGTACAGAGACAGAAGAGAATAAGACTTGGCAAGTGAAATTAATAAAGTTTAAATGTAACACAATATGTGAAGGAGAATAATATTAAAAGAAATAGGAATTTGTTTGGGATAAATCTTGGATGTCACAGTGAGAAAGCATTATGTAACTTAACAATACCATCAACAACTGGATTTGGAGGCAAAAGGAATAGGAGAGGGCATAGAGCCATTACAGCTAACACAGCATTTGGGGCATGAGACTGATAAAAGAAATCTGGCTAAACCAAAAGCAGAATAGCAATGCTGACTAAATATATATTATGGACACCCTCATCACACACAAAAAAGTCTGCTCTCAAAAGGAAACATTTCTGTGCACTAGCTACCACTTCTATTTACATAACTTGCCAATTAGCAGTTCTTCCTGTCAATATTTACTGAAATTCTTTCTAAGATACTCAAAGGACCACAGGCCAAATCAAGGAGCTATTCATAAATATCTCTTGTCTAAAACATAATAGCTTCACATTTGACTTACTGATACATCTTGCTCCTCTGAAGGTTGAAATAACATCTGTATTTCAAAAAAAAAAGGAGTTGGGTTAAAAATTGTTTTTGAAAGTCTTTATCAACCAAATATGGCTGATGTTTCACTAGTTTTTTATGGCGATTGTTGGAGCCAGTAAAATTAATTGCAGCTTGTGAATTACAGTGACCAAACGTTATTACATGACATGCCTTTCCTCTGGAGAGTAGGCAAACTTTGTTTTAAAGCCACTTCCTAAATTGTAGTTGCCATCACAACTGAAAGCTTCTTTCAAACTCTCTTAATATATGTCCCCTGTGCAAAGAAATCAAATAAGAATGGGCATTCTGCTGGACTCATATAGAAAAAGAGGGACAAATGGAAAGGTGGAATATCATTACAGTAAAACTCCATCTGTTTTCATTTCCAAGCTTTCCTTTTGAAAGTTGAAAGTCAGAGTTTTCAACCAGAAGGGAGGAAAATGAAAGTGAAAATAAGAATAAGAAAATAAGAAAGTCATGAATAAGTAAATATTGCTAAAAGAGTTTTAGGTGTCCTTCATAGAAAGATTAAAGTTCACAAAAGCTCCAAACAAGATAATTCTATTTAAATATTCATTTAATGCACAAGTATACATTTACTTAAAAACAACACAACAAAAAACAAACTGCACAATATAACTCTGTTTTCTGCATTTAGGACTAAGAACTAAGAGGAACTTCAAGGGAAGAAAATGATAGATAAAAAGATAACATTCTGGAGTGCAGTACTTTCAATTTTACTCTAGGATCTTCTAGTACTTAATGAGTGTGGATAAAGGAAAATCCATTGATAAATGGGATCATTTTAACAATCCGTTCTATATGCTGCTCTCCCGTACATGCTACCACTACAGAGTTCCATATTTGCTATTCAAATATATCTTAATAATCAAGGATAACAAATAATATTCAGACCTTACTGAATTGGGCTTCCTAATCCTTCTGCCCATTTTTACTGCATCTTCTCTGAGTGAGTATTATATAATTCTCCCTTATACAATTATCATAATTTTCTCCATCAATATTATTGTTCTATAACAAATGACCAGCAGAATGATTTCAGAAAGCCTTGGAGAGACTTATATGAACTGATGTTGAGTGAAATGAGCAGAGCCAGGAGATCATTAGACACAGCAGCAGCAAAATTGTATGATGATCAATTCTGATGGACAAGGCTCTTTTCAACAATGAGATGATTGATGCTAGTTTCAAAGATCTTTTGATGAAGAGAGCCATCTATACCCAGCTGAATCACAAAATAGCATTTTCACTTTTTTTGTTGTTTGCTTGCATTTTGTTTTCTTTCTCATTTTTTCCCTTTTTGATTTGATTTTTTTTGTGCAGCAAGATAATTATATAAATTATATAAATACATATACAAATATGTATACATATATTGGGTTTAACATGTATTTTAAACATATTTAACATATATTGGATTGCTTGCCATCTAGGGAGGGGGTGGGAGGAAGGGAGGGAAATTTGGAACACTAGATTTTGCAAGAGTCAATGTTGAAAAATTATTCATGCATAGGTTTTGAAAATAAAAAGCTTTAATTAAAAAAAACCCCACAAACAATTTTCCCCATCTTGGTTTCGATATATTGCATAAGAAATTAAAATGGGAATTTGGAGGTAGTTTCGTAAATGACATGTGAAAGTCAGCAGATAGCAGAAATGCATAAAATATGTGTACGATATTTTATAACATCAACATATTTTAATTCTTAATACCATAATAATTCAGACTTCTCTGATATGAAGGAAGGGCTAAATTTTTTACATAGATTTTTCATATCACAGATATGCCAAGCCCCAAACCTCCAAGTTGTGGGAGGGATAATTGTATATTAGGTCAAGTGCAATCAAACAGTATTTCTATATCAAAGAGCCAGAAATAACCAAAAAGCTTAAATAAACCAAATGGCTTCTTCTTTCACAGTTTTCCGGGGTCTATTAGTTGGTTGGAGATAATTTTCCAGAATACTTCTCTATAACAGCTTCCTATTTTCCTATTACAGCTTGGCTAATTCGAAAACCCATTGATACTGGTGTGGGAATTAGTTAACCTGGTTGTTATTGGGAACCAATCTTCCTGAGCAGAAAGGTAATTTTTTTTAACAAAAGCATCACTAAATCTTCTCCCTCTAGATCCCTTAATACTCCTATGACTCCCTAAATTATGATAACATCAACTGATCTTTGTTGTTCACTTACTTTTAGGAAAGATGGGGCTATCACCACAAAGCAAATGAGGGGAAATTCCCATAAAGCCAGGTTTCTAGTTAGTTTTTCCAAGGACAATGGACCACTGGTATTTTTTCCATCAGATAAGACCATTAAAAAGTAGAAAGTTAGAACAAGGAGTACCTCAGAGATCATTTAGCTCAATTTATTCCTTTACAAATAAGGAAACTGAGGTCCAGAGATGTAAAATCTATAAATCTTAAAGCTATCTCAGTCACTAGGCCTTGCACATAAGTTATTGAGGAAGTATAATGAAGGAACTTCAAAGTGATTCCCCCCTATACTCCTAAGCAGCTAGGAAAGCTGCCAGAAACTGGGGGAGGATGGGGAAGGAAACAAAGCTGGAAATAATTCACAAAATCCTCATCACACTAAAAATAAAAAACAAGTTGAAGAAAGGTAGTAGATAGGTGATTCATAGATGATCAAGATTCACTGGGTTAAAATAAAATTTTACAGGGCATTAGACAATATCTAAAACCTATATTAACATCTTCCAACATTAAACAGATCTTTACATTGATTGTTAAAGAAAATGACTGAGTTGAAATACATTCTGAAGGTGGTGTTTTCAAGCTTAAAATAATGACAAGTGCAACAGAAAAAACCTAATATAGTATCCTAGAATTTTAGTGCTAGAAGTGATTCATTTCCTACCAGATTGTTCTCCTCTGGACTTCCCCCTGATCATTTCACTCCCTCTCCCCCACCAACCTCTTCATTTTACAAGATCACTTCAGCCCTGAAATTCATTCCTCAGAAGTACCCTTATGTTTGAATCTCTGATCTTCTACTTATTAGCTGGAAAAGAAGGAGAGAAGAAAGAAGGGAGAAAGAGAGAAAGGGAGGGAGGCAGGGAAGTAAGGACACTGTATTAAGTAAATGTTTTATAAATATTATCACTTTTGATCCTTATCAATTTATTACCTATTTCTATAATTGAGGCAAATAGATCAAATGACTTGCCCAGGTTACACGGATAAAATAACTAAGATCCTTAAACTAAAGTCCTTTTGCCTTCATGACTGGCACTCTATTCACTGTATCACCAACCTGATTAATGATTAATAGCATTATATATATATACACACACATATGTACTTTTTAGTCTTCAAAATATCACTGATATAACAATTAAAACGTGTATAAATGTATATGTATGTATGTGTGTGTATATACACAGATACATATGGATTAATTGCAAAAAAAAAAAAAAAAAGTATTGTTACTATTAATTCCTTTCTGGAAATGCTTCATAAGTGACAGAAATTATATTGGAAAGCACCTATAATTTAAACCAATGATGGATAATTTTGAAATTTTTATTTTAAAGATTGTAAAGTCGAATTTCAGAAGTCACTGTTTGACAAATTATTGACCTATGTATGTTCCTTCTCAGTGAGAGAGAGGGGAAGAAGTACAAATAGAAATTTTCTAATGGTTTGGACCTTAGCAACCTTAAGATTCCTTTTCTTCCTATGTGACTCACTATACAAAGGACCCATCTGCTGGCAGTTCCGACATTCCTCTGGAGACACTGAAGCAGAATATTTGCTGCAGAGAGCTCCTATTTGTGAAATTACTTATTCTCCCTCAATAGCCTCCTTCTCTTTCCCCATTATAGAAGGACAATCTGCTGACTTTGGGGGCACAGTATATGATATATCTTCTCTAAGTTATAATTTTATTGGCCTTAACATCTGCTAATCCCTCCTGGTACTCTTTCAAATGTTTGGATGTTGTTTTTGCACTCATTCCCTGGGGTCATTGTATCATGAAGGGAACAATTTTACAATTCTAACCAATAAACAAACAACACATAATTTGCAACTGTCAGTGAAGAAACCATATCCAAGGTATCGAATTATTTGCTTCTATTCTAATGTGAAAATATGGCAATTAAAAATTTAAAGGACATATGGCACCAAATAGAAATTTGACTTGAATAGAGAAATGAATATGATCTCAGCATAGCATGGGGAAGTGATTTAGGAATGGAGACCATGTGAGTTATTCTGCATTAGTCAATGACTGACTTTTCTTAGGATACTGTGGTCTCCAAAAATTCAATATAATGATTTCTACACTATTCTGTAACACAATTAAAAGAAATAATAGCTTCAGTCTCTGAAGTTTAAAAAAAAAGAGCAGGAAAAACTTTAGATAAATATTTGTCTTTCTTTTGAAACCTCAGGCACATTGAGTCACTTCCAAAAAGTGACTTCCAACTCAAAATTCTGTAAAAGTGATTGTTTTAAACTAACACATACTAAGCATGTTCGATGATTTATTAATGGTGTTAAAGCAAAATTATTTATAGCTTTATCATATATCAATAAATGACCATCCAAATGGCAAAAGATGGGCAAAACAATACACTTAGGAAAAGATAACATGAAAAATGCCAACTATCCAGCTTTTTGTGGGGGGCATCTAGGTGGTACAGTGGATAGATCATTAGGTCTGGAGTCTAGAACACTTTAGTTCAAATTCAGGCTCATATGCTTACTAGTTGTGTGACCCCAGGCAAATCACAATCTTCTATTTACCTCAGTTCCTCATCTATAAAATGAGGACACACTGGATAAGGAAATAGCAACTACTCCAGTATCTTTGTCAAGAAAACCCCATGGTTAAATCCATGGCATCACAAAGAGTTGACACGACTTGAACAACAATTCCAGACCTTTCAGAAAAGGAGGCAGGCTAGTACAATGGAATAGCTTTGGATATGGAGTTTGGAGAATTGGATTCAAGCCTTAACTTTTCCTCTTATTGTATAATTTTAGGGAGGGAGGGAGGCAGAGAAGGAAGGAGATAGATAGGGAGGGAAAAAAGGAAGGAAGGAAGGAAAAATAGGAAGGAAGGAAAAAATAGAAAGGAAGGAAGGAATAGGAAGGAAGGAAGGAAGGAAGGAAGGAAGGAAGGAAGGAAGGAAGGAAGGAAGGAAGGAAGGAAGGAAGGAAGGAAGGAAGGAAGGAAGGAAGGAAGGAAGGAAGGAAGGAAGGAAAAAATAGAAAGGAAGGAAGGGATATAAAGGAAGGAAGGAAGGAAGGAAGGAAGGAAGGAAGGAAGGAAGGAAGGAAGGAAGGAAGGAAGGAAGGAAGGAAGGAAGGAAGGAAGGAAGGAAGGAAGGAAAAAATAGAAAGGAAGGAAGGAATATAAAGGAAGGAAGGAAGGAAGGAAGGAAGGAAGGAAGGAAGGAAGGAAGGAAGGAAGGAAGGAAGGAAGGAAGGAAGGAAGGAAGGAAGGAAGGAAGGAAAGAAGGAAGGAAAGAAGGAATAGGAAGGAAGGGAGAGAGGGAAGAAGGACTTGTTAAGTAGTTACCATATGACTGACACTATGGCAAAGTACTACAGATACAAATTTCAGCCAAAAAAGAAAGATAATTCCTTTCCTCAAGGAACTTATGTTCTAATGGGGGAAGGCAACATCCAGGAGGGAGCTGAAAAGAAGGAAGGGGAGAGAAATAAAGGTGCCAGATCCTTGAGGACAGAGTTTTGAAATCCAGGCAAAACTGAGTTAAAAAAAGAAGGAGGAGGCCAATTTGGGTTTCTCCCCAAAATGGAGGCCCCACTAGGAACTTATTGTGGTTCTATTAGCTAATAAACTTCTCCCTGAAATTGTCATAACTAGTCAAATATTAAGAATTTCCAAACAATAAAGAAAAATCCATTTTAAAATATTATTTCTTTTAAAAAGTAGGATTCATTGGGAAATGAGTGTAAACTGTGAGCATTGGTTTTTTTGTTTTGATTTGTTTCTCTTCCCAGATTATTTTTACCTTCCGAATACACTCTTCCCTTTGCTGCAACAACAACAACAAAATTCGGTTCTGCACATATATATTGTACCTAGGATATACTATAAGATATTAAATAGATATGGGAATGCCTGCCATCCAGGGGAGGGGGATGGAGGGAAGTAGGGGAAAAACTCGGAACAGAAGGGAGTACAAGGGATAATGTTGTAAAAAAAAAATTACCTATGCATATGTACTGTCAAAGAAAATGTTATAGTTATACAAATTAATTTTTAAAATTATGAAAAAAATGTATTTCAAACATGATATATTGTGACAACATGGCACATTTCAAAAAGCACACAGAATGTGAGCCCAAGTCTCATATTATTTGTTATCAAGATTCTTTACTATACTTTAGTTCTATACTTGTTCAAGAATGGTTAGCAAGTCTTTGTTTTTAACTTCATTGATGATTTTAAATAGATTACTTAATATATCGATTTGAAAACTACATTCTGCACCCATTCAGCTCCTTGCCCATCTGCAACTTGGATTTCGTTCTGGAGTCCCTATGGAATTCTGAGTATTCAGTGCAATTAGTACACTGACATTTGTAAGGAGAAACATCTGGAGAACCTCCCTCTTTATAAAGAATCTTTCTTCTATTTGGACTTTATACAGCACATCTTTTATATTTCATTCGATAATGACGGTGAATAACTGAAATTATCTCTCTGTGTCCACCAAGAAATCTTTTGTGACCTTCACAGACTTAAACAGAAGAGTGAGCTAAATCACATTTGGGAAATAATGATTGGTCCCTGCCATAAAAGTCCATTAACAAGGGGGGAAGGGGACAAGAATAATCTCTGGCTGATTTTACAATGGTTGTGAATCATGAAACATTATGATTTCAGAAGAATCAATATTTCAGGTCATCAAAGGGCAATGGAAAGTCCTATAAAATGTTTGAATCTGTCTATAATATTGTATCAACAAAAACCTACACTAGAGCCTAATAGGAAAGATTTCATCAATAATACTGGTGATAATAAGCAATTATAGAACTTGAAGGTTTACAAATTTTTTTTAACTACTCCATTTGACCATGACAACATCCTTTTCAGTTGAAGTACACAGATACTGTTATCCCTATTTCAGAGATGAGAAAACTTGAGCAAAGCTCATTGAACTTGCTAGCCCAGTGGAAAGTGGATGGAATTTAGAATCATAAGATCTATTAGTGACTAGACTCCTAAGCTCAGAGAAGGAAAACCTAAATTCAAATTCTGCCTCATATTTTTAATAGATGTGGGCAAATCTACTTCAGTTTCCTCAACTGTAAAATTAGGGTATTAATAGTATCTATTTCACAGGGTTGTTTTGAGGATCAAATGAGATTTTGGAAAGCACTTAGCCCAGGACCTAGTACATACCAAGTGCTTAGTAAATGCTTGTCCCCGCTTATTCCCTTTCTGATTCTATGATAGATTCGCTGTGTAATCTGGGAAAAGTCAGTTCTCTCTGGGCCTCAATTTTGTCTGAGGCTCAGCTAAGCCTCACTCAGCTAAGTGTCACAAGGCAGGATTCAAACTTAGATCTCATCTCTTTCCAAGTCTAGAATATTTTCCATTATACCATACTGCCTTCCTAAGGATATATATGATCAGAAAAGCCAATAGACCACTTATGTTACCAGAACTGAGTTAGCAGATTATCTCAATGCCAAATTAATATCCATGAAATATTAAAAGACTCAAAAGAAAGGATTTATAGAAAAACAGACACATGCTTGCAATGAAAAAACTTGAATAGACTATGAACAACACTGTTGTAGTTTAATATTAATGATATCTCTGATCAAAAGATGTATATATCAGTGCTCTGTTCTGTTCCATATATTGATACATAAGCATATCTATAGATGTATATATGTTTATGTGTATGTATATTTGTGTTTTATATATATATGTGTGTGTGTGTGTGTGTGTGTATGTCTCTATATATTTTTAAAAATTGGTTTTGGACCAAACATGTAATTTCATTGCTGCAAAGAATTTCCATTTAGGA
This sequence comes from Sminthopsis crassicaudata, assembly GCF_048593235.1. NCBI lineage: Eukaryota > Metazoa > Chordata > Mammalia > Dasyuromorphia > Dasyuridae > Sminthopsis > Sminthopsis crassicaudata. Next base: position 226,715,718 of record NC_133617.1, on the reverse strand, counting down.
AACTCCCTTAACCAATAGGAATCCACAACTATTCTGCAACTTAGAAATGAGTTAAACTGAGGAATTAAGTGATTTACCCAAGGTCACACAGTCAGTGTATATCAGAGAGAAGTCCTGAACCCAGATCTTCCTGGCTCCTGAATCAGCTCTCTATCCACTATGCCATAAAGACTCTTTATTTTAGAAGGTTATTTTTTTTATGGCGTTTGGACCTTTCTAGTATGGCTATTCTAGTCAGATGCCAAGTTGAAAAAACAAAATTATAAATAGGGGTCTTGTAAGAAGTTAGCTAGGAGAGCAATTGTAAAGCATAGCAGGTTGTGTGTGTGTGTGTGTGTGTGTGTGTGTGTGTGTGTGTGTGTGTGTATCTCAGAACAATGACAAGGCAGTACAAAGGCCATGGGGAACAACTTTTTAATTAGAGCTAGATATCCACAGGAAAATCACTCTGTCAAATATAGACAGATATATAGATAGCCATACATAGAAGAACCATTTAGAATTTGTCCTAATTATTGATTTCAAGCGCAGTTCTCTATCACCCTTCAATGAATGCCGATTTCTTCTTGTGTTTTCTAAATTTGATTTAAAGAGGAACCTTTAACTTTCTCAGGTATCATATGCATAGCTACTTCATATGTCAGGTCCAACTAATCTATAGTTTGAGAAAGGCCTTTGTTACTAGCTTATAGATCTCCTCATTGCTAGCATTTGTCACCTTCATAAAAGGATCTTAAATGTGACTATATTCTAATTTCATAAAAAGTCTCTGTCTACATCCAAGATTCTATTTTTTTGCTCTTCCAAATAATCAAAGAAAAAAAAAGAGAGAGGACTTCCGGCCAAGATGGCGGCGTGGAGGCAGACAGCTGCTTGAGCTCCTCGTTTTCTCTCAGAACTTACTTCATGACAAGCCTCTGACTTAATGCTTGACCCAGAAAGAAATCCACAAATTATCACCAAGAGAAGACATCCTTGAAAGTCGCCAGAAAAGGTCTGTGTTTGTTCGGGGGAGGGTCAATCAGACTGGGCGCAGACTGAGGGCAGGCAGCCAGAGCAAGACAGGCAGCTCACACAGCTCAGACCAGAGGGGGAGGGGTGTGATCTCTGCCGTTTCTGCGAAAGGGCTTTTGCCCCAGTGTGGATGCTCCATCTTGGCAGCAAGCCAGGAGCAGCAGAGAGGGTGTAAACACCAGAGGTGCAGATTAAAACCCCAGAAAGCCAGCGTCTCTCAGAGCCCGGCCACCCCCAACCCCCACCTGGACTGACTCAGTGCGTTCTCAGAGCCTCAGAGCGCAGACTCAGTACAGTCATTGCTGTTCTGTTAGTGGCTCTCTGCTGCCCTACCCCCAGTCTGTAGAGGAAGCCCATTAATAACATCCAGCCCTATCCCCCCGCAAAACAGACCAATTGTTTCTCTTGTCAGTTTGTTTTCTTTGATTCCTACTCTGACAAAATGAACAAAAAATTCAAAAGGGCTCTAACCATTGACAGCTTCTATGTGGAGAGGGAGCAGACTTCAAATGCTGAGGAGACTAGGAACAGAATGTCCCCAGATGTATCCCCTGGGAGGGATATAAGCTGCTCCTCAATACAAAAGAACCTCATAGAGGAAATCAAAAAGGCTCTCACAAGAGAGCTGGAAGAGAAATGGGAAAAGGAAAGGGAAGCTTGGCAAGAGAGCCTGGAGAAGTCATCCCATGCATTCAAAGACAGAATGGATAAAGAAATCAAATCATTGAGAAACAAGATTAGTGAGCTGGAAAAGGTAAACAACTCCAAGGAAAACAGGATTAGAGATCTGGAAAAAGAAATCAGCTCTCTAAAAAATAAAATGGATACAATGGAAAAAAATTCCATAGAAGATAAAAACTCAATTGGACAATTACAAAGAGATATAAAAAAAGTGAGTGAAGAAAATACATCATTAAAAATTAGACTGGAACAAGTAGAAATGAATGACTCAAGGAGAAACCAAGAGGGAGTCAAGCAAAACCAGAGAAATGAAACAATTGAAAAGACTGTCAAGTACCTTACCAGAAAGACAACAGACCTGGAAAACAGATCCAGGAGAGACAATTTGAGAATAATCGGACTCCCTGAAAAATGGGAGGAAAAAAAGAGCTTGGACACCATTTTCGAGGAAATTATCAAAGAGAACTGCCCAGACGTTTTGGAAACAGAGGGTAAAATAGGCATTGAGAAAATTCATCGATCACCTACTGAAAGGGACCCTAAAATCAAAACGCCAAGAAATATAGTGGCCAAGTTCAAGAACCATCAGACAAAGGAAAAGATATTGGAAGCTGCTAGAAAAAAACAATTCAGATATGGAGGATCCACAATAAGGATAACACAGGATCTAACAGCATCCACATTAAAAGAACGCAGGGCCTGGAACATGATATTCCGAAAGGCTAAGGAACTTGGTATGCAGCCAAGAATAACTTACCCAGCAAGAATGAGCATCGTTTTCCAGGGAAGAAGATGGACATTTAACGAAATAAATGAATTCCATCTATTTTTGATGAAAAAACCAGACCTACATAAGAGGTTTGATCTTCAAATACAGAACTCAAGAGACTTCTAAAAAAGGTAAAAAGAAATCTTGAGAACTATACTTCTGTCAAAAAAATATGTAAAAAACATATGTACAATTTGTCTTAGAAACAAGAGGTGGAAAGGAGATTATATCATAAAAAAGTATAAAGTGGTGGTACTACATCTCATGAAGAGGCAAAGGTAACCTATTATATCTGAGAGAAAGAAAGGAGGTAGATGAACATAGCGTGTATCAATAGACATATTCGATTTATGGTGAAACTTCTTCCACTTCATTGAAAAGTGAAAGGGAAGGAGTAAGCTAAGGGGAAGGGAATACAGTAATTTTGAGGAAAAGGGGTAAAATAAGGGGAGGATCTTTAAGGTGGGGGAGGGATCCTAAAAAGGGAGGGCTGTGAAAAGCAAGTGGTGTTTACCAGTTTAATACTGGATAGGAGGGTAAAAGGGAAGGAAAGGGGAAAAGCATAAGCAGGGGTTAATAGGATGGCAAGCAATATAGAATTAGTCCTTCTAACCATAAATGTGAATGGGGCAAACTGCCTCATAAAGAGGAAGCAGTTAGCAGACTGGATTAAAAGTCAGAATCCTACTATATGTTGTTTACAGGAAACACACCTGAAACAGGATGAGACATTCAAACTAAAAGTAAAAGGGTGGAGCAGAATCTATTATGCTTCAGGCAAAACCAAAAAAGCAGGAGTAGCCATCCTCATCTCAGATCAAGCAAAAACAAAAATTGATCTAATTAAAAGAGATAAGGAAGGGCATTATATCCTGCTAAAGGGAAGCATCAATAGTGAAGCAGTATCAATATTAAACATGTATGCACCAAGTGGTGCAGCATCTAAATTCTTAAAAGAGAAATTAAGAGAGCTGCAAGAGGAAATAGATAGCAAAACTATAATAGCGGGAGATCTCAACCTTGCACTCTCAGAATTAGATAAATCAAACCACAAAATAAATAAGAAAGAAGTCAAAGAGGTAAATAGAATACTAGAAAAGTTTGATATGATAGATCTTTGGCGAAAGCTAAATGGAGACAGAAAGGAATATACTTTCTTCTCAGCAGTTCATGGAACCTATACAAAAATTGATCATATACTAGGGCATAAAAACCTCAAAATCAAATGCAGTAAGGCAGAAATAGTAAATGCATCCTTTTCAGACCATAATGCAATCAAAATAACATTTAATAAAAAGCCAGGGGAAAATAGACCAAAAAATAATTGGAAACTAAATAATCTTATACTAAAGAATGATTGGGTAAAACAACAAATCATAGACATAATTAATAACTTCACCCAAGAAAATGACAATAATGAGACATCATACCAAAATGTGTGGGATACAGCCAAAGCAGTAATTAGGGGAAGTTTTATATCTCTACAGGCCTACCTGCATAAAATAGAGAAAGAGAGGGCCAACGAATTGGGTTTACAACTAAAATTGCTAGAAAAGGAACAAATTAAAAACCCCCAGACAAACACAAAACTTGAAATTCAAAAAATAAAAGGTGAGATTAATAAAATTGAAAGTAAAAAAACTATTGAATTAATTAATAAAACTAAGAGTTGGTTTTATGAAAAAACCAACAAAATAGACAAACCCTTAGTAAACCTGATTAAAAAAAGGAAAGAGAAAAAACAAATTGATAGTCTTGAAAATGAAAAGGGTGAACTCACCACTAATGAAGAGGAAATTAGAACAATAGTTAGGAGCTACTTTGCTCAACTTTATGCCGATAAATTCGATAACTTAAATGAAATGGAAGAATACCTTCAAAAATATAGCTTGCCCAGATTAACAGAAGAAGAAGTAAGTAGTCTAAATAGTCCCATCTCAGAAAAAGAAATAGACCAAGCTATTAACCAACTTCCTAAGAAAAAGTCCCCAGGACCAGATGGATTTACAGGCGAATTCTACCAAACATTTAAAGAACAACTAACTCCAATGCTATGTAAACTATTTGAAAAAATAGGGATTGAAGGAGTCCTACCAAATTCCTTCTATGACACAGACATGGTACTGATACCTAAACCAGGTAGATCGAAAACTGAGAAAGAAAACTATAGACCAATTTCCTTAATGAATATTGATGCTAAAATCTTAAATAAGATATTAGCAAATAGACTTCAGAAAATCATGCCCAGGATAATACACTATGACCAAGTGGGATTTATACCAGGAATGCAGGGATGGTTTAATATTAGGAAAACTATTAGTATAATTGACCATATTAATAATCAAATTAATAAAAACCATATGATCATCTCAATAGATGCAGAAAAGGCATTTGATAAAATCCAACATCCATTCCTACTAAAAACGCTTGAGAGTATAGGAATAAATGGACTATTCCTTAAAATAATAAGGAGCATATATTTAAAACCTTCAGTAAACATCATATGTAATGGTGATAAACTAGAACCTTTCCCTGTAAGATCAGGAGTGAAACAAGGTTGCCCACTATCACCATTACTATTCAATATAGTACTAGAAACTCTAGCCTTGGCAATAAGAGCCGAGAAAGAGATCCAAGGAATTAGAGTAGGAAATGAAGAAATCAAATTGTCACTTTTCGCAGATGACATGATGGTATACTTAGAGAACCCCAAAGACTCTGCTAAAAAGCTATTAGAAATAATTCAGAATTTTAGTAAAGTCGCAGGATACAAAATAAATCCACATAAATCCTCAGGATTTTTATACATTACCAACACAATCCAACAGCAAGAGATACAAAGAGAAATTCCATTCAAAATAACAGTCGATAGTATCAAATATTTGGGAATATATCTACCAAAGGAGAGTCAGGAATTATATGAGCAAAATTACAAAACACTTGCCACAAAAATAAAGTCAGATTTAAATCATTGGAAAGACATTCAATGTTCTTGGATAGGCCGAGCGAATATAATAAAGATGACAATACTCCCCAAACTAATCTATTTATTTAGTGCTATACCAATCAGACTCCCAAGAAACTATCTTAATGACCTAGAAAAAATAACAACAAAATTCATATGGAAGAATAAAAGGTCGAGAATTGCAAGGGAACTAATGAAAAAAAAGTCAGAGGAAGGTGGTCTAAGTGTACCTGATTTAAAGCTATATTATAAAGCAACAGTCACCAAAACCATTTGGTACTGGCTAAGAAATAGAATAGTTGATCAGTGGCATAGGTTAGGTGCACAGGGCAAGATAGTGAATAAAAATAGCAATCTAATCTTTGACAAACCCAAAGATCCCAAATTTTGGGATAAGAATTCATTATTTGACAAAAACTGCTGGGAAAACTGGAAATCAGTATGGCAAAAACTAGGCATGGACCCACATTTAACACCACATACTAAGATTAGATCAAAATGGGTCCAAGATTTAGGCATAAAGAACGAAATCATAAATAAATTGGAGGAACATGGGATGGTTTACCTCTCAGACTTGTGGAGGAGGAAGGAGTTTGTGTCCAAGGGAGAACTAGAGACCATTATTGATCACAAAATAGAACATTTTGATTACACCAAATTAAAAAGTTTCTGCACAAACAAAACTAATGCAAACAAGATTAGAAGGGAAGTAACAAATTGGGAAAAAATTTTTACAGTTAAAGGTTCTGATAAAGGCCTCATCTCCAAAATATACAGAGAATTGACTTTAATTTATAAGAAATCAAGCCATTCTCCAATTGATAAATGGTCAAAGGATATGAACAGACAATTTTCAGATGATGAAATTAAAACTATTTCCACTCATATGAAAGAGTGTTCCAAATCACTATTGATCAGAGAAATGCAAATTAAGACAACTCTGAGGTATCATTACACACCTGTCAGATTGGCTAAGATGACAGGAACAAATAACGATGAATGTTGGAGGGGCTGTGGGAAAACTGGGACACTGATGCATTGTTGGTGGAGTTGTGAAAGAATCCAACCATTCTGGAGAGCAATCTGGAATTATGCCCAAAAAGTTATCAAAATGTGCATACCCTTTGACCCAGCCATACTACTACTGGGCTTATACCCCAAGGAACTACTAGAGAAGGGAAAGGGTCCTGTATGTGCCAAAATGTTTGTGGCAGCCCTTTTCATAGTGGCTAGAAGCTGGAAGATGAATGGATGTCCATCAATTGGAGAATGGTTGGGTAAACTATGGTATATGAATGTTATGGAATATTATTGTTCTATAAGAAATGACCAACAGGAGAAATACAGAGAGGCTTGGAGAGACTTACATCAACTGATGCTGAGTGAAACGAGCAGAACCAGAAGATCATTATACACTTCAACAATGATACTGTACGAGGATGTATGCTGATGGAAGTGGATTTCTTCAACATAGAGAAGAGCTAATCCAATTCCAATTGATTAATGATGGACAGAACCAGCTACATCCAGAAAAGGAACACTGGGAAATGAATGGAAACTGTTATTTTTACCTTCTGAATCCAATTCTTCCTGTGCAACAAAAAAATTCGGTTCTACACACATATATTGTATCTAAATTATACTGTAATATATTTAACATATATAAGACTGCTTGCCATCTGGGGGAGGGGGTTGGGGGAGGAAGGGAAAAAATCTGAATAGAAGTAAGTGCAAGGGATAATGTGGTAAAAAATTACTCATGCATATGTACTGTTAAAAATGTTATAATTATAAAATAAAATAAAATTTAAAAAAAATTAATAAATAATAAAAAAAAAAAAAAGAGAGAGAGAGAGACAGAGAGAGACACAGAGAGAGAACAATAAGTCTCTAGGTCTACATAAAATGTCATAATGCCATGACCACTTTTTTGAAATGAAAAAAGAGTTTCTTTGGCAAACATAATAAAAATCAAGTTAAAACAAGTTGATGTGATTTAGCACCCATCATGTTCAAGATCCTATGCTAAATACTAACAATACAAAGAAATGCTTAAAAAATACACAGCTTCTGAACTCAAGAAGATCACAGTCTAAAAAGGAAGACAAATATGTATATGGATAGAGACAGGATAAATAATGATAATAGCTAATATTTTTATACCATTGTAAGTTTTACAAAATATTTTTCTTATACCAAAATGGCTAGTTAGATAGGTATTAAATGGATGAATGAAAGAGGAAAAAAGAAAAGCACTGATTAAGGGCTTATTATGTTCTTAACATTGCTCAATCAAGACGGAAAAAAAAGGTAGTCCCTGTTCTCAATGTGCAACCATTCTAATAAAGACAACCCATGTAACCCAGGTAGAGGAGAACAAATAGAAATTTCAAGTAGTTGAGTAATTCACCAAGAATCATGCCCCTATAGTCACAAATGTGGATGTTCTGTCCCTCAAGATCTGACTCTTAACCCTATACCACAGCTTCCTCTTCTCTACCATCTCCTACCTACTTCATAAACACCTAATTTTCACTGAAAGGGCTGATTGCAGAGACCCATCTTTTAAGAGTTACTTATTTTTTTCTTTTTTGTTGTTGCCATTATGAAACACACAAACTGAAAAATTCTATGACAGTGTTGAGTAATGAGTGAAAGAAATCCTATAATCTCTTAGCATTTGGATTTTTAAAATACAATTTCCAAAGTAGATTTACTAATTATGCTATCTTTATGATATGATAATATTAAAATTAGCTCATACTCCGTAAGGACTCACTAACTGGCAGCAGCTAAGATGGCCTAGAGGCTTGTTGAGTTGTTAAATGGATAATGAAGAGATAACTACTATATCCTGGAAATAGATTTAATTATTTATTATATGTGCCCAAAAGTTCTAAAATTGAAATATTTGGAACATATCTCAATATTCAAAAAATGTCTATGATTCATCAGTGTGGGTCCCAGGCCTCCACTGACTCAGCTCCAATTCTTCCATTACTTAATTGATGGAGTGATGGATTGCTCTAGCCAAAAATAATCAATCATCAAAATTCTAGAACTAGATGCTTTTTGGATGATAGTTCATTACCGGACTTTTCCAAATTAAAAGAACGTTCCAATGCTTGTATTCTACTCCTCTAGTATGGTCAAAAAGAAATCAGGCTTATTCAAAGCTACTTCTACAATAACCTCTAACATTCATTGTTTAGTCCCTCACCACCTCTTGGCTGGTCTATTTGCTCTCCCTGCTTATGTCTATCCCTACTTTACTCAACTACCTAAATGAATTTCCTAACACATAAATTTGGCCACGCTGCTATTCCTTCACTCAGTCAACTCCAATGGCTTCCTATTACCTCTCTTTGGCATTTAAGACTATTTACAACCATCCTACTTCTCAAGTCACTTTCTCTATCTCAATCCATGCTCTATACAAACCAGTCTGATTGCCTTACTTGCTGTTCTTCATACACTAAACTCCATCTCCCTTCTATCTACTCCTTCATGTCAGTTTTTTCGGATGCATGGGAAACTTACCCTTTTCACCTCAGCCTCCTCAAGTCCCTGACTTCTTTTAAGCACCATATTCTGCAGGAAGCCTATACTGGTACCCTCAGCAGCCATAGTCTTCCCCTCCAAGTTACCTTGTGTCTCCTTTGTTTGTGTGCATACTGTTTCTCAAAGAGAATGAATTTTAAGCTCCCTAAAAGCAAGAATTTTTAAATTTCTGTCTTTGTATCTCTATCATCTCCCACAGTACCTGGTATATAACAGGCACCTGTTGATTGACTGGATTTGTGACATTCCCTTGTAAGCCAGTTTTCATGGCATGTATAGTTATACATTATTGTGTAACTAAATAAAAAATTTGGTAAGAATTATACTAAGTAGAAGTAGATCCAACAAGGTTGTAAAGAAAAATAATGAGAACATGTTTGCTTCATTATTATTCCTTCTCTTTATTCCCTCACCTAGATTATTAGGGGCAGGTAAAGATCATATGAGAAGATAAAGATTTTTAGAAGTAAGTTTCAAAATCTCTAGCTGTGTGTATTTTTTAATATTGTTTTTAAATTTCAGATATAGTACATACCCTTGCACATAAATTTGCTGATTTGACTGGCAGGTTGAAACAGCAGTTGTCCAAAATCAATTATCAAATGACTGATAGAGCTAAAAGTCAACTAACAAAATAATAATTATGAACACTTACATGTAGAATGAGTGGAAGAAGAGATTCCTATTCATTAAAAAATACTAAATTATATTTAAGAAGAAACTCTTATCACATGCTATGCTTTTATTGTTGTTGAGTCATTTTTAATAGTGTCTGATTCTTCATGACCCCTCATTTGGGGTTTTCTTGGCAAAGAATGGAGTATTTTGCCATTTTCTTCTGCAGCTAATTTTGCAGATAAGGAAACTGAGGCAAATAGAGTTAAATGACTTGCCCAGGGTCACACAGATAGAAAATGTCTGAGGCCAGATCTGAATTTAGGAAGATGAGTTTTCCTAACTCCAGGCCTAGCTGTCTATCCCTTATATCACCTACTTAAGTTCTATGAAAGGTTCAAAAGAAATGTGACACAGATCTCACTTACTATGTGCTTGAATAGACAAAATTAATATATGTGAAACTATATGCAAATGATAAATGATAGCATAAAATAAAATGTTGAAATGAATAGTAAATGCTTTGAATATGCCATAACTCAGAGAAAAAGACAAAACAGTTTTTTAAGGAAACCCTTGAAGAAAAAGAATAAAAGAGTGACAAGTTAGATTATAGTTATTTTCTGCATTTCTGAGTTTTTCTGTTATCTGCTAGCCTTCACGTGTTGTATGCAGTTTCCATAAAACTCCCTCCAAATTCCAATTTAATTTCTTATGCCACTTTGCAATATTTTGAAACCATGATGAGAAAAGTTACAATGTAGAAGGGATAACTGTATATATAAACAAGTGTTAATTGGAAATAATTACCAGAAAGCAAGTACCAGAATTAAGGAAAATTGGAAAAGACTTCTTGCAGAAGGTAGGACTTTAGCTGCGACTTGAAGGAAGCCAAGGAAGTCAAGGAAGCCAAAAGGTGATAAGACGGAGAGAATTCTAGGTAAGATGAAAAGCAAGGGAAAATGATTGACATAGGAAGACAGGTTTGTCTACTGTGAGAAGGCTGGTCAGCATTGGATCACAGAGTACCAGGGTGCTGTGAAATAGAGGCCAGGTTATATAGGGCTTTGAAAGCTATAAATAAATAAAGGATTTATAATTGATCTTAGAGGCAACAAGAAGGAAACACTAAATTTTATTACATATGGGGATGATATAGTCAGGCTTACATATTGGGAAATTCACTTTGAGAGCTGAGTGAAGAATGGATCAGAATGGAGAGAAATCTGAGGCAAGAAGAACAATCAGAAGACTACTAAAATAGTTCATGAACAAACAGTTCTTCTAAAACACCAAATCCAAAAAAAAAAAAAAAGGTAGGATGCAGAGATTGCCAACTCAGGAAGAGGTCCCTGACTGCCCAAAGGATTCAATTACATCTGGACCACACCCCTTCCTGAGCCAAACTTAATCTTTATTTGCACAGTCAGCAGGCTTCCCTAATAAACCTGGACTAGAGGGCTGCAGAGCAAATTACATAATCAGGAGAGACATAATACACAAAATCATAAAAAAAACTATCTTAACTTTGTATCAGATCATGGTATTTCTACACATGGAACGCCATATTTCATACTAGTCAATGCTGCTTAAGATACAATGAGACTAGTGATGGTTTAGGAAAAGGTAACAAAATAAATAAAGATGTTGTGGAGTTGTACAAAGAGAAAGGAAATGCTACAGTAGGATAGATAAAACAAAAATATTTCTTGTATCTAGGAAAGATGCTGTGAGAATAAAGAAATGAAGGGTATAAATAGTGTTGACATTGACTTTTTCATTCAACTTGGAATACCAAAAGCTGACATAAGAGGTAGAAAACAAATCAAGAAGGAGGGAGAGGTCTAGTTCCAGTAAACTATAAACATTGACCAGTTGTTACTCCAAAGTGTAACATTAGCAAAACAAATTATAAATATATTTTGAAGAGTGGGATAAATTCATAAAATGAAACATAAAAAGGTAGAGAAACAAGATCAAGAACCAAATTTGTTGTTCAGTCGTGTCTGGCTCTTCATGACCTCATTTGGGATTTTCTTGGCAAAGATTTACTAGAATAATTTGTCATTGCCTTCTCCAGCTCATTTATAGATGAGGAAACTAAGGCAAACTGGATTAAGTGATTTACCTAGTAAATGTCACAGACGCCTAGCAGTCCATTCAGTTTAACAGAAATCGAGCTAATTACCTGTAACCAAAGCATTTTGATGTTCATCCTCACCACCTTTGTTCAGTCACCTGGTCCGTTCCATTCATTCAACATTCCTTCTTTAAGTACTTATCAAGTGCCTAGTCCTAACCACAAGTAGCTTGTATTTTATTGGGGGAAATAAATGGCACACATATAAGCAAATACAAAATGATGATGGTGATAATGAGGAAGAAGAAGGAACAACAATAATTAGCATTGATAGAATACTTTAAATATTTCAGAGCACTTTACAACTTTGTCATCAATCTTCACAACAACCCTGGGTTAGGTTATTATTACCATTTTACAGTTGAGAAAACTAAGGCTAACTGATTTGCCTGAGGTCACAGAGCTAGGAAGACTAAGGCCAGATTTAAATTCAGATCTTTCTGACGCCAGGTCCTGTGTTCAATCTACTAAACTACCTAAATTGCCTAAAAATATATTGGGAACTAGGAGAGTGGAATCTAGCAACTGGATGTGGATCATCAGGAAATGTATGTATTTGCAAGGATTTGAAGGGCTGTTTATTTGGAAAAGGAATTCTCCTGGCTCCCAATGAGTAGAACTCAGAACAATAGACAGATAGTTGTAAAGATACGGATTTGGCTCTGATGTGAGGAGGAAAAATCCCTTCCAAACAGTGAGAATTATCCAAATAGCAAAAGGACTGTTTTGGAAGGCAATGTATTTTTCCTCACTGATATTCTTCAAGCAAAAGTTAGAAAACAACCTGCTGACAATGTTATAGATAAGACTCCGGCCTAAGCAAAGGTTGTACTAGATGTCTGCTGAGATCTCCCAGGGAGCCTAGAATTTTTGATACAAATCTAAATGTTCACACATTGAGTTTATTTAAATTTTTTAAAACATAGAAATGGTAAATTTAATTTTTAAAACTCCATTCATCTAGAACATAACAAATTTTCAGTTTTAAAGCTTTTCATTTTATAATCCTATTTCCTTTAATGGAAGCTTGGTTTGTAGCACATGATGTAGCTAATTTCTGGCTCTAATTTCTATTTCTAAAACATTTTTTCTGGTCTCCTTAGTGATGCCTCATGACATTAAATAGTAATTGTCTTGTTCATTGTTGATTCAGGAGCTATTATAAGGGACATCTACCAACAGTAGTTAAGTAGTATTTATTCTTGGAACAAAATTCCTTTTTGAATGTTAGATTTTTTTTTATTTAGACCACTGGAGAAGTCTATATAAACTAGATGTTACAACAGAATTTAGAAAATACACGAAAAGATAAATGAAAGCAGTCTTAAAATTCACAGGTATTCATTGACCCAGAATTAAATTTACCATGAGATTTAGTTAATCTCACTGGACCTGATATTTACAGAGATAGGGACAAAGAGTAAAAGTCAAAAAGGCACAGGAAAAAAAAAGTCAAAGCATAAAATTGCATTTTCTTTATATCACTTTCACAATATAAAAATAGGTAAATGACCAGAAATTAAGAGAATTTTTTAAAAAAAGAAAAATAGACAAGCTAACAAGTTTCTATAAAATCGGTGGTAAATTGCATAGAACTGCATTAAGTGAGCTAGGGGAATAGGGAAATAATACAATAGGGTCCTATTATGTTGTCCTCAATTACCAGAGAAAAGATATGAGTAAGTTTCAATTCTTTCTTGCCCATATCCTGTGCTCTTTATAGCTATATTTCTTTGCAATTAATAGGGAAAGGAATAAGCATTTATGTAGAACCTATTCTGTTTCAGGTGAGGGTAGCTAATTGGCATAATGAATAAAATACAAGGCCTAGAGTCAGGAAGACTCATCTTTGTGAGTTCAAATCTGGCTTCAGACATTTACTAACTATGGGACCCTGGCCAAGTCATTTAATCCTGTCTGCCTCAGTTTCCTCATCTGTAAAATGAGCTAGAAAAGAAAATGGCAAACCACTCTAGAATCTGGGGTCATGAAGAGTTGGATACAACTAAATTCACAAAGAATGACTAAAGATGAAGATGTTCCAGTGTACTATGCTACTTAAACACATTTTTTTAAAAAATAAATTTTATCTCAATTGATCCTCATAACAATCCTCAGATGTAGATGAAATTAATTTTTTTTTTGTTGAAGAAATTGAGACAAATAAAAATAAAGTATCTTGTTCAAGATCACACAGCCTGGTAAATCTCAAAGACCAGAACTCAGGTCTTTTCTGACTCCAGGTTCAGCACTCTATCTACTGTGTTACCAGCTGCCTCTAAAAGGACATTTATGTAGATAGGGGACAGGAAGTGCTGTGGAGCCATCATCACCAATTTCACAATTTATGAAAATATTCAAATTTAAGAAGCCTCTTAATTTACCAAACATAATACACAGGATAAAGTCCTAGCAAAGTGGACTTCAATCCCAGGTGTAGCAAACCTATTGCTTGAAGAAAATGGAGGGTGGGGCAGTTTGCTTCAAGAGACACTTCCTGGCAATAGAATTTTTATAGCTTCTCAGTGCTCTGTAATCATTGATTGCCAAGTGGCCTCCCTCAATGAGAAAGTGAACCTAATCTATTCTGAGAGACAGAAATATAACTGCTTGTGCCATATTGCACTTAGAAAGATGTGGGCACACTATGTTCCCATAAATAATTCAGAAAGTAGGCAGCTATTACTAAGAATTTATTAAAGCTAAAATGTAACAGGAGACAATGATAATTTACTCCTGCCTTGGAAGGGAACACAAAGCTAATCTGTTTTATGGAAAAGGCAGTGGGCTCATTACAGAGTGTACTACAATATATGCTAATGTTTATAGGAAACTATTAAAACATTTAACAATCTATATCAAATGTCCTTCTCTGTCAAATTGACAAAAAGAAGAAATGAGGTATGGTCTACAGACCATCTAGTCATTATCTGGCCTTTCTTTCTCTGCTACAAAAGACAGCAATAATAGAGATTTTCACAGTAAATCACTTATTTATTGTTTGATTACATGAGGTAATGGCCAATTTTTGCCAAACCATCTTATCTTAAACATCATCATTTTAATTTTGTGTCTACAAAGCATAGGCAAACACTGTGTGATTAATCTTAATTCACTCACTTCATTAGACATATTAATTTCAGGTTAGCATTCTATGGAGAGACAATGTGACAGTGAAGAAAGCTGGTGAGGAAGGCATGGCTTCAATTCCTATGTTTAATGGAGATGGAACAGCAGCAGCATTAACATTTATATAGCACTTTAAATTTCTCATAATGCTTTACAAATATCATCAAATATGCTCTTCACAACAATTTGTGAGCTCAGTGTTATTTTTATCTCCATTCTGCACATTATAAAACCTAGATGAGATAAGTTAAGTGACTTGCCCAGGGTCACACAGTGAGTAGCTAAAATCACATTTCTAACACTGGCTGGATGATTTTATTTCTCAGGGTCCTGGGCAACTCTTTAAGAAAGGGGTCATCAGTATTGGTAGGGGAATTTTCCTCCTCTGAGGGTTCCCAACATAAATGAAATCACAAGACTACTCCCTATCTCTATATCCTGCTATTTTGTAATCTGTTCAATCCATCTGACAGGATTGTGGATTGTGGAAAATAATATGTTATCTGTAACGTGCTTTGTTAGTTACCATTATCACTTGCATTTTCCATAAAATAGAAAATATATGAAAGGAAACACTTTTAAAATTGTTTTTACTCCCATACTCCGATTGGTCACCCTAAGTCATTTGCCCCCATATATATATAATGTGTTTATTTCCCTTACAATTTCAAAAAGAAAAATCAAGAAAGCTATTTACCACACAATCTCTCTCTCTCTCTCTCTCTCTCTCTCTCTCTCTCTCTCTCTCTCTCTCTCTCTCTCTCTCTCTCTCTCTCTCTCTCTCTCTCTCTCTCTTCCCTCTCTCTCCTTCCCGCCCTCTCTCACATTTCTGTTCTGTAACCATAAACACTACAATGAACATTTCTCTTATACTATCAATCAACTTCATGGTTGGTGGCAGAGAGGTCTAGATAAGAGCAAAGTAATCCTATGATTGAAAACAACTTCTTTTTGCTATTACTGACTTATTTCACCAGGGAAGGCTAACTTTCCAAAAGAAATAAAATGTACTTTTATCTTTTTTAGGGCAGTTACAGGTTAAATGAAAGGACCAGCAAATAAAACCCAATACTTTGCCACTGGGGATGAGACAAGGCAGGGATCAAGACTACTTACTTCCCCTTCTTTTTGGTTCTTTTCCCTACACTGAACTAATTTAACCTGTTGTGCCCTTGAGCAGGAGAAATGGGTGACAAGGTGAGGTCTGATAATTCTTGGATATTTATTTGAAGTTCCAAGGGAAACAGTCACTATGGGTTTGGACTAAATGGTTTCAAAGGTCCCTGCTAGCTCTAAAATCCAATGATCATATTATCATTTCTCTTGTAATGATTTCACAAATAAGCCTGCACATAAGCATGCACCCCTTCTCCATTGTAATCTTTCATTTATCAGACATAATTTAATTCAATTTTCAATTCCATAAACATTTACTAAGTACCTACTCTGTCAGGCTCTAAGTATTGGGGATACAAAAGAAAAAGAAAGGCAAGAATAATAGATCAAACGTTCCAAGTAATTTGCTGTGTATATTACTCTACATGTCACTATTCTTTGTTAGTGTTATACGTGGAGTCAGGAAACTGAGTTCAAATCCAGTCTCAAATACTTCCTAACTTTGTGATCCTGAAGAAAGTGACCTAACCTCTTCTAACCTCTGTAAAATGTGAATAGCAATATTAGGATAATATATGTATCTTGGCAATCCTTACATAAATATTAGCTATTTTATAATTTATTAAACAGAGTAAGCACCTCACAGGTTGCTACTAAGGGATATAGTAGACAAAGTCCTTGGTGTTTCAAAATTTGATCCCACTTCTTCCTATCCTAGAGAGCCTCATGACATAGGGGATAAATTACTAGATTTGAAGTCAAGATTATCTTGGTTCAAAAGCCACTATACACACTTGCTAGCCATGTGAATCTGAATCAATCAAAACAGTTCTATAGACTTCAGTATCTCATCTGAAAAATGAGAAGTTTGCATCAGATGGTTTCAGCAATACCTCTCAAAATTTTTGTGAGGAAAAAATAGGATAATATTTGTAAAGTGCTTTGCAAATCTTCACAGACTATATAAATTCAAGGAAGAGGAGGAGGAGGAAGAAGAGAAGAGAGAGTCCTCAAAGATTCTTTTTAGCTCTTAAATCCATGATTCCTCCCTTCCTTCCCATTTCAGAGTATAAATAATCAGGAGGGAGGGAAAGACAAGCAGTAAATAAGTCATTTTGTCACACTTTATGATGACATAAAACTTTTAAAAGTCAGAAACATGTAAAGGGAACTATTAAAAATGGCAACTAAATGAATAAACTTGAGTTTTCTTTATGACTTGGATGAAATGAGGATCTTGGTGTTATAGTTTGACAACCATCTTTACTATTCTTTAATGCTTTTTAGTCTTTAGATTTCCCTAAATTAAAAAATAGTTTGTTAAATGTATTCAGATTTATATAGCTAGTTTTTAAGAATGCTATTTTCAAAAATTGAGCAATTCTCCATTACCCCTACTCTTGAATAAAAGAATTGAAACCAATATTGATATTCTATGTATTCCTTAGTAAACCCTCTTTTGTACTAAAAACAAATAAAACCAAACAAAAAAACAGATAAGCAATCCAAAGATTCAGGGGCATAATTTCATCTATTTCTTCTTGTATTTGTTCTTCTATTAAACCTAAAATATATATGTGTGTATTTATATATATATATATATATATACATTTACATTATACAATATGCAATAGCATGTATATGTGAATATATATATATATATATACACACACACATACATATATATATATATATGCAGGCTATGAGACATCCTAAATATATACATATTTATATATTTATATATATAAATATTGAGTATTTGAATATCATATATATATATATAATTCATATATTAAATGTGTGTATATATTTACATATACACATATATAGGATGGCTGAATGCCTGGGAGACATTTTGGCCACTCATATATATATATGTATGTATGTATGTATAATAAAGGCAGGAATATGAACCAAGAGGAAAATAATAGCTATGTCTTCAAAGCTTATTCTGATATATTTACTTGGAAGGTTCAAATGATCCTGGAAGTTGTAGCACTTAGAAAAATTGCAGAGCTTCAGATCTAGACAAGTCTTAATTGTTTATTGAAAGATATTTCCTGAAATGATTGGAAGAGGATGTAGAATAGCAATCATAAATTGATGGGACTTAAGCAGGCCCTCTTTAATACTAAATCAGACAGACTTTGAATATAGATAATTATATACCTAATAAAAATAAGAAGTTCAAAGAAGGATTAAGCTCCCAAAGGTTGTTTGACTATTTTAGATTGCAGAAGGACTTCAGTTTTGAAACAAGGCGGGAACACAAAGATCTCTCTCTTCATTGAGAGAAAACTATTAGAGTTTTCTGTCCTAGACTAATCATTGGGAGTCTAATGGGCATTTATTGCCCATCTGAGATGCCTGTGAACAGACACCCTAAAGAGCCTGTTCAACAGTATATCTATACAAAATACATAATACAGATGACAATGACCTAGGTTCAGAGCACAAAAGGAAGAGAAGTGGCTGCCTTTTTTTCAGGAAATTGTAAAGCATTTTTATTGGCCCCCTAATAGCAAAGGCTCATCTTTTTGAAACATATTTTTCTGGTATTGCTATATAGGAAGAGACAGAATATGATTGCCTCTGAAAAACTAAAGATGAGCATCATCTAGAGAACAATAAAAAGTTGCATGATAGGCTTGAATAGGCTGTAACATATAACCAAAGAGGAATTAAAAAACAGAAGAAAAAGCTATTATCAGTTATGTGAGAAAAGCACTGGTCAAACTATGGAAAGGAGAGGTACCAGACAAAGAGTCAGAGTTCTCCATTAGTGTCCTGAGGTATTAGGAGAAAGTGAGGAAGACTTTCAATATGTTGGAGACCCCCCATGCTGAACTTTGGAGAAGAAAAAGATGACATAACATCTATAACATGATATAAGAGGGTAGGTACTTTTGCATTTTTGGAAGGAATGTACAGATCAGTTTCATCACAAATCTATTTTAGTATTTGAATACCATATAAACATTGAATTTCCTGAAACAAAGCTAGGGTTCTGTTATGTGGTATATATTTATATGACAAAACAATTTTAAAATGTTCAAAAGAATTAAATTATTTTTGAAAGAATCAAAAATTAATTTAATTCAAAAGAAAAAGTTCAGTATCAGCTACCTTGGCTTATAGGACCACAGATCTGAGCCTAGAAGGAACCTCAGAATCCATCTAGTTCAACTTTCTCATTTTACAAATAAGAAAATGAAGGCCCACTGAGATGAAGTAATATTTTGGTACCATAAACACACACACAAACACACACACACAAACTAATTGGCTTAATTTTAATATATAAGCTTTAAGAAATATTTTGTATCATTTCATTCTTCCAATTTCTCCAAACTTATCCTGTCTTGCTCCTGTGTTTTCATTTGAAAAGGATTATTAACTTCATATGCATATAAAATATTATTTTAGGGCTAGAGGCCTGCTTATATGACATTATTATACTTTGCACTCTGCTTGACCTACATAATTTGTGCCTGACAGGACATAGTTCCTTCTCATTGGCTGGCAAATTGTTATTCCACTACAAGTCAAGGAGATATAATTCTTGTTTTTTCCCCAAAAGATTTAATTAAGGTGTGATTTTAACATCAGTAATTTTACTTTTAATTATGTTATTCTGATATTAGGCTGTACATCTTAGGTCTTCAGACTAGGTAATTTCATTATTTTCATTATGGCCCCATCTACCTCTTTAGAAAGTAGCCTTAAATAACCTTTAAATTGGTCCTTTTTTCTCCCCACCTCTCAACTGAATAAATGAATTTAAGTAGCTCTCTGTTCAGCACCAAAGGGCTAGACACAACTCCACAGCAAACACAGATTGCAGATTGAATCAAGTAAAAAAACATTTCAAAACAACTTTTTCTTATTTTTATCTCTGAATTTTTTCTAAAAGGAAAAATATTGATACTCAACAATGACTCCACTCTGAGATCATTAAGACAAAATTATTGTAATTATAATTGAAGAAACTCTGTGAAATAATTTCAAAATTATCTTTCTCTCAAGAATTAATTAAAATCTTATTTGAAAGCTACAATGCAAATGTCTAATGAGGACCTTTTAAATATGATATTAACCTATAATTATTCTCAAATTTACATGTAGGCATATTGAGAGTAAGAAATTTATTTATTATTAGTTCTTAACATGACCTATCTTTTTGGCCTCCATCAAGTAAAACTAAAAATACACCCCAGAATTCTGTGAAACTTGTTAAATGCAATAGTTGTACCTTCTCTGAAAAGAAGTAGCCTAATTCACAGAGACCCACTTTCTTCACTTGGAAGAAATTAGTCCCATTCTCCAGAGAATCCTTGAAATCAAAGAATCTGCTCTACACAGCTACAGAACATGTGTGAAAGAGGAAAGGACTTTATATCTTTATCCACTTCTTTTCTTTTAGTTCTCTTTTAGTGTCCTCTGTGGAAAGTTCAAAAATCCTCAATGACTGTATAGCCAACAGAACAGAGTTGAAATTTGTTAATCTGGCATTCAAAATCCTCCATAATCTGGGTTTTCCTTTACTAAGCTTATTTTTTTTTACAACTTTCCCATATGAACCTTCTGGCCAATTCAAATCAATCTATTCATCATCCCATGAATATATTTTGTGTTTTCCCCACTTCTATGCCTTTGCTTTTATTTTTTACTCTGACTGGGATGTTGATCTGTATCTACTGAGATATTGTTACTCCTTCTGAGTCTAGGACATCCTATTTTCTTGACCACTCTAATGGGGCACACATATGAAACCCATTCCATACACAGGAAACCCAATGGTATTTATTGTTTGTATTCTTCATATATTCCATATCAATTAGTTCTTGATTGCATAATTATTTTATAAACTTCTTAGGGTAGGGCTATATCATTCACCTCTGTACTCTTACGATATCACATACAGAAGAAGAAACTCATAAACATTTGATTAAGACTAAACTAAAGCTAAATGGTTTGCCAAAATGTTCATACATCCTAGAAACTCAACATGTCTAGCTGTTTTAAGGGTAGTTAGTTCTCTAAAAGTATCTTTACACATGCAAAGAAATAAACTCCATGGATAATAGACTATAGTTATGGATTATTTTAGGGGATTGTACAATATCTCACTGAGATCTTCAGAAAACCAGTAGCTAAACCTGTCCTGGTGGTATACTCAGTCAATTAATAAGAATTTTTACTATGTACCAGGCCCTATGTTAAGTGATAGGGATTAAAATCTTCACTCTTCCTCCCCCACAAAAAAACAGGTAAAAACATCACCCTTACCCTAAGAGCTCACACTCTGAGCTACAGTTATATTTTCTACATCACAGGGCTAAGGGAACAGCAATGCCCATGATCTAGAAAATCTGTATAAATTTATTTGACCCTTACTTCATACTAGAGAAGAAGTCTGAACTATTATTGTATTAAAGGATAAAATATGTTGATATTATGTAATGTTATACATATATTTTATGCATTTTTTGAGTTTCTAAACTTTTTCTGTATCATCTGAGACTGCTGTAAAACTCCAAAAAAAATTCCCATTTAATTTCTTGTTTTGACCCACCATATATTGAAACTATGATAAGAAAAGTTGTAATGTGGAAGGGATAAGTGTATATACATTCAAGATAGATACAGAATAAAGGGAAGGTCTTCTCAGAGAGAAGACAGGAGTTTGGATGAAAGGGTGAAGAGACGGATGAGGAGTATATTGGAGAGAAATGCAGAAAAAAGGGTTTGAGCTGATTCTTGAACCAAAGCAGCTAAAAGACAGAGATTAGGAAAGAAAAAAAAGCATTGCAGGTACGAAAGGCCACAACATAGATCAGAGATATAGTGTCAGATACAAAGGAACAACAAGTAAGCCAATAGAGCTATATCATAAAGTGCATGGGGGGATGGGAGATGGAAGGGGGAGAGGAAATAGTGTTAAAAGATTGGAATAATAAGAAGAAACCAGACTTTGAAAGGTTTTAAATGCCAACTGAGCATTTTTTTTACTAGAGCATGAAAACAATGAGAAACAAGTGAAGTTTATTAAGTAAAGGGGACTGACAGATAAAAACATTTTGGCAATTGAATATTTGTAGATTGGAATAGGGAGGTAGTTGAGGCAGAAAACAAATTACAAGGCTCTTGAAATAGTATAAATAAGAAGTGAAGGTCTATACTATGATGTTAGCTGTGTGAGAAAATGTCATATATGAGTAATGGTGTGATGGTAAAAAGGATGAGATTTGACAGTAGATTGGATATGGGATGTGTGAGGATGAAGAGTCAAGGATGATACTGAGGTTATATGACTGGATGATAGATGATGTCCTCATACATCAATGTTCCAATAGGAACATTGGAATAGAGGAAATTTGGGGTCAAATAACACTAAGTTCTGTTTTGGAAACATTGAGGCAGTTGGTGATGCAAAACTGGAGCTCAAGAGAAAGACTTAGGACTAGATATAAAGATCTGAGCATCATCTGTATAGCAATGATAACTGGATCCATGGAAGCTGATGAGTTCACTAATAGACAGAAAAGAAGGCTTTGAAGGACTTTGGTGAATACTCATACTTTGTAAATATGACTTTGATAAATATCCAGCAAAAGAGCCTGAGAAGAATGGAGGAGAATCAGAATAATATCATAAAAAACTAGAGGGAACAGAGTATCCAGGAAGATTTCTCCAGGCAGGAATAGTTCTGTAAGGTGAGGAGACCTATGGATTAATCACTGTTAACCAAAAATAAGACTTGAATCTTCATCTGTTGTTGTTGTTCAGACCTAGTAGCAGGAAAATCTTTGCAGACAGTGAGTCTGCTTCACCCTTCTGTATTTTTATTGATCTCTGGCTCTCTGTTTCTTTGTCTGTCCATCTCTGACTGTTTCTGTGTCTCTCTTTATTTCTCTGTGTCTGTGCTTTTCCTTAAGTAGCCTTGTGGTGTTCTGTTCACAGGAACTCATCATATTGATGCTAGACTTAGTGTGGTCACCTAATCACTTTTTAGACCCATAGCAGCTTTGAACTAATCTACTGGCCTCAGCCTCCCTAGTAATAAGTTTATACACGCATGATTATACCCACCTTTATCTTATAGCAATCTGTTTTTTAGCATTTTGTTGAGTGGTTCTCCCTCCTCAATCAAGCTATTTGAGGACAGAGCTTATTTTCAGTGCCTTGTATCTACTAAGTGCTTAACAAATATTTGCTAGATTTGACCTGATTATAAAGGATAAGGGTAAGATGAGTAAATGTCCTTTTAATCCTTGTCACTCCTTTTCCCCTATCTATAGGAACTTCCAGCTTTGTGTGTGATTTACTTTTTTTATAAGAATGACAGATATCCAGGGCATATGGAAAGTTGTCTGGTGCTGTGCTGAGGCTAAAACATGAAACATGAAACAGTATTTGTTGAATTGGCTTGAAAATTTGAAGTTGTTCAAGATTTTCCTGAAAAGTGAGGGGAAAAGAAACCTAGGGATGAGGAGAGACTCTTTCCTCTGAAATCAAGGAATGAATTTGATGGGACTGTAAAGAATATCCTTACATATGACATCCCTGATAAATTATATTTGAACTCCATTAGTGACACTTTTAACTAAAAAGACAACATACTTATGTATGTCTTCTCTCTTCCAAGCTACATTGTAGTTTGAGAGGAAGAACAGAAAATTTTGGCTTTGATCTCCACAATCCCTGGCATAGAACAGGCCTTAAATACAAATGTGTTTATTAAATTGAAAGATGATTATTATTATGCAGACAACAATTCATGAAAATAATCAATATACATTTTTAAGCATCTCCTATATGATATGGACCATGGTAGGTACTTTAGTACAATTTAAAAAAAATTGGAGAATATCTCTTCTCAGGGTATCCAACATACCACAGAGAAATTGAATTTCTATTTGTTAAGCTAAATAAGCATATAAACTCACTGATCTCCAGTGCTGTAAAGGATTATTGATCAATGATATGAGACAAATATATACACATGCACATTGCATAACATGTAATATATAGTATACAAATTATATACATGCACATATACAGACTATATATATATATACATACACATATACAGACACACACACACACACACACACACACACACACACACACACACACACATATATATATATATATATATATATATATATATATATATATAATTTTAGTATTCAATAAATCCTTACAAGCAGTTATGATATCATGATCCTGGGGGCCAAGAAGACTAGCCCCATCTTTTCAAACTCCATCTCTAAAATAGTCTGGCTGCAGTTTTTCAATTCTCTAAATAATAATCTAAGACTATAAGGTGAGGAGAAGGTATCTGCCTCTATAGTAGAGGAAGCTCTTCACAAAGTATTCCCCATATCAGTGAAACCATAGGTTTGGTCCTAGTTTTGTATTTAATGGGTCTGTATTTCTACTACATGAATGAGTGATTAAAGTGAAAATTTAGTTGAGGAAACAGACTGTCCAAAGATCACTCAGCTAGTTGAAAGACCTAGGTCTTTTGGTTCCAATTCCCAGTTCTTTTTTGTCCAGATCTCTGATTTCATCAGCATAGGGAGCTTTCAATGGGAAATGTATTCCCTTCACCAATAAAGATCAACAATCTACAATTTACTTTGTTAGACAGTTATAGGTTACTGAGAGGTTAAATGTCTTGTCTAGAGCCACATAGCCAGTCTGCCAGTGGCAAGACCTGACTCCTTTTTTGTGTGTGTGATGAGATAAGTTTTTAAATGGAGACATGAACATCTACATATTGAGAAGATATGCAAAAATATAATTTATAATAATAGTTGACATTTATATCATGATCTATCCTTTACATACGTGGTCTCATTTAATTTTCACAATAATTCTGTTAAGTAGACACTATTACCATCCAGTTTTAGAGATGAGAAACCTGAAACTAAGATCATTGAATGATTTGATGAAGGACATAAAAATAATCAATATCTAAGGCAAAACCCAAGCTCAGATTTTTCTAACCTATAGTCAAACACTTTATCCATGAGCACATCTTCCAGTCATTTAAGTCTTTTTTCCCCCCACTTTTTTTCAATTACACATAAAGATAGTTTTCATATTCACTTTTTATAAGAATTTGAGTTCTAAGTTTGTTCTCCTTCCTCTCTTCTCTCCTCTAATTGGCAAACATTCTGATATAGGTTACATATTTATAATCATATTAAATATATTTCCATATTATTGACCAGATGTTCTTGACTATAAGGTTGGCCCTCTAACCACATTGCCTCTCTCTTTCTAATACCCTATGAAATCACAGAAATAAAAGACAACCAAGAAAGCACAGCAACTTTTGACCCATATTTCTACTTTCCCATCTTTGTATGATTTTAATGAAAATAACATTTATAGCTCCCTATGCCAATGAAATCACAGATACAGACTGTTCATATTTATGTTGATATAAGTGTTGATATAGAAATATCCATAACTACATATTATTCTTTATGAAGGTATTAATAACAATCAGGCTTTTGCAAGAGATATTCCAAAGTAACTACGCAATGGAAGGAAGATGGGAGTCAAGTTCAAATCTCACCTCTGATACTACCTATGGAATGCCTCCCATACCTATAATTCCATGTCCATTGCTTTATTTACAATTTCCCTGAGTCTCAGTTTCCTGAACTGTAAAATGAAGGGGGTGGACTAGAGGGTTTTTGAGATCCCTTGCAACTCTAAATCTTGAATCCTTTGTAATTTTCTATGTCTCATAAAACAGAGAAAGCTATATTTTGTATTTTTTCCATGTGATACTTAAAGTAAAATTATTAAGTGTAATACAACTCCACTTAGTGGCTGCAAAGCACATTTAACTTAGATGAATTTTGTGACAAACCCTATATACAAAAAAGAAGCTATTAAAATGTAGCTGCTATGGAAATTGTTTTATTTGAGAAAAACCCAAGACAATTTATAACTTTAAAACACATTTTCATTGTTGTCATTATTAAGTCCTGCATTACTTGAAGGAACTATAGTTTAAATGCTTTGGCTTTTAGAAAATTTAAAACAGTATTCATGGGAAACTCCTATTTATCATATTACACAATTAGAGATCAGATTTTCCTCAGAGCAATATAGAACCAACAATGTGAGAAAATAACTGCAGCCTAAAACTGTATAAGTTCAAAATTTCCAAAAACCTGTTGCATCATGGATGTGAATACTTTCTACATTAATATTGCAAGAAACTTTAATTCCTGAGTAGACAGTTTCACAAGTCACTGTGCTAAAAAAACAAACAAACAAAAAAAACCAAAAGCAAAAACAAAAAACTCAATAATCTTCAGTCTTACATCCTGGATGTATAAGTTTTGTATTAAAATATTTTACCAATTTGGTTTTGCTACAATTTTTATAATTTATCAAAATAAAAGTTAAAGGAATCATAGGAAAGACAAAAGATTGTGTTTCTGAATAGAAACGAGATTGTGTAAATGATTTGAAATACAACTTCTTTAAACAAACGAAACAAAAATCTCTCCTAAGCATTCAAATATTATTGTTTGTTCTTTGTTTCTGAGGAATGCCTATAGGATCACTGGTGATATCTTAAATTGGATTTAAGTGAGGCAGAGTTACACAAAGTGGTCACCCTCATTGTCTTCCAAAATTATCAAAATCCAGTGGCAAGTGGACAGCTACAAAAAGTCTAGATAGTTGGTGATGGATGCAGGGAGATGACCTTGATGTCTTCAATAAGTATCAGTAGGATAAGGTTACACAATAATTTTAGGCTCCTTTAGCATTTAACTTTATTGAAAGACACTCAATATTTTTAAGGCCTAAAATTTAAACACTAGATGGAGCCCCTTTCCCAAAATCTAGAATGGGGAATAATAAAAGGGTGTATAAATAATACAGCCTCTGCTCTTAAGATACACATGCATGTCTGTTGCAGTACTTTTTTTAAAAATGGGTATTTCTAAGAATTAACTCTCTAGTTTTATCCATGAGGCCCTCTCCATCCACACAAGCTGCAGGCCTCTATTTTCATTCACTACAAAAAACACACTTGCCCTAAATCTAGTACAATAGAATATAAAATAATTTTCTAAGTAATCTTAAGAGGTAGCTTGGTATAGTAGGCATCATGAATAGAGATTTAGGCTGAATCAGGATTTCCTAGGTTCAAGTCCATCTGACACATACTGGCTGTGTGCCCATGATCATATCATATATCTAGACATTGACCTTAGGTCACCATCAACAATTTTAAGATACAAATCAGTTAAGTTGTATTAGAAAAGAACCCATGTTCATACTTTTCAAAGTATCCTGGAACACTGATTGAGAAAGGAATTGACACTTAAAGAAGAGGACTGGATTTAAATTCCACTCGTGATGCTTACCATATTTGTGAATCTGAACATATTAATTAATCTTTTTGGATTCCATTTCCTTCTCTCTAATATGAGGTTTTGAAGGATCTTTGAGGTCCCTTCTAGCTCAAGAATCATAATCCTATGATTTCCTCACCTGAATTTCCCCCAAAATGAAATCACAAGTCTAAAGGTTAAAAAAAAATTATGTTTCCTTATGAACCTTCTTCCATTTATTTTGTGACCAAATCAGCTATTTGGAGCCTATAAAAATCTAGTAACAATTATATGTTCTGTGACTTAAACATGGAGTAACAAATACTAAAGTGTGTAGGAAATATTTATTGTAGGCAAATTTATGTTCCCAAAAACCACTATCACCACTAACAAATTCTATATTCTTTTGAATATAAGAAGATTTGTAAAATATTCAAAGTATGCTTAAGAACCTGGTGTAGCATAAAGAATATAAACATTCCTGTTTCTTTTACTAGAAACTATTTCTGCTAGAGATGAGCCTAACTTGAAAAGGGTATCTCCTTCTGTGGAGCTGGAATCAATAAAATTAAAGCATCCCCTCCCTCTTATCATTCCATTATACAATAGCCTCTAAATTTTCACAAGAGAAAAATGGCTAATACATATTCCAAATATTTTAAATTTCATACTTCAGAACTGGGTGCTGTGGATAGAGTTTTGGACCTGCAGTTAGGAAAAACACGAATTCAAAACTAGTCTTAGACACTTACTAGCTGATCCTGTTTGCCTCAGGTTCCTCATCTGTCAAATGAACTGGAGAAGGCAATGACAAACCACTGTTATTTTGCCAAGAAAACCTCCAATGGAATCACAAAAGAGTGACTGAATAATAACCATGAATTTTTGCTAGTCATGAGGGTAGAATTTGGATTCAGAAACCAGATCCTCAATTGCAATGTCCACAAAATAAGATTCCTCCATTCGATGATTTCTAAAATGCTTTTCAGCTCTAAAACTTAGGATACTAAAATCCTAACAAAAAATAGGAGCATATTTCAAGTCTCTGTCCTTTACCTGACTCAAAGTAGGTGAAAGAACAATGAATTTGGAGTCAGAAGCTACTTACATATTACCTTTGTGACCTTGACAAGGTACCTGACCTCTACAGATTTCAATTTCCTCATTATTAAAATGAGAAAGGGCATGATCTCTGAGGTCCCTTCCACATTTAATTTCTTGCTTTTACATAGTCAACAACAAAAGCAAGTTACAAATAGTTAATACAGATACTTGCAGGTGCCCAATTAAAAGGAAACTCATTGAACTAAATAAACTATGTCATTAGTTATGGATAATGTAACTTGCAGTTAAAAATAGGCTGCAACTGCAAGTTAGGGGACTCTAGCTAAAGAAGGAGATAAGACTTGTGAGATAATACCACTCAACTTGGTTATCATTCACTCTGGCCAGATAAAACCACACATTATCTCCCAAAGCCTTATGAAGTCTGTTCCCTCAGCAGTATCTCAGCTTGTTTTCAAATCCAACATGCTCAAAATGCAAAGCGTAGCCAAATAACAGAAATAACCCTTGCCCAGTTCTTAAACGCTTTTGCTGACATATCCTATAGTGAAGTATCAACTCAGTGCACAATAAAGTTGGAGGCGTGTATGTGTTTTCAAGTTTTATACAAAATTTTAGACAAGTCAAGAGTAAGGTTCTGCTGACAACCCAACTGTGTGGCAGATTAGTTAGTAACCTTTGAACAGGTACAAATCACTGACCTCACCTAACTACTCTCCCAGAAAGTCCAACAAACTTCTTTACTCAAGGTTCAGATAAGCACAGACAATTTCCTCTAAGAACTTAAATCCATATGTAGTCAGTAATCTAGCTCTGCTTAAGTCAATTATGAAAAACAGCATTTCATGTATTTGCCTACTTTACAGATATAATCTGAGTTTTCTCCTGTCCTCTCTCCTAACATCATTTTTCCAAGTTGTACCTTTTCTCAATTGTAGAAACAAATAACACAAGTGAATAAATGCAGGATCTAGGAGATTAAGATGGTCTCCACATGTTATTTCATCCATTTTCTATTCAATTATTTTTCAATTATGTCTTATTCTTCATGATCCCATTTGAGATTTTCTTGGCAAAGATAATGGAATGGTTTGCTATTTCCTTTCCCAGTTCATTTTACAGATGAGGAAACTAAGGCAAAAAGGATCAAACAACTTGCCCAGGATCACATTAGTTAATATCAGTGCTGATTCTAATTCTAATGTCTAGTGCTGATTCGGAACTCAGTACTCTATCCACTGTACCACCTAGCTACCCTTCATCCATTTAGGGAAATTCCAGAGTGAAAACTCTACCCACCAATGCAGATCAGCAACCTTAAGATTTGCAACCTTAGAAAATTGTCTGAGGCCATGAGAGATTAACTCACTTGCTTCCCATTCACACAGGGAGTTAGAGGTAATACTTGTACTTAGGTAAATTCCTGGTCAGCCTTCTATTCTGTATATTTCCCAGCCACTCAAGAATCGAGATTTTAAATTATGACACAATTCATTAAAATATAAGTAATAAAAAGGACCACCCTCTGGTTTAAGTTTTCAAGTCATTTATCAGTTAAAAGAAATATTTTATGCATTCTTGGCTATTTTTGGCCTACAGCTTCTTCATTGGAGGGATGGGGAAGATTCTTTTACTGTTTTCTATAAACAGAACAACAACAACAACAAAAAAAAACCTTGTCCTTCACTAGCTTCCAAGGTAGAACTCAAATTGCTAGAAAAGTTTTTTGATCTTTCACTGAGTGTCAATTCATTTTACAAATTAAAAAAAAAAAAAAAAAGACAAAACTCTCCCAAACCTTGACAATTAACAGGCCAATATGGTTGTGTTTTTTCTTCCCACCAAACACTATACTCACATTTCCATATCCAATATGAAATATAATAATATAAGCACTAGAATCTGGGGAAAGGGGGAAAAAGCTTTATAGAGAACTATTTGAATATAAAAAAATGATAATTTAAAAAATCACATTAAAGTGCCAATAATTCCAGTTAGAAATGTCACTATATGTAAAAAAAAAAAAAATTAAAGCATCCCCTCCCTCTTATCCTTCCATTATGCAATAGACTAATACATATTCCAAATATTTTAAATTTCATACTTCATAACTGGGGTTCTGAAGGGTTGCCATCCACTTGAGAGAGGGGTAAAAAATTGTGGCACTCAAGTAATTTTGAATTTTTATTTAGCTAACAATCTCATGCTCCGTCTGCCAGGAAGCCCAAGATTTGATGAATCAATTGTTTTTCATTTTGCTGACTCTAAGTATTGGTCCTGAGAGCAATTCCTTCCTAAACAAAGTAATATTTAACTACTTCCTTATCATCCACACTGACTCATAAGCATAATTTCAAACGCTGATTGTGATTTTTATATGCTTTAAATTTTTCTTATTGCTAAATCTGTGAAAGAATAAAAATGTCATATTCTCCAAAAGTCTTTTTGTCTCAGTAGTTAAAGATAGGATAATGATAACAAAAGAATTACAAAAACAATTCTAAGAATGCAAAACAGCAAAAGTGTTTGAAGATGGGGGTATAAATAGAAAAATTTAAAAGGTAATACTACTTTATTTTAGGCCTGATCTCCTCTAAAGATTATCATGGGAAGTAATTTGGGACATTAGGTCTAGCTCCTCCAGGACAATTCTACACCTGGCTGGTGTGGTGATAATTCTAGCTTAATCAAGGCAGCAGAACCAGGACTTAAAACTACCAGATCAAACTACCTTTCCTAACCAAAGTATATATAACCTTTAACTGCTCCTACACCAAGCTGAAAATGTTTTTGTAGTCTGTTGATAGAATGTCACCTGAAAACTAGGCTGGGAGAGAAGCAACATCTAGCTGAATTCTTTTTGGTAGTAACAATTCAAAAAGCACCACCCACCTAAGTATAGGAAAAGTTATTAGCTACATCAATGTAAGAAATACCCACAATGTTGAAATCACACATCTTATTAATTCTTGCGGGAAAGTACAGTTTCTATCTAAGCAGCTCCTGCATTATTTGATAGATCACAAGATGAGGAGGCAATATCCTATATGCATAAGGACTATGATTCATGGAGTTGTGAACTGAAAAACATTTTTGCAAAATTCAATTCAGAGATCCCAAACATAAATGCCTTATTTTGGGGGAACTTCCAATTTCTGTAGAAGTCAAAACTAGAAGGGGAGAAATAGGGATGACTTCTTTAGGATTCACATGAGCTCATTACAGAAAGGGATTCCCTTCAGAGACTGAAAAGTTAGTGACACTGTGGATCTGAATAGAAAGATTTGATTGAACTGAATAGAGAGGCTAGTCAAAACAGGAAATTAGAAGGAAACAGCAGTTGGAAAGAAGGTGAATGACAGACAGATTTGGGAATTCTATTTGGAACAGCTTTCAAGTCGTGCAAGAACTGCTCTTTGGAAGTTGATAAATACATGGACCTGTTGAGACTTATAGAGTTGAAAGGGATTTACCAACTCAGGGGGAAATAATAAATAAACTTGGACTTAGAGACCTCTTGCTATTTTCATTTCCTCTTGTTACCCCACAATGCTTAACTTGGTAATTATTTTGTCCACCTCTTTCAAAGCAACGAATTTTACTATAACTTAGTCCCATTCACTCCTATATTTAGCATCACTGGAAGATTATCTTATTCTTTCCTTTGCTGGGTTTTAGAAGAAAGGCAACAAAATGACCAAAGAGTTTTTTGTCCTTCTGAATCCAAGGCAGAGTTTGATATGGGTCATATTGACATGCTTTAGGAAAGAAAAAAGCAGCATTAAGTGAAGCAGGTATGATAATTTATTCAACAACCATGGATAAAGTTCTTCCTGCATGCAAAACATTGTGTACAGAGAGATGGAAACATAAAAATAAAATCTTTGACCCCATGGAGCTTGTGATCTAGTAAGGTAAGACGGGATCCATACATAAATATTCAGTGACTATAGTGCAGAATAGACTATAATAGGAGTTACAATGTGTTATGGTCAAGCAAAGAAAGTCAATTTTTTACATGGGGCTTAGGGAAGAATAAATGAGAGTAAGAAACAGGAGAGGAAAATCAGCAGAGAAAGCAATATTTGAGCAGGGCCTTGAGATATGGGCAGGATTTGAAAAGGCAGAGGTAGAATACAAATCTAGGAAGCAACATAAACAAATCACAGAAGTGAGGATAGTGAATTGCATTACATGTATAAGTGTATATCATGAAATAAAGCTGTAGAAATAGGAAGGTCCTGCGTTATACAAGGCCTTGAATGTCAGGCAAAGAAATATAGACTTTATTCAGTGGACAAAGGAGAATTAAAGGGCTTCATTATATGTGAGTTTTAGGAAAATGATTGCAGTGACAAGAATGGATTAGAATAGGAGTTTGCAGATGGGAGAATGGTTGATCAGAATGAAAAGAATGTTTTAGTTTCATTTTCCTCCTAAAAGGCAACATTTAGAATCCACCGTATATCAAATACAATATATTGACAAAACATATTTAGCAATTATATTAATATTCTCTGATGACCAGAGTGATGTGATTCAGGATCCCTAAGGAAGTCAGTGACATATGTAAGCCCATATACCATTTACTTTTGACTTCTGAAAGATTCTCTTTCAGTGTAGGACAACAGTAATAACTACAGCATAGAGATTAAATTAAAACACAGAGGACCAATGAACTTAAATTATTAACAGGTATAAAAAAATTCTGGGCAATTCACTGAGAAAATGGAAATTAAATAAAGCTATCTTCAAAGGAACAAACCAGAAATAGAACACAAAATGGCTGAGTCTAAGATTTTGTGGGTATCAGACACAGAGGTTAGGCAGCATTCATTGTTCATCTACCATAACTATCTAGTTTAGTTTGTTAGCAGAAAAGTAACCTGAAGTTTTAGAATCATTGCAGAATGCACCTGTGTGGAGTTGGGGAAGAGAGGAGAGACAGTAAGGGGAGATGGGAAGAGGAGGAGAAGAGATAAAGAACAGAACTAAAAGTGTATCCAGAGAAAAAGAAACTTCTAAAATAGAAACTGAAAAACTGTAAAAATAATCTGATGTACAGAACTAGGTAGAATGGTAATTATGTTGATTCAACTTAAAAGCAACACAATGGATTAAAATGGTATATGCATCTAAACAATTTATAGGAAATAAAATCATCTGAAAATAAATATTTCCAAGTTGCTTGGTACTAGAGTAGAAAATCTTACAAATACCACTACCTAATTTCAAAATAGCATTCAATATAATTTTTTTTTAGAATCTTTAGAAGCCGATTGCAACAGTCAATGTATATATTATCAGCACATGAAATTGTGTCACTTCAACTTGCTAAGGATAGAAGAGTATGAAATATATAAGTAGGATCAAATTAAAATAATAATTCCTAAGAATTAATACATTCTATCTTACAGAGGGAATTTCACTTAAAAGAAGTTCAGAAAAATCCAAATCTCCCTCTCCAATCTAACCTTTTCAACCCAAGATATGCATCTTCCTTCCCCACCCAGAAAAACAAAAGAGTCAAAGAAATGGATTTAAAACAGAAGAAACCAGATGACTAGTCTATATTTAGCATAGCAAGAAATTCATCTACAAAAGTTATTTCTTAACCTCTTCAGTAAAGAACAATCTAAGCTCCAAGGATAGTAGGCCTTAATGGTTCAGAAAGGACAATGATGGGACATCTTCAAGGTTCATGGTTCAGTATTTAAGATAACCAAGCCAACAACAGAACATGTCCAGGGGTTCATATTATAATCACATCAGCATCACAAAAATTGAATAAATTTGTGACTGTCACAGATGATGAATGGGAAGATTTGATCAGTATTATAGGACAATTGAACAAGCCTTGAAGAATTAGAGCACAATCATTTCTTTTGAAGCTCCATGGAATAGCTGGAAATTGTTTTCTTATAAAGAACTATGATAA
Source organism: Sminthopsis crassicaudata (assembly GCF_048593235.1). Classification (NCBI taxonomy): domain Eukaryota; kingdom Metazoa; phylum Chordata; class Mammalia; order Dasyuromorphia; family Dasyuridae; genus Sminthopsis; species Sminthopsis crassicaudata. The sequence continues at coordinate 226,681,350 of NC_133617.1, read as the reverse complement.
AGGATAAAAAATATAAATAAGAACTTTTGTCATTCAAAATGATTCATCTTTGTTTCAGTTTCCTTTGTTTCTACTAATAGTGCAACTCAAGATTTCTTCTCTCTCTGGCATGGGAAGATTAGCATTAATAAAAGAAACAGGCAGATTCTGTACAGACACAAAGATGCTGAATACACTTGCCTATCCAACACAAGTCCAAAAGGGCAATTTCCTTTTATCTGCAAAGGTAAAGTTAAGAACTTAAAATCCATTTCCATACTCACCCCCAGAAGTCACACCCCAGCACCACATGTTGATGGTATTCCAATGGACGGAGGCATTCCATGTCAAGAGGTCCATGGGAAGAATCCCAAAAGTCAAGAGGTACAAGAGGGAAAGAGGGAGGGAGAAAAAAGAATAACAAATTAGGAATTATTTTTGTTTTCTGACATCCATTTACTGAGTAGCTATGTCATGACAATTCTCACCTTTTTAGAAACTAACCCCCTCCTCAACAAACCACTTACTCAGTATTTAAGTGAGTGATTCTAAAAATCAGAGTAATTGCTTTCATGATGAAAGATCCCCCAAAATACTTTTTTTTGTTCTTTTGATAGTAATAAACAACAACAAAAAAATAATTTCCAAAAGGAATGTTACCACATAGATAAGGTTTAGCTAGCATATGGGAACCATATTTATCTCTCAAACTGCTCATGATTCTCCTATGAAATGATCTGTTGCGCACATGCACATACACACACACACACACACATTATCTTAATAGAATGTAAACCTCTCAAGAATAAGAGCTGTTTTATTTTTGTCTTGTATGTATGTAACATATATACAAAACAGTGTCTAATAGCAGCTTACCCATCGTAGGTAATTGATAAATGTTGATCAGTTGCTAAAAAGCAAGCAAGATAGTTTTGATTGTGAAATTTTTAAAATGTTAAAAAGCCAACAACATGGACCAGCTATAAAACCACTTACTCAAAACTCAAGTACAATTTTTACATTTCCAAAAGCCAACCAAAAGAATTTCAAAGTAGTTGAAATCAAACTTTTTTCAAAGAACAGTTACAAAAGGAGAATATTAAGTCCAAGACAATTCAGGCATTTTACAGTTCTTTACAGGAAGATTGGTATTGCTATTTATTGGATTTTCGTTGAGCGTGTTTGGGATTTTATTCTGGCCTTACCTATTTTTTCAGATAACAATTCAAGCAAAGTTTTGAAGAACTTGGGAATTTCCCAAACACAGTTTGTTCCGAGCTTTCAAGCTACAAGAAGTTCTACATGGGGTGAGCTTTCACAACATAAAAATCACATAAGACAAGCCTTCAAGTAGGCTGCAGCTCTCCAAAAAGCCCATATTGGAAGTTTTCTGCTAGAGCAATCAATTTGGAAAAGACATTCTGTATCAAAGTCACTCAAGAAGAAATAGCCAATTTTAAAATCTATTTAGGCCTCGTGGATCTCTGTCTTGTAGATGGACCATACTGATTAACCTGACTGAAAGTTGTACTCAAAATGTTTTTTTGTAGCCCCTTTACTGTCATGAATGGATACAAACTACATCAAGGAAAAGCATGAATAAAAGTATGCAGACATTAAGCCAGGTAAGGAAACTTTGTGCAATGTAACAAATAGGAGAATCCTATTGTATAAAGTTTGGCCCTATTAGCATTGGTGGCAAATTTCTTTAAGTTGCTAAAAAGCACATTGGAGGAAGATACGACCGCAATCCCTGTGAGAAGAGAAAACATACCAGCTTCTTTTCCTTAGAACCCAGGATTTCTAAACTCATCTTCCACTGTGCCAAGCAACTCAATTGCATCAAAAACAGAGATGATGCAGAAAAGCCTGGAAAGGTTTATATGAACTAATGCTGAGTGAAGTGAGCAAAAGTAGAACATTGTACACAGTAACAAGATTATGTGATGATCAACTGTGTTGGACTTGGCTTTTCTAGACAATGCAGCGATTCAAGACAATTCCAATAGACCCAAGCTGCAAAGACAGAGAACTATGGAGACCAAATGTTAATTAAAGCACAATTATTTTCACCCTTTTTTTTGTTGTTGTTTGTTTTGTTTTTTCTTATTGTTTTTTTTTTTCATTTTGGTCTGGTTTTTCCTTGTACAACATGACAAATATAGAAATGTGTTTTAAAAAGAATGCATATATTGCTTACTATCAGGGAGAGACAAGTAAGGGAGGGAAGGAGAAAAATTTGGTACATAAAGTCTGACAAAAATAAATGTTGAAAACAATCTTAACATGTATTTGAGGGAAAAATATTATTGAGAAAACAAAAAAATGATATAGATTGATTTCAGTATATAGATGATATAGAAAATATAAATGCATGAATATGCTATTATCCCTTCCACATCACTGGAATTAGGAGTACAGTGCCCTGTGAGCTGGAAATTACTTAGGCTCTGTTTATAATAAAAATAATTTATTATTTTCCTTTAATTAATAGTTAATATTCTTTTTATAGGTGATATGGATATAGGTTTTATTAGACAAAGAAAACAGTTTACCTTCTCATCTTCCCAAGCCATTTTTAGCTTGTGAGAGAAGCTAAATAATAAATTAGGTGCAATTATGTAAGATTAATATCACAAGTTTTAAAAACAATTGTTTCTAACATTGACAGATACTTTTTTGTTGATATAAAAAAAAAACATAAAAATGCATATTCAAACCCCATAGATAACCTGTCTTTTATACTTAAGATACATATGAGGACATTGGTCCATTAGGAGGTAGGAAACTACAGAAATAGGAAACTGGGAGCCCTACTATGCTCCTTTACTATGACAAGAAAATGACATTGGGTTCTTAAAGGCTATTCCCAAAGAACACAAATTTTGTCATATCCTACCAAGCTGGAAAGTCTTTGAATAGGGATCTTTGGCCAGAATATTGATTTGTTTTTTTTGAGAAACAACATTCAGAGAGGATCATTTCAGGATAGGGCATGGATTGATGGATTTTTTCAGCCACAGCAACTCTTAGAAAGTATCTACTAAAACAGAGAGGGGTTGTGATCTGTGTCATTAGGAGTAACCACATTGAAGAAATCAATGAATTCTTGATATAGATGGAAAATAGAATAGATTTCATTGGGATTGTTGGCTCTAAGTTTGGTTAAGCAAAATAAATGAACTAATTCTTCTAACTCAAAAACAAATTTTCACAAATAAGTTTTTAAATTCAAAATTTCACAAATAAGTTTTAATGGGTTTCATTGGTTTGTTTTGTTTGTTTGTTTGTTTGTTTGTTTGTTTTTTAAATTGTGCTTATCACAAGTTGTAGAAACTCTACACTGGCGTCATTAGCAGATCTATTTCAAAGTATGTAGATAAAGTATGAAGAGATATAAAACAAAGAACATTGAACTAGGAATCAGGAAAAGTGGGTTTCAATTTTACCTTTGTCATTGACAATGTTTATGATCTTGGAGAATTCATATAAGCTTTATTTCCTTATCTTTAAAAATAGAAAAGCTACCATATCTAATTTATCTTACAGATCACCCCTTTTTAAAATGTTATATACATGCCTTTTATTTTAATCAGTCATTTCCAAATGCACCTTTCTCAAGTCACATTTTCATTCCTGCAACTGTCTCCTCACTTAATTTCTATAATATATTTTCATGATTTCCTTCTTTCTGACAACCCTTCCTTTACTTCTTCATCCTTTTTGCTTTAACCTAGACAGCCCCAAGATTCTGTTCTTGACTCTCTTTTCTTGACTCTATTTCTTTCTCAGATTCCAAAGTCAACTGGTTATATTATAGTCACTGAGCTCCTAAAAAAATTCAATTGGATACAACTCATTTTGTGTTATATCATACTCTATTTTGATATATAGTATGGTTATGCAACTGTTAAAAGAAATTTAGTTTCATTGTATGAAGTTGATTTTCATTCAATATAATGTTACAGTTTCATTATAGTCTTAAAACTAATAACAAGATTTTTTTACAGTCATTGATTAGATAAATATGGATTCATGATAGCCCCATGATTGTTCTCATTTATGAAATTAAGGGATTGGATTAGATGATATCTAAGAGCCTTTACAAATTTAAATTTATGATCCAAAGACCTATTTCATAATTAGGATGCTACACAGTTATGTTCCTTTTCCATGTAAACAGTAATAAAAGATTAACATTTAGATTACTTGTTTTGAAGCACAGAACCTACCACCTTTAGCAAAAAGTTTAAAGTTTTTTTTAAATCAAACTTCCATACTCTTCTAAAATCAAAATAACCAAAAAATTATGTTAAGTGGTTTTTATTATTATTTTTAAAGGTCAACTTAATTGATTTGGAGGTAGAAAATGCTGATAAGTGAATTTAATGCTACAGCATGATACTTCCAACATTTAAGTATGGGAATTAGTGAAAAAAGATTCTTATATAATGACGAATGTTGGAGGAGATGTGGGAAAACTGGGACACTAATACCTTATTGGTGGAACTGTGAACAGATCCAACCATTCTGGAGAGTAGTTTGGAACTACTCAGTCATTTCTCAAAAGTTATCAAACTGTGCATACCCTTTGATCCAGCAGTGTTTCTTATTGGGATTATATCCCAAAGAGATCTTAAAGGAGGGAGAGGGACCCTCTTGTGCCAAAATGTTTGTGGCAGCCCTCTTTGGGCTGGAAACTGAGTGGATGCTCATCAATTGGAGAATGGCTGAATAAGTTATGGTATATGGATACAATGGAATATTATTGTTCTGTAAGAAACAACCAATAGGATGATTTCAGAGAGGCCTGGAGAGACTTACATAAACTGATGCTGAGTAAAATGAGCAGGACATCATTATACAAGGCAACAACAAGACTATACGATAATCAGTTCTGATAGACGTGGCTCTCTTCAACATTGAGATGATTCAAACTGGTTCCACTTGTGCAGTGATGAAGAGAGCCATCTACACCCAGAGAGAGAACCATGGGAACAGAGTGGGAAACACAACATAGCATTTTCACTCTCTCTATTGTTATTGCTTACATTGTTTTCTTTCTCAGTTTTTCTTTTGTTCCTTTTTCATCTGATTTTTCTTGTACAACAAGATAACTGTATAAATATGTATACTTATATTAGATTTAACATGTATTTCAACATATTTAACATGTATTGGATTACCTACCAGCTAGGAAAGGAGATGGGGGGAAGGAGGAGAAATTTTGGAACAAAAGGTTTTGCAAGGGTCAGTGCTAGAAAAATTACCCATGGATATGCTTTGTAAATAAAAACTTTTAATTAAAAAAATAATAATTTTTTAAAGTTCAAGTTACAAATAAAAAAAAAAGAAAAGAAAAAAAGATTCTTATAAGTGTTTTTTTGAAAGCTATCATGACCCAGCAAAAGCAAACAAATTTTAGGAATGGTGACATTGGTAAGCTTACTTACAATGCATTTATATGTATAGATGGGTAAAACTATCCCTAAATCACCTCCATCATTAGAGATCCATTATTGTCATTTTTTAAAAGTTATAGAATATGTGGATTCAAAAAACAGAAGAAATATATGGATGTAAGGACAGCTAACACACATAATACTGTCTTGTTTACAAGATTGCTCATCTAACTATTAAGCCCTAAATATCTTATCACAACCTCATTGACTTCAATAACTTTTTACATTGTCATCTTACTTATAATTCTAATATGTTGGAGATTCCTTTGAATTGGTACAGGCTCAAATATCTTTTAACTAAATGCCTAGTAACATAGAAGGTCTTCCAGAAAAGCTATGAAACTATTTATCATTTGAATCTTAATGATGGCATATTCAGACAAATGGTTTTCCTTCTAAAGCCTATTTGAAATCAATACTGGCAAAATATGAATTTTGATAGTGCAATGGAGGGTCAGCTATATAATTCTGCGGCATAGGATATTTTGGCAAGTAAGAACAAGCTAATGAAACAGAATGGCATGTGAGGATGAGAAAATTCATAAAAGGAAGGAGGGTGCTGATGATAAAATTTCCCAATTTCAAAATTTTGCCTACAATTGGCCTTTCACCCAACTTCCCCCTCCCAAAACAGGAAGAAACTCTTTTCCTCCTACTGCTTTGTGTACATAAGGCCTTCTTCTTCTGGCACTCTGATTTAAGTCTTTTTCTTTTTTTAACTAAAAGAAAAAAAGGTTAAAAAGTCTGAGGAAAAAGAAAATGTTCAATATGTTATTTCTTTTTAGTACAACTTGACACATATTTTACATTTTATATTATATCCAAAAAAGCAAAGCCCAACTCTCACAATATGATACATGCAAATATTTTTTCTTGGGGGGTATATGAAATCTAAAAATTAAAAAACAAAAGTTCAGAAGCTATTAAAAAAGGGAAGAATGCATCAGCAACATTGCTCAATCTGTGTCCAAGACTCATAATTGAAACCAAGTTGAATGCAGTTGATAAAATTCAATCCTTCTAAAATACACAGGGGCCATGGCATGATCTTCATTGGTTTTTGGATGAAGTGCAAACTGAGGGGCAGCCTTGTACAATGAATTGAATGAAATGAGCATTCAACCAGACACTCTAGGGATCAGGAAACTGAAATTCACCTGTCAATTCTACCCCCAGTGTAGAAGAAAACTTGGGAACCTGTCTGGAACAATATCTTCATTTTTCTAAAATGTGAAGTTAAAACTTTTTGCTAAAATTGGGGGAGGGCCCTTGGGGAGGGGAAAGAAAGAAAACCTGAGTTCTATCTTTAAAACATGCATTTCTTCTGAGAGTTAGATACTATTCTTCCAGTCTTAAAATCTATTTATTTATTTATTTTTGGGTGTTCAGGATATGTCAGATTTCCAAAATAAACTGGAAAGAAAATAAATTAGTTTCATATATCACTGAAACTCAGGGCTAGCTAACAACATCATCAACAAGATTGCTAATATTGTATTATAAATTGTATCATTGTGTTATTAATTTGGAGAAGGCAGCCCATTTAGAGATGAATTCTACCTACTTCATTGTTGTTGTTTAGTCATTTCTGACTCTTCATGAGCCCATTTGGGGTTTCTTGGGAAAGATACTGGAGTGCCTTGCCATTTCCTTCCCCAATTCACTTTACAGAATAAGAGGAGGCAAATAAGATTAAGTGACTTACTCACATCTGAACTCAAGAAGATGAATTTTTCTGACTTTAGGTCACTGTTCTACAAGAACAATATTATTCAACTTTGGAGGGAGAGATGATTTTGAGAACAGAAATCAATTTTTCTAGCTCTGGCAGAAGTTACAATTTTTGAGATCCCCAACTGATAAACGACCAGTTTGCTACATGTTAATTAAAACTAAGTTTACAGATAAACCAAATAATCACTTCTATTAACACAGCCATTTAGTTCCTTGTATTTTTTTTAACTTCAAAATATGTCTTTTTCTCTAATTTGAATTCTAGGGAGACTGTAAAATAGAATGGTAAAAAATTATTTTGTTATATAGCTATTGAGATGATATTTATAAAGTAAACAGCACAGCCTCTGATACATAGTAGATGTTTAAAAAATGCTTGCTTATTCCTTTCCATTCTCTACTTAAACCCCCTGCCGTCATATCACCCTAAAAAAGAAAATCTACTGGCTGCTCTCTAGTTTAGAAAACACTTTTCTAAGCAGTAGTTAGGGCAGAAGTTTTAATGGGCTGGGCAGCAGCAAGAAGAATACAACTTTTATTTCGCTGATGCATTTTCTTAAATAGGACAAGGGTTGGTTAAATGGATGATAAACAATACTGTTATACAAGTAGAAAAAAATTAAGATTATTTTTTAAATTACAATTATCTCTCTCTCTCTCTCTCTCTCTCTCTCTCTCTCTCTCTCTCTCTCTCTCTCTCTCTCTCTCTCATACATAAACACATTTTAGTAATGCAAAGAGCAATGGAATTAGAGTCAAAAATCTGAGTTTTCTTTTCCAGATCTCCCAGTCATTTGCTATATAATCATAGATAAATCAATTTTAAATTTGTTTCCTTATCTGTAAAATGAGAACAAAAACAGTGTAGTCTCAATTTCACACAATGAATGGCTTTTAAGGCTCAAATAAGATAACAAATGTAAGGAACTTTGCCAAATTTAAGGAATTATATTAATATTATTATTATCTGAAAATTCGAGATAACATTTTAGTCTGCCTTACTGAGTTGTTTGAGGATCTATTGAAATTATTTCAATTACATACTTTATAATTAATTTTTAAACTACACTATTAATTATTGTTATTGACTTTGCTAAAACTCAGCTTTTGATCAGGCATTAATTTTAAAGGTTAAAATAGATTCATTTTCATATAACAATTATTTTGGAGAAGCCTATTATTTGCAACTGTTTTCAAAACTCTTCCTGCCACCTGTATCAGATGGGTCTGAGTTGCCACATTCAAACTTGCCCTATTGGACTTTTATCCCTTTTTTGAAGCTAGTCAGATGTAACTAACACAGCCCTCCCATATGTCAAATGTAGGCTAGTAGAAGGTATTTTAAGAGATAGGCTCTGGTTTAGCCATGTAATTCCAATTGATTTTAATGGGAGCCACATAGCTAAATCCTCTCACAATGCTTTGAAAAGATTACCCAGAACCTCTCTGAATCCATCCAAATCCATGGAGAAAGAGAAGAGAGAAGAGCAATATTTGAGCCTTGGTGCCGTATAACACTGCTAAGCAGTAAAAGTGCTAAGCTAGCAGAGTGATGCTGAGTATTTACCAAGTACTATCAGTTCAGTCAATCTGGTCAGTTGTCTACAGGAAAATAAAAATTATACTACTTTTAATGATGTTTACAGTAAAATGTAAACACTAAAGATAGAAATTTCAAATTTTGTCAAAGTCTATAATAATAAAAGATTTAAAAAGAAAATACAGTAATTTTCTTTTTTAAAAACTCATAGTGTCCTCACCATATATGAATTGAAGACACCGTACTGGGGTCCTGAAGAATTGTGTCTTCAAAGGCCATCCAGCCTTTCACTTTACAAATGAGATACAGACTGCCCAGTATGTCTTACTTAAATTGAGGATGGATCATATTTTTTAAGCAACTAGAAGAAAGTTGAGTATTTTTTAAATTTAGAGAAATTTATTCTAGAAAGCAATCCTGGTTTAAAACATTTTTAGTAGGGGACAGCATAGCACAATGGATAGATAATTGAAGTTCTATAGATCCCAAAGACCTATATTTAAACCCAACCTCTTAAATCCAATAAATTGTGTTGTTAGGATTACTAGGTGAAAACTCAGGTTGTCTGGACAGTGACAAGGTGAGAATTCAGGTTGTCTGGACAATTACAAGGTGAGAACTCAGGTTGACTTGATAGAAGGAGCAAGCTCATTGGCTGAAGTGGTTCTTCCCAGAAGCCCTTGCATTATCTCACGCCCATTCTCTGGGAGGATAAAGAGGACAGCACTCCAGGAAGAGGAGAAGACTGCATTACATCAGCCCTGACGGGGCTCTCTGCAGGAAGGGAAGTCACTTCTAAGGACAAGAGTTAACAGCAACTGTCTGGAGACAACGGTTCACTACAGGAAGAAGAATCTGTCCGAGAGATTTGAGTAGACACAGCAGATCTCTTCCAAGAGAGCGATCCAGCAGCTTCTGGAGACGACAGCTCGCTACATTGTGTGTTTATACACGTGAACCTATATTCCCTTATCTGCAAAATGAGGCCAGGAAGGAAAATAGCATCTATCACACAGAGATATAAATGAGATAATCTGTGTAAAGTGCTTTGCAAAAATTTAAAATACTATATAAATGCTAGCTGTTATGAATTTTAATAATAATAACAAAAGCAAAATTAGACATTTTCTAAGTATATTCTGAGAAGACCAAGCTAGAAGGCCAGAAGGATGCAAAGTGAGATACTTTAAGATAAGGGTAGATATCCTATTTTTTTTTTTTGATTTGGTGAAAATTTGATATATAGGTCATATGTGCATTTAACAGCATAACTTATTGTTGCATTATCTAAGTCACTTTAGGTTCAGTGACAGTGTAAACTTAACACTGAATCAGAAGGATCTAGATTCCAATTCTGCCCCCAGACACTTATTAGCTGTGGAACTCTGAGCAAATCATTTAACTTCATCTGTAAAGTTGGGATAATAATAGCACCTGCTTCTCAGATGAGTTACTTATAAAGTACTTTGCAACCTTGTAGCACTCTAAAAATACAAACTATTATAAATATTTCTAATATTTTGTTAATAGTAGCAATAGTCCAAGAATAATACAAATTGCTAGTCATATAAGATCAGTGGTGTTAAGGTATCACAAAATGGAACAAGATTCACTAATTTTGGGACAGAAAGGTCAAACCTAAATCTGAAACTTTCCCTAAATGAGCTTCATACCTTTAATTCAAACAATATATTGTTAAAGGGTAGACTCTAAAAACCACATCTTTCTAGTCTTCTTTTTCTGTTCTTTACCCTGATTCAGCCCCTAAATCCATCTCTATTAACCCAGTCAATTTCCTGAACTCTGTTTTCATTGGCTTCCCTACTCTACCCTGATCTTTCAACCCACTAATTTTCCACAAACCATTACCATAGATAGATTCCCTAAACTCTTTGATTTTCTAATGTTTTCAATCTTCAAATCAGCCCAGGTAACTTACATCATCTTATTTCTCTAACTGATTTCTAGGATGTTGAGTGTTGATGATGAGTCACAAAATCAAGCTGATTTTACCTATTTTGAATTTTAAGTGCCTAACCTCGACTAGGTCCTCAAAACTGCTTGACATACCTTTTATCTGACTTATATAGGTATCTTCTGACATTCCCCCTAGCAACTGTTCTAATTTTTTTAATTCTTTTTCTATATTATCTACCTAATACTTCCTATTTCCATCTTTATCTCACATGTAAACTTGAAGAAAACAACTTAGTTTCTCACTTTACTGAATGTACAGAAGCCATCTAAAGAATTTTCTACAATCCTTTTTTTTCCAATTACATAAAACTTCACATTGTCATTTAGTATTGGTTCTTTCCTTTAGGGTATGGGAAAAAATACCTCTTCTCACTAAAATCAATCAGTCCACTGGAACTCTTGATTTCATTCCTTCTCTTCTCTACAATTTTGCTGAAACAGTTTTTCCCTCCCTCAGGTGCATTTTCAGTTTCTTCAACCCAATGGCTCCCTCTGATTTACCTACAAACACGTTCAGATTTCCCATTTTAAAACAAGTAAAAATACTTCCCCCAAAAAATATTTTTCTTTCTATTCCCTTACTATCCTACCATTAGCTTTTTCCTTGTCATTACTGTCAAACATCTTGGCAAAGATACTGGTTTACCATTTCTTTCTCCAGCTCATTTTACAAAGATAAGGAAGCTGAAGCAAACAGGGTTAAATGGCTTGCCTCATGCATCTAATATGTGTCTGAGGCTGGATCTAAACTTAGGTCTTCTGCATTTGGGCCCAACACTCTATCCACTGCAACACCAATCATGCTATTTCTTTGCTCAAAAAAATCATTAGTAGTTCTCTATAGCCTTATCAACCAAAGATTGAACTCTTTTGATTAGCATTCAAGGACTTCCATAAAATGTCAACACTGCAACTTTCTAATCTTATCTCCCTTTTTTGTACTCTAAGCAAATTGGATTGCCTCTATCACCAAACATGAGCTGGCTTTCCCATCTCCATTCTTTTGCATACTGTTTCTTATGCTGTCCTCCTTATTCCTATTCATCTGTTGGATTCCTGTTTATTGTATAAATCCCAACTAAAATGCCACTTCCTCCAAAAAGCTTTCCCTACTTGTTCTTTGATCATAACAACCTTTCTGCTTGGTTGCCATTTTGTTTTTAGGTTCTGTAATCCTCATAGCATGTAACAGTGTGTGTTATAACTAATGTGTTTTTGTTATATTCCCCTAACTAGATGGCAAATTCTATAATGGTGGGGATTACACCTCAACTAAAAAAAGATAATATAGTATGGTAGAAAGAATAACTTGATTTCAAATCGAAGGATCTAGTTTCAGATCCGGGCTTTGCTATTTTTACTATCTTGATGACTGGGGCAAATTACTTCATGTCAGTAAGCTTCAGTTTCTTTGTAAAAAGGTCTGGATAAGATGACCTTCAGTCTCTTCTAGCTCTGAATGTCTGATTCTCTGATTTCATCTTTCCCAGAACTTATCATATTACTCAGAATACAGTAAGCACTTAATAAATGTTTGTTTTATTGAATTACATTTTCAAAACATGATACCTGGCCAGTATCATGGTCATTTCTTCCATTTGTTCTTTCCTGAGCACTGTTCCATGTTTAATGATTTGATGTGGGCTATGAAGTGAATTAGTTCTCTAAATTATGAAAGCATACATGCTTATGCTAATTGGATTCATTTCTATATCAGAACTGTTGAAGCCAGTGCCATTTTAAGTGATAATTTGTTTCTCCATCTGAATGATACTTTATTGTAGATGTGAGGAATGGATTGGATTTTACATTGTTAATAAAAAGTAATTGATTCATTGTAATAGAACCAATTTGAAATCCTTCAGGAAATCATTTCCCAAGGATTTAGACACCAAAATTTTGTAAAGACAAGAACTATGTAGATGATCCAGAAGTATCCTTTACATAAGTGAATTCTTCACCCATACATAGCTTAAATTCTAAATCAAGGAGCTTTTAAAGTGGTCAGGATGACAAGCTTACTAATGAGTATTCTAGAGCAACCAACCCCATGAACACTGAAAAGTTTATCTCATGTAATATTTCTGAAGGGAATGAACATGCTACAGGCTTTTTAACCTTCAGGTATTATTGTTTCTATGGTAAGCAATTCTATTCATACTCAAGTTAACTTCACCACTTAATTGTGCTATTAAAAATCCTGCTTTCCCCTTTCTATCAGAAATACATACATTTCCACTAAGGAAAAAAGTCAAGAATTATTCAAGTAATTCCATTCAAAAAAATTTGTCAGAAAAAAGTAAAAAAAGAAGCAGTTTATGAATTATCAAAAAGGAAAGCAATAAACTTGAATCCCTATTTTTATTTAAAGCTCACTCAGCCTTCCTTTGAGTTTATGTTGATAGCCATAGTTACTAACATTTTCTCTTCAAGAAATTGCTTTTAATTAACTTTGTACACACATATACATGCACAGAAATATACCTACACATATGTATTATTGTGTTTGCTTATCTATGTAAATGAGATTTCCCCACCCACCCCAAAATATAATGTAAGCTTCATAAGAGAAAAGACTGATTTTTTGTTGTTGTTATAGCCTTAACACCCTGCATATGTGTTTAATAAATAGTGAATGAATGAATGAATTGAATTAATGAATAAATGACTGAATGAATGAAATTGAATGTAACCATTCTCAAATTTGTCAGGGGAATTTTATCAATCCAATATGGTCTATTTTCCCACCAAATTCCAAATTAACATGAATTTGAAATTACATCATTCTTTCTACCAATATGACCATCTCTACTATTATTAATATCATTATCTGGAAAAAATTTTTTAGTGAGAACCTATTGTGTGAAAATTCTATTAAGGACTAGATGACTCAATTAATTAAATGTGGGGCCTGGAGTCAGGAAGACCTGAGTTGAAAACCAGTCTCAGACAGATAGCTGTGTGAGCCTGGGCAAGTCCCTTAATCTCTATTTGCCTTAATCCACTGGAAATGGAAAAGGGAAACCACTCCAACATCTTTGCCATGGACAATATGGTCCATGAGTATTGAATTAGATACAACAAAAATCACCCTATTATGTGCAAAACATTGTGCTGGTAGCATATGAAAAAATAAATAAAACCTATGCCCTCATCTTAGAGATCTTACAATGTAAGAGATTATATATGCAAACAAGTAATTATACAACACAAATAACTATAAAACATCCAAATATGATTTATTTGTCATATGAGATGGACAAAGAATTACAGGAATTCAAAGGAAGGAAAGATCACTTATGGCTAGAAGGATCAAAGAAGGCATCAGGTCATAGGTGGTATTGATCTGGGCCTTGAAGATGTATAGAGAAGTGAGATGCTACTCCAGAAGGAACTGCATAAACAAAGACAGAATAATATAGGTTTTGTTCAGGAAAACCTGAATAGTACAGACTGGCTGGAATGTTGGATAAGTATATATCATGGGATAATGAGTGATAAGGTTAGAAAGATATATTGAAGTGAAATTGTAGAGGACTTTAGCTTCAATGATAATGAGTCTAGATTTTAAGAATTTTTATCTAGTAGCCATGTAAAGGATAGAGTGGATTAGGTGAGAGAAATGAGGAAAAAGACAATAGGTTAGAAAGTGACTTTAATCCTGATTGGAAGTAATAATATCTAAAGTGGGAATGGAAAAGAAGAGCAAGATGCTTGAATGTAAAGGAGTTGAGATGACTTATATTTCAAACCTGAATGACTAGGAGAATGACAACACCCCCAATAGCAATGGAGAAATATGAAAGATCTCATTTGGGGCTTTGAAGAAGATGTTTTGTTTTAGACATGTAGATCATGAAGTAGATATGAGATGTGCAAATGTTAATGTATAGCCAACAATTAGAAATGCAGAATTCAGTCTCAGACTCAGACTCAGAAGAAAGGTGAAGATTAGAGGTATAGATATAGAAGTTATCTATTTTTCATCACTACTACTTCTAAGTTTAGAAGATTTTTAAATGATCTCTTTATTTATCTCAATATTCTCAAGATAAGTACCATTAACAAACTTCAGCTATGAATTCATTTTGTCTTCTGTGCTTTTCACCAGACTGAAATCCCTCCATACCAACATTCACTATGTTAAAGCCAGTTTAATGATACCTACACTCCTATATCTGCAACCTTCTTGAGACTTCCAAGCTATTCTCCTGTTATATCAAATTTCTTTTACATTTCCAGAAACTCCATCAGGATACTGTCCTTCAAATTACCTTTGGATTACACAATACCAGTTTTACAATATACATGTCAGGTTTATTATTTATATTCCTTTAAAGGCATCTCATCATGGTCATGTCAACATGAGCTAAGTACTCTCAGATAAATATCTTTTCCTTCTATTTATTACCATCAAAACCAAAGTGAGCCTATATTCTCACCCTTGAAATTTGGTGATCATCTCTGATTTCTATCTTGCTTTGCTTCCCTACTTCATCACACAATAACAAATCATTTCACTTTGTTTTTGAGATCTACCCATAATTCTCCATCTTTACTGCCAAGACTTCAGTTAAATACTTTTTTCAGCTCTAGCCTTTTTATAAGGTCTCCATTGGAAAACCATTTTCTCACTAATCTATTTTTTTCCTCTTATCTGTGAACAATTTCTTTATCAGAGCAGGGTTCTTTGGGGTATATTATGTGTGTACGTGTATGTATCACTTTCTTTTGAATATCAGGTAATGGTGTAAGCATTATTTTTCACATTAGCACTGTTGGAGTTTTTCTTTTTTTAATTATTGTTTTTCCAGATAAGAGAATCCATTGATTGAATTCTATGTCTATAATTCAGTTAGACACTTACTGCCTTGTCTCTTTTCACCCCACTACTCACTTCTTAACCACTAACTACCTTTAAATACCCCATTACTTTACTGTGTTTTGGCTTTGTACTGCTACTCTCCCTTACTTTCAGAAAAATAATCACAACTATAATTCATAAAATTATCTGTGTTGTCCAAATCCCAAGCCTGGACCCCCCCCACACACACACACACATACACACACAGAAGACAGCATCCTGGAGTGGAGATGTGGAAGGAAAAGAAATGATTTCTGAAATCCGAAAACCTGAGTCTCAGACATATTTCCTATGCTTATTAGTATCCAACTTTATTAGTATCAGATTCTTCAGTTGTAAAATGGGGGTAAGTTGACCTGGATGATCTCTTAAAATGTCTTTCAGCTCAAATACTCTAGGAAACATTGTCTCCCAACTGGAAAAAAATTCTTATTAACTTCAAAACTCTTAATTTATATAGCAATGTCAGTAATAAGCATTTGTGTACTATTGTAATTAAAAGGGACTATTAATTGTTGGTTTAACATTATTTTTTATAATCTTTTCCCACAGGCATTATCAAATATTCCCAATCCTAGATATAAGGAACAATTGCTTTTCCCATTGAAAAAATCACATCTGTCAGAATGAAAAATAAAAATTCCCAAGTAGTACTTATTTTAAGAGATCCATCTGAATATGTTGTGTGGAAACCTCTGCACTTGGTTTTACTCTGCCTAAAAAAATTGATTCAGATTGGAGAGCGAGGACTATGGTCACATCAATTCAAGCCTAAAGTTTTCTGGGTTTCATGTTTGTGCTTTATGAAAAATGCAATCCCCATTCCTTCTCCTCTCCCCATTCTCAGATTTGGGTCTCCTAAGAGACCTGAATGGAATTCTTACAATGCCTATCAAGAAAAATTTAATAATCATTATCCCCCTCTCCACACACACATACACATGCATACATATACATACACATATTCATTAACTGTTCTCCCTGACTGCTTTCTTTTGATCAAATAGAATTTAGATTTAAAGTAAAATTAAATTTGGAATTAGAGCTGTTTCCACTTGTATTCTTTATGTAGATTCTTTCCTCCTCCGGCAGCAATAAGATTTGGTTCATTCCTAATCCAATGCACTTCAAAGTGTATTACAAGTGAGCTGTCAACCAGCTCTACTCAATGTTAATCCATTACTCAAACACCTGGTTTCATAAAAAGAAAGTGACAAATAGAAAGCCTGGAAGCATAGAAGGATCACATCTCGAAGATTATTGAGCTTTGCCATGTTACACAAAAACCATCGGTATTCATTACAAATCACAATTTCTCACCCTCCAACCTAATCTAGAAAATCCTCCAGGTCCAATTTTTAGCTGCTTGGAATGTTCACTCCAAAATCACCGCCTTATCACCACCAGCCGGAGCAGAGCGGCCACCAGTCTGAAAGTAGCTTTGGCAAGCTTAAAAAACATTTCCAGTTCTCCAAAATTAAAAGATGAGACTGGTACTGCTGTCCTCTGAGCTAGGGGAATTTCAGAAGGGGCTGCTGGCAGCTGATTGCTGCTGCTGCGGTGGCTGGCTGTGACTGCAGCTTCTAAGGGCTTTGGCTCATAGAACCAATCAGTCCGCTCACGCTCACCCTACACCCTCCCTAGACCGTAGATTTGCAGATCCACTCCCTAACTTTAAACAAAACTCAAATCTTTTCTCGTTAATTGACTTGTGCCTCCCCCCAAAGGCAGAATTTCTACTCGGACTAAGGTAAGATATGGGTGAAAGCAACTAGACCAACCCCATTGCACCCTTGAGGGTTTCCTTTTTACTACTGCTCCCCTCTGCCTACTCATTTCTGTTAGAATTGCTTATGGTTAAGTGCCCAGGCGAGGGAATAGGTATGGCTCAGCAGCATATTCCTTCCATCAAGGAATCCATTAACTTAGGCAACATAGCTACTACCCTAGTCTCTTAGTTCATTGGGTTCAGCTTCGGGAAAAAGCAAGCCCAAAGGTTTGTTTGCAGGGAGAGATCTTAATATTGGAAAAGAAACAGCGCCCCCCTCCCCGGCCCCTTTTGGGATTCTTAAATGTGTATAGCTGTTCGTTTGCGGGTTGGGGGCAGGGAGATGATGTATTTCACTAACCTTCACTGGCCATTTCAATGCTAAGTGCAGGGAAGTTAAACCTTATCTTAAAGAATATGATTTTATCTTAAAAAAAAAAAATCCCTTGGTTTTCCTCTCCCACAACCCTTCCCCTCCTCCCCCCCGCCAATTTATTTTTAACCAGGATAAATCTTTTGCTTAAGGACCATAGAGGAGAAAAAAAAAAAGATAAAGACTTGGGGTTGAAGCTTCTAAGGAATGACAAGATGATGGCCCCACGCTGCGATGAGTGGCAGAGTCCTAAAGATCCCAGCAGAGAGAACGAAAGAGCTCCTTGTGCCTTCATTTTCCCAAGAAAATACACACACACACACACACACACACACACACACACACACACGCACGCACTCACGGGAGCGCAACTCTCCCACACACCCTGAGCTCGGATTCTCACAGTGGAAGGCTAGTACTACCTTTAAGCAAGAACTGAATGGTTAAAGGGGGGAGAACGGTTCAGACGTAGGTCTAGAATCCCTCCTCTTCCTAAACCTCACACCAAGCTTTAAAAATTCTCAAAAATGCAGCAAGGTTCCCACTCGTGGCCCCTCTCCCAAACCCGCGCCATACTTCCACCCCAATCCAGCCGAGCTCCCAGCCCCACAAGGTCTGGAATCTGAGATTCCGTTCCATTGACATCCAATTTAGGCTGCAAAGGGCGCTCGCCTACATTCCCATCACACCCCTCCCTGCAGCGCAGCTCCAAGGCGGCCAAGAAGTATGGTACCTTTCCCCAAACATACAAACTACATGACGGCTGTATGAT
This sequence comes from Sminthopsis crassicaudata, assembly GCF_048593235.1. Lineage (NCBI taxonomy): Eukaryota > Metazoa > Chordata > Mammalia > Dasyuromorphia > Dasyuridae > Sminthopsis > Sminthopsis crassicaudata. The sequence continues at coordinate 226,662,881 of NC_133617.1, read as the reverse complement.
AGCCGACTCCCTAGAGCCCAGCTGAACTCCAGAGGAAGGCAATGAAACTGCAGCAAGGCAAGGGATAAGGGAGAGAAGAGCTAGCTAAGTCACTTTAACAGTTTGCAATCAACATAACTCTTACTTTAAATTAAAAACAAAACAAAATTCCGAAGCAGCTGGAAGGGAGGGTGGGAAATACCGAGGGGAGGAGAAGTTGCAGAGAGCCAAGAGCCGAAAGACGGCCCTTTCAAGGGCTTCTTTAGGGAGATTAAATATTTCTACCCTTGCAGCTCACAGGAGCATATCTCTTGGCTGTGGAAGATCCAGCCATGCTGGGGTTACATGCTGCGGCTGTCTTTAAAGGCTTGCAAAGCGAGAAGCCCGTCCACCTTAAAAAAAAAAAAAAAATCCCCCGGCCACCTTAAACAGCACCTCTATTTCTGTCCCTTGCCTCCACATGGACGCCCGAGAGTCTCGAGCATTCAGCTTCGGGAGCGGGATAAGTGGCAGCCGGATTTGGCACCTATAGCCCTGGTCCATCACCCTTTCCCCATTGACCTCAAGCCAAGGACAGGCATGGGAGCGGGGGTCCCTCCAGCTCAGTTCATGTCCCAATCTAGTCAGCCCTGAGCTAGAACTAGGAAGCAGGAGGACAGAATGCGGGGCAGAAGTGCCTCACCTGAGCTCTTTTCTCCTTTGCTTCCAGGAGCCTATTTGCTCTCCTTAAATTCAACCTTCCTCTGGAAAAGTAGCGCAGGTTAGAGGTGGATCTGCTCACAGGTCCTTAGGAAAAAGATCTCTTTCCCTTTTTGTACTTTCCCGGTCTTGATCTCCGAGTATTCTGCTAGATAGACTTGCGGCAGGCTCGAGGAGGGAGCGGAGGAGACCAGGAGCTTCCGCAGCAGCGGCGGCGGCGGCAGCGGCACCTCTCAGTGCCCACCTGCAGCGCGCACAGTCCTGGGAGAGTCTGACAGCCCGCGCGGCTCAGCCTTGGCTGCGGTGGCTCCGCCTCCGGCTCACCCACAGTGCTTCTCAGTTGGCTGCCCCAATCATTCCGGGCGTTCCCTCATTTGGGGGCCTCCCCTTGCCTCTTTTCTGTTTCTCCCTACCTCTGTGCTGCGTACAGCAGAAGTGCTGTTCTCTCTCACTGCCTCGCCAGGGTTTAAATCAGGCGGGATCTCAGAGCTGGCACAATTGAGGGGAAAGAGAGAATCCAGCTCCCGCTGTATTTTTTTTTTTCCAGAGGTGAAGCTAGATTGTAGGTTGGGTGCGGGTGCCCGAAGAGGCGGAGTGCGAAAATGCACAGAAAATATACCCTTGACATTTTTTAGCTAAGCCCCTTTTAAGAGTGTGACAGTAGCCAAGAATTGGGTGCCATGCACGCAATTTTTAATTTTCATTTTAAAAGACGGAAGGAGAGAGATGATTGTGGGAGGAAAGAGAAAGGAGAAGAGATAGCACAGCTGCTTCCTCAAATTTACAAGTCATACCTTTGCGGGTCTAAAATGCATATCTAAAGGAGTGTCTTAGGAGGGTGGCTCGGAGAGAGGGAAGAACCTCAAAGTGAGATTTGTGGAACGGCTTCGTACGTGGAATAGAGAACTGGATTCGAATCCTGAATGGGCTTTTTATTTAGCTGTGACCTTGGGCTAACCATTTAATCTTTCTTCGCCTAAATTTCCTTAGATCATAGGAGTTAAAGTTGAAAGGATTCTATTGTTCAACTCATTTTATAGACGAGGAAACTGAGGCCTTTTCGTAATGCAACTCTAATTCTTTTAAGTCTGCATGAAGTTAGAATTTCCCAAGGAAAGGAAGGCAAATTCCAGTATTCACTCTCTCATTCAAGGTCATAAATGTAGGGAGTGGAAGAACAGGAATTCAGGGAATAGGAGACCTTCTGAGACCAGACTTTCCACTATCCCCCGCTGCCAATTCTCTTCCTGCACACAGGAGGAAGTCACACAAAATCATTGCCAAGAGCCCTTTCAATTCTCAATTCTATGATCTCTTTATCTTTTCCTGGAGCAGCATTATTGCTTTGGAGAAGCATCAGGTATCAGCACTCAGTTAAAAGGTGCTTAGCATTGCACTTAAAATCGCTACTTTTGGACTGGGAATAGGTCGAAGAGCTGACCCCTCATTTATAATTAGCTTCAAAGCTAAAGATCTGAAGTAAGGGCAAAACAAGTACTCCAGCCTACCTGGAACTTTTTAAATAGCACCCATAACACCTCGGTGCACAGTTGATATACACATGCATGTCTTAGTACAGACCCTTGTACCAAATCTTTGTGCCAAAAACTCAGTACAAGGAAATATGAGGCTCCTCCCAAGACTGGAAAGCAAGCCAAATTAACTGACAAAAGATGCTTGCAAAATGAAGGAGTCATCAGACACAATGGACAGAGGGTAGATCTCTAGGGGGTCTCAGATGGAATGGGGCATCATCTTCCAGTAACTTGTTTTTGGTTTTGGCTTGCTTGTTTTTTATAGAGAGCTTTCATTCTGATCTAGTAGGGCCAGACACTGAAAGAAGAGAGCAAGAAACCTGGCCTTGGGGACTGATGCTGATTCATGCTGCTGGGGGAAGGGAAAACTCCTGAAGAATCGGGGGCTAGTTGATATTCAAACTTCCTACTGAAGGGAAAAGGGGGTTTCCACAGTTAATTGCTGGTCTTACTCTAGCAGGATGATTCAGCTTCCCTGTCAGAAGATTCTGAGCATCCCAGGGGCTTTTACAGAGTGGCTACTGAGTTCATTTTAATATATACATATTTATGCATGAATGTATGTATGTATTTTTATTATATAGATATATCTGATCCTTTTCAGCTTAAACAAACCAAGCGACATTTCCTAGTGACATTCCAAACATCCCCATTCAATCTCCCCAATTAAAATATTTGGGAAGAAACTTTATGGATTTCCTATTCCACTGATTTAAAACATCCAATATCCCTTTTTCTGTGGTAATTCTGATGAGCTCCTTTGTTGAGTATTTCTGGTAAATTGAAGAAAAAAATAAAAGTAAATGCTTTGGAAAGTCACCTAATTCCTAGAAAATTCCTAGTTTCAGGTGCTCTGAAGTGAAATATGAGCCATTTCTAGGCATCTCCTAGTTTATTAACATTATAAAAATCAACTGTGCAACCAAGCACGTTTTATAGGCCATTATAGAAGTGCCCACAATTTGAGCCTGCAGGTATAGCATATGTGAGTGAGTTAGAAACATCATTAACATCCCTAAGAATGACTAGACAGTATGTTAAGCAAGCTGAAGCTAAACTCCATGTCCCAGCATCCTTCTAGCTTTCACATAGAGAAGGCAAGAAACAGGCAGTTTCTAACAGCCTGGCACAGAAGTTAAAAAGGCTATAGGCTTAAAAGGCAACCAGTTGTGTACATTTCATATATAAATCAGGTGCAGGTGGCATATGGCACACCTTTGTAGCTGTTAAGTAGCTTGGAACATTGCTTTATAGTCACAGTTCATAGTATTTTTAGGCAATTGGGAAGATTGGGTGTGGTCTGGCCTCCATTGACAAAGGATACTTACTTTTTCACTAGGAATTCCCTATATCTATGAAATCACAGGCTTTGTCTACTCCCCTCCTCTTCTTCCTACTGCTTTAGTTTGCATTGATTTTTTTATTCCTTTTATGAAATAGTTGCCACTCCTGTTCTGTGACCAACAGTTTTCTTCTCCTTTCTGCCAATGGATCCTTCTTCATCTTTCTTCTTGAAACTTTAAGGAAAACTAATACCCTTTAAGCACCCTACATTCCATTCAAACTGATATACTCAATATTCCCCATAAACATCATTCCATCTCTTACTGTCTTTGTATAAGATGCGCTTCATGCCTGAATTTCTCTCCTTCTTCATCCTTGCTTCAGAGCATTCCTAGACACCTTCCAATCTCAGTTTAATTGGTAAGTACTACAGAAATTCATCCCCATATCCACCCACCTCAACCCCAATTGCTGGTCTTTTTGGAATGGAAATTATTTTGTATTAATCAGTGAGCCTTGGGGGTGCTACATATACAGATCTGTTCATTAGTTCACCCTTTCAGAGTTAAAATAACACTTAATTGATTGAATAAGCATTTGGCCAATGAGACCCAAGCATTTTCTCCTTAAACCTCTTGAATTGGATTGTTATGTTGCATAATTTTTGTTTCCTTGTTTCATTTAGTGAACAAGCATTTATTGAATACAAGTTATGTTCTAGACTCCATTCTAGGTTCCAGGGATATAGAGACAAAAATGAGATTGCCTCTGACCGTCATTAAGTTACATTCTATTTGGGAAAACAATGTGTGCAAAAAATTTAATACAAAATAGTTAGCAAGTCTTTCTGATGATAGTTCAGGCTTTTATTGCCTCTCATCAAAGGTTTGTAACTGCCTTCCAAATGAGTCTCTGTCTTGTCTCTTCCTACTTCAATTCATTCTCCACACAACGACAAAGTAATTATTTGCCCTGAGGTTTGCAAAATATAGGTCTAAGGTGCAGACCAACCAGAGTTCACTGTAACTACAAATAATGAGTGAGGAGTAGATAGAAATAAATCCATAATTTATAGTGAATAACAGCATTAATAAGGAAACTGCTGTTATTATAAGAAGAGTTGTTGGCATGTTCATTGACAAGTGAGGGGACAAACAAGGGAAGGCAAGGCAACCAGCATTTATTTAGCATTTGTCAGTGCCAGGTTTTGTGTTTTAGCAGAATAATAGAAAATACTGTGGGAAAGGAGGAGAGTGTTGAAAAAGAAAATTCACTAAGAGTGCAACTGGGAGTTAAAGAAGCCAGTTAATAATATAACATAAATATGCTCAATACACTGTGTAGTACTAAAAATAATATATTAAAGATGTAGAAATATATTAAATATTAAAATATTAAAGAGGTAGAAAGAGTTAGATGGTACAGTAGATAAAGCACTGTACTTGGAATCAGTAAAACTCATCTTCATGAGTTCAAAGCTAGGATCACATACTTATTAACTGTTTCCTTGGGCAACTCACTTAACCCTGTTTGCCTCAGTTTTCTTATCTGTAAAATGAGCTGGAGAGGGAAATGGCAAACCTCTCCAGTATCTTTGCCAATAGAGCTCCAAAGTTACTGAACAACGAAAAAGATGTTACATTCTAGTAGAGGAATACAGGATTAATGTAAAAACACATATAGGATTATGTTACAGAAACATAACTGTTACAAGACTAACCACACCCATAAGTATATAATGAGTAACATTTTGCTGGAGATAGTAAAACTAAAAGGGGTTAGGGTGAAAGGTTGGCAAGGTGATAAGAATCCTACCTTTGCACCAAAATGTTATACAGTTTAGGAAAGTAGTAGAACACTAAAGGATAAAATCAGAAAAAAAAAAAAAAAACCCAAAAACAAAAACCTTTTGGGTTGGGCAAATTTGAAGCAATGTAAGTAAGCTGGAAATGAAAACTTGCTTCAGACTGACAATTTATTATGCTAAATGACTGAATCACATGTCATGTTGACTAGGTCACTAACAACGCATCCATAAGGCATTAAAATCAGCAACTATAAAAAGATTCTAAACATATTCTTTCCAATCAGGTATTCTGCCAGGAGGAGCTGAGACATTTCCTGCCATTGAAATAGGAACCCCTGAAGTTAAGAAAAACCAGGATCTCTTAAGATTTTGACTTTGCTACATTGTGGCCACTCAAGTAAAAAAGGAAACCATTCCCCCCCTTTTATTTCTGAACCTCTACTTATGATAGAAATTAGTCCTTTTTATAGCATCTTAAATATTTGAAATGCATTTGTCCTAAGGAAAAATTGTATGTGTATATATATATATGTATGTGCATACATGCATTGATATACATGTGTATACATATATAAAGCCCTTTCAAGAGATACCACTTGATGATCTAGCCATAGCAGATTTTAAATTACATTATAAAGTAGCAATCATTAAAATTAATCAGTACTGCCTAAGAAATAGAGTAGTGAATCATAGTGAATCAGGGGAATAGGTTATATATACAAGACCCAGTAATTAATGACTATAGTAATTTGATAAACCCAAAGACTCCAGCTTCTGAAAAAAATAACTCACTATTTGACAAAAATTTCTGGGAACACTGGATAATAGTAAGACAGAAATTAGGCATAGATCAACATTTCACACTATATACTGAGATAAGATCAAAATGGGTACATGATTTAAATATAAAATGTGATACTGTAAGCAAATTATGAGAGCATCTATGGAAAAGAGAAGATTTTAAGACCAAACAAGAGATGAAGAACATTATAAAATGCAAAAAGGATAATTTTGATTACATTAAATTAAAAACATTCTGCACAAACAAAACCAACTCAACTATTGATTATTTGATAATCACTGTTGATTAGAGAAATACAGATTAAAACAATTCATAGGACCCATCTCACACTTATCAGATTGGCTAATATGAAAGAAAAAGAAACCAAGAAATGTTAGAGAGGATGTGGGAAAACTTAGACATTAATGCACGGTTGATAAGGCTGATCCATTCTGGAGAGCAAATTGGAACCGTGCACAAAAGGTAATCATATCCTTTGATATAGCAGTGCCACTGTGTGTCATGTATGGGGGAAAGACCCACATGTACAAAATTATTTATAGCAGCTCTTTTTTTTGTGATGGTTAAAAAATGTGTATCTATCAATCATGGAATGGCTGAAGAAGTTGTAGTATATTAATATAATGAAATACTACTGTTCTATAAGAAATGATAAGCAACAAAGAGGGAATATCATTCATACTTAGTTTGGTATTGAAACTTGTCTCACTCTATAGGGAAATAGGAGAGGAAAAGGGAAAGGAAAGGTAGAAGAAGAGCAGAAATAGAAAGGGAAAGGGATAAAAAAAGGAGGGCTGAAAAGGGAGGACAGATTGGGGAAGATGGTGATCAGAAGCAAAACACTGGAGAGAAGAGAAAAGGGGGAAGAAAAGAGAAAAATATAAAACTCAGGAAAAATAGGATGGTGGGAAATACAGAGTTAGTTATTTTAAACGTTAATGAGATAAATTATCACATAAAACAGAAGTAGTTAACATATTGTATTAAAAGCCAGAATCTCATAATATATTGGTTACAAGAAACATACTTGAAGCAGAGAGATACATAGAGAAAAAAGGTAAAAGGCTGGAGCAAAATCTATTATACTTCATCTGAAGTAAAAAAAAAAAAAAAAAAAAAAGAAAAAAGCAGGAGTAGCAATCCTGATATCAGATCAAACAAAAGCAAAAATATATCTAATTAAAATAGAGAAGGAAGGAAACTAATCTTGTTAAGGAGTAGCATAGATAATGAAGTAATATCAATACTAAATATAGATGTACCGAATGGTATAGCATTCAGATTACTAGAGGAGAAGTTAAGAGAGTTACAAGATGAAATAGACAGCAAAATTGTATTGGTGGCAGGGTCTCAACTTCCCTCTATCAGAAATAGACAAATAAAATCACAAAGCAAAAAGGAAAGCAATTAAGAAGGTAAATAGAATTTTAGAAAAGTTAGATATGATAGATCTTTGGAGAAAATTGAATGGGGATAGGAAGGAATATACTTTTTTCACAGTGGTACATAAAACTTATACAAAAATTGATCATCTATTATAGCATAAAAACTCAAAATCAAATGCAGAAAGACAGAAATAGTAAATGCATCCTTTTTCAAATCATGATGCAATAAAACTTATATGAAATAAAAGGCCATAGGAAAGTGAATTGGAAACTAAATACTCTAATCCTAAAAGATGTTAGTGAATCAACAAACCATACAAACAGTTGATAATTTCATCCAAGAGATTGACAATAATGAGACAATATACCAAAATGTATGAGATGCAATCAAAGCAGTTCTTATATGATGCTTATATGAATAAAAGTGAGAAAGACATCAATGAATTGAGCATGCAACCAAAAAAAGCTAGAAAACGAACAAATTAAAAATCCCCAATTAAATACTAAATTTGAAATTCTGAAAATAAAAGGAGAGAAATGATGAGCAAGTAGATTTCAGAAAAACTTGGAAATACTTACATGAACTGATGCTGAATGAAATGAGCAGAACCTGGATAATATTGTACACAGTAGCAATAACATTGTTTGATGATCAACTCTGATTAACTTAGATCTATTCAACAATACTATGATAAAAGACAATTCCAAAAGATCCATGATGGAAAATGCTATCCTCATCCAAAGAAAGAACTACAGAGTCTGAATGAAGATAAAAACATATTATTTTCACTTTTTTTCTTTCATTTTTTTCTCCTTTTATTCTGATACTTCTTTTATAGCATGACTAATATGGAAATATGCTTAATATGCTTGTATATGTATAACCTATATCAAATTACTTGTCATCTTGGGAGGTGGTAGGGGAAGGAGGGAAGGAAAAAATATGGAACTCAAAGTCTTACAAAAGTGAATGTTGAAAACTATCTTTATATGTAATTTAAAAAACAAAACACTGTTTTTAAAAAGAGATAACCACTTGAGAAGAGAGATTGTGTGTGTGTGTGTGTGTGTGTGTGTGTGTGTGTGTGTGTTTTCTTTATGCTAGACTTTCTGGCTTCTACTTTTGCCTTTAGCTCCTGTTGCATCCAGATGATGAAGATCTTAATTCACTCACAGTGTGAGTGTCATGAACTGAAATAAAGAGAAAAGACCCCACTTCCCTTGCTCCTTCTTTTGTCCCAGCTAAGAAATGGGCCAGGGGTCTTTGTATTTGCTTCAGTACTGTATTTCTGGTCCTTCTCAGTTTCAGGACAATTTTATAGTGATCTTGGAGCCTAGAGTGAGGTAGGATGGGTACAGACAGCTCAGTGAACTGTGATGTTATATAAGCATACCTTGGAGATATTGTAGGTTTGGTTCCAAATGATTACAATAAAGCAAGTATCACAATAAAATGAGCCACAGGAATTTTTTGGTTTCCCGATGCATATAAAAGTTATTTTTATACTATACTGCAGTCTAATTAGGTGTACAATATTATTATGCCTAAAAAAGTGCATACCTTAATTAAAATATTTTATTGCTAAAAAGTAAAACTGTTAATAACCATTTAAGTCTTTAGCAAATTGTCATTTTTTTGCTGATGGAGGGTCTTGCCTTCATATTGATGGTTGCTAACTGATCAGGGTGGTGGTAATTGAACACTGGAGTGGCTTTGTTTTCTAAGGTGAACTCACTCTTTCCATGAAGCTTGTGTGTGCAAAAAGAGAGGATACTTATGTTAGGAAGAAGAGGGTGTGGATGGGGAAAGTATTGTATCAACTGTTCTTACTATGCCTGCCACATTAGTAAATCCTTTTCTAAAAGCTAGATTAGGGTGACTGATAATTAAAGGAGAACATAATGGATGGGAGCTATGGAGTGACAATATTAGAAACCTAAGACACTCAAAGTTACTTTAGAACCCTAAAGGGAGAATTAGTCAGCCACCCTATGGGGATACAGCCTTCAAACATAAATGAAAGTTGGGGAATTAGTCTTGGAAGGGATACTAAATATGCATAATCATATGCAGAGTAAATGAATTCACAATAAATACAAAATAATTATGAAGTAGTTAAAATTAAGGTGGTAAGAAAGAGTACTTATCATTTGGGGGATCAAGAAAAGTATAATATAGGATGTGGTACTTGGACTACATCTTGAAAGAAGTGAAGTATTCAATGAGGTGGGACAGTGAGTGCAAAGGCACCAACGTGGGAGCTGGAGTATCAAGTATAGTTTGGCTAGACCATAATGCAGTGAGGGAAGTAGTATCTAATGGAAATGGAAAGATAGGTTGGGGCCAAGTTTTGAAAGATTTTAAAGGACTAACCAAAAAATTTATATTTTATTCTAGAGTCAATAAGGAATCATTGGATTTTATTGATAAGAGACTGATACAATCAGATTTATGCTTAAGGAAAATCACTATGGCACTATGTAAAAGGTGGATTAAAGAAGCGGGAAACTTGAGGAAGAGAGACCAAGGAAGAGATTACTATAATAAACTAGGTGGAAAGTAATAAGGAGCTGAACTAAGATAGTGACTATGTGGGTAGAGAGGCGAGGCTAGATGCACAGATGTTATGAACAAAGATATAGCAAGATTTGGCATCTGATTTGGTATGCTTGAGCATACATAACACATAAATTCATCTTAGCAATTACAAAAATGAGTGACTTTTAATTGCCATAAACTTACAAATGGTACCTATTTCAAGAAAGATTCTGAACACAGAGATATGAATAAAAGATGGAGATGTAGTTGAATTTTAGGTCTCCTAGCTTTTAGAGGTGTTTAACATGATTGAGGAAGGCATTTTTAAAAATTATCTTATTGGTAGTTAACTTTTAAAATGAAATTAAGATTCTGCAAAAGTTGTGATGTAAATTATGGACAAAGTTCTTTTAAAAAGAAATCCCTTTTGCATTGTCTCTGAGGAACCATCATTACTAACACAATAGCTGGCAAAATTCCTCACTAGCATCATATGCCCATTGATGCACAACATGGAGACTTGCTACTAAAGCATAAATCCCTTCTTCATGACATTGGAATTCCTGTGCTGGAAATGCAAAAAGTCAAATAAAATTTTGATTCTTGAAATGGCTTCTTGGCTAAATACTTTAACATACGGACATGAGTTAAAAAGCAGTCTTTACTATTAAAAACTACATAAAATTTGGGGTTACTTTTTAAAAATTCTCATTAATATGTCCCTAAATTTGATTTTCTTCTTGGACTGAGGTCCAGAATTAACTTTTGCAGATGCCAAATCCATGTGATAATTCTCCATGATATTAAGGGACTTTTTCATTCATTCTAAATTAACTTCTCTCTTGCATGAATGATCAAAAATGATCAAAAATGACCCTGAAAATAATAAATGAGAAGCATTTATTCATATTGAAGATAGTGCAAAGTTTCATTTGGGAAGGAAAAAATAAATAGAAAAATGTGTAATCAATAGATCAGAAATATAACTGCACTCCACAATCCACTGGAAAGATTTGGGGGCACCAAGACTTGATCTTATTTGCTTGGCCTGTCTAAACCATTAGGTAGAAAAACAGATAAAAATTATTTTTCATTCCATTAGTTGCAAAATATTTGATTCCAGGTAAGTTGAATTTTATTATCTGAAATTAGTTTCTGTGCCAATCTATATAGAGCAAAAAGAGTTCATAATACAATATTTTGCTATTTTGAACACAGTTGCTTTTGACATCTATATTACTTTAGCCCAAAGATCACTAGTATGAATGCTAAAATCTAATTTTTACTTTTTCCCATGAAAGTGTACTAGTTTCTCACTGGGAAGCAAATGTAAATTGTTAGCACTACTGTCTATCTACCCAGGTTACTTATACCTTCGGAAGCTAATAATTAATGTGCAACAAGAAAATGGTATTTACACACATATATTGTATCTAGGTTATATTGTAACACATGTAAAATGTATGGGATTACCTGCCATGGGGGGGAGGGAGTGGAGGAAAGGAGGGGATAATTTGGAAAAATGAATAAAAAAAAAAAAAAAGAAAGTGTACTAGTTTCTTACCAAGCACAACCACATTATATACAGGGGAAAAAATTAAGCAGCTACAAGCAAAGAGCAATTATTTTCACTAATATAATGTTAGTTAATTTTAGTTTTCAATATAAGAAAGCCCATCTAGCTGTTGTCATAATGGTTCATAGAACTCAATAAAATTTTGAAAATATAGGATAGCAGGTACTAATTTAAAAAGTAGGCAATTACTGTTTTTGTTCACCCTGAGATTTTTTTTAATCATTTGTATTTATGACTTGTTTGTTAAAATGTGATGAGGTAATCCAACAGTAATGATGATCATAGAATTGACAGTATTCCTATAGAATCTTCTTCAAAGATAAACTTCTTATTCTTAAAAGATATAATCTTGTTACCTTATTACACAAAAACAAATCTTTCACATTGGAAGCAACTTAGAGAAAGTCAAGTCCAGAAAATCTTCCATTTTATAGATGAAATTGAGACTTAGAGAAAACTGACCTGCTCAGAATAATATATTGATAAGCTATATATAGTCAGATCTTTTTATGCATAGATCTTCTGATTCCAAGGCCAGTGGTCATCCCACTATGCCAGCTGTGCAATAACAAAATAAAATACTTTAGAACCTAGTGGGAAACAAGCATAAATTTAGGATAAACTTACTATTACTTGTTAAGTTTTTCTCTCCCTTCTAAAATATGAACTCTTTGAAATCAGAGATTATTTTTACTTTTTTATTTGTATCCTCAGAGTGCCTAGTGCTTGGCATATGGTAAGTGTTTAATTATATTTTTTCATTCATTTATTCACATGTTCTACTTGTTTATTTTTACTAGATGTATAGCTTGATAGAGAAGTGCTAATTATATTTGTTGCAGGATACAGTTGAATTCCCTTAGATTAATGTTATGGAGAATTATGAAAAACATAAAGGGGAAGAGAAGGAAGAAATGGCATTGGTAAAAATACATGTAAGTGGGAATGGATTTTTCTTCCCTTTGATCACAAAATCTCAGAATTTGAAAGGGAATTCTTAGGCCTTCCAGTCCAACTTACTGCTAAGAATATCCATTACAACTCTTATTTGTCTAATAAATTTAAACCAGTTTATGTTGGAAGAGCTCTAAAAATGGGAAACCCACTTCCTGCTAAGGTACTCTATTTCAATTTTTTGTTGTAGTTGAGTCATTTCAAGTGTGTCTAACTCCTCATGACTCCATTGAGTATTTTCATGGCAAAAATACTGGAGCAATTTGCCATTTTCTTCTCCACCTTATTTGACATTTGGGGAACTGAGGCAAATGAAATGACGTGTTCAGGGTCACATAAATAGTGAGTATCTAAAACCAGATTTAAACTCATGATGAGTTTCCTGATTTCAATCTCTCTGCTCTATCCACTGCACTATCTAGCTGCTTGTTTCAATTTTGGACAACTGATTATAAGAATGCTTTTTCTTATATCAAGCCTTAAACTGCTTCTCTACGAGTCCCTCCCATTGTTTCAGTTTTACATTCTTACACAGTGAATCCTAGTAAGACAGATCATCCTGAGAACACTTATTGAAGAAATTATAAGGACAACTTATAAAATAAAACTGCTCTATCAGCATTTCTATAGAAATTTATTCTCATCATTAGTAACAATAAAACCATTACATCTGGATTCTGACATCTCAGTACCAATGAGATATGTATATGAGAAAGGGAAAATGGAAATTAAGGTGAACCCAGAAGTGTTTCTGGGAATTATTAAATATTTCTATTATGTAAATAACCAATTATTAAATTAGGATTGAGGTTTTTCCTTTTCCGTTTCCTCATTTAGGAACCAATCTCTGTAGATCAGTCAATCACTCTCTAAGGGACATTGCTGATAAATGAAATTGCCCAAATGTTCTGGGTACATGCTTTTTAATATTAGGCAGGATGCCCATCCAACTAGAAGACCATACACACAGAATCTAATCTAGATGAATCCTTACCCATAGGAATTTCTATGAATTGATGCAAAGTGAAGTGAGCAGAATCAAGAGAACATAGTACATAATAACAGCACCACTATGTGAAGATCAACTATGATTGACTTAACTCTTCTAGGCAATATACAATCCAATCCAATTCTAAAAGATTCATGAAAATGTTGTCCACATCTGGAGAAAGAAATGGTAGGTGTTTGAATGCAAATTAAAGCATACTATTTTCATTTTCTTTAGGTTTTCATAGTTTTTTTCCCTTTTGTTTTGTTTCTTCCTTAACAACATAACTAATATGGAAATATTTTGCATAATTGCACATAAATAACCTATATTAATTGTTACCATCTTAAGAAAAAGGGATGGGAGAGAGAAAAAATTTGGAAATCAAATTTTATTTAAAAAATGAATGTTGAAAATCATCTTTAAAGGTAAATGGAAAAAATAAGATACTATTAAAAAAAGTCTTCTAATCAATTGACCTTCATTTACTGACAAGGATTAAAATGAGATTTTCATCAAAAAGCAGCTGATTCAATAGGGCAAATCATAATGGGCTTAGAATGATATCACAAGAGATTCCTTGAGAGATACAACCACAGGGATACTTTTTATGATCTACTCATTTTCTAGATGAAATTAGGTGTAAAACAGAGACATATACTTACAAAAGGGGTTCTCATAATTTTCTTCTTGGGGTACCTTCTTGCTGACATATTTTCCAGTTTCTTTTATGTATTATAGTCTCATAAGACAATGAACTCCTTGAAGGTAGGTTTAAAAAGTAAGTTTAGTAGCAAGGAACACCTCAGAATTACTGAAAGGTACATTCAATTTTCTTAATGTCATTCAATCCACATGAAGTTTTTAGTCCAGATAATTGCCCATTAACAATATTCATCCTAGATATCAATATTTAAGCTCTATGACCTAAAGGTCCAATAATTCTATAATCTGTAAAAGAGGAATGAAAGAATATGCTGGGAATCTCATACTATGAGAAAGTATAGATGGTTTATAATTCATTGCATTGAAGGCAATACACACATTGAAGTCACAGATCCATTAGAATATTGAATTTAATAATCAGAAATAATCAAGAAAGCTTCCTGATTGGGGGTTTTAGTTGGCATGTAAACCAGCTTATGCTGGACATTTAATAAATATGAACGAATGTACAAATGAACAAATTAATAAATAAATGAATTTGTCAGTGGATGAAAGATTTCTTGGATGAAAGATGTCATTGTCTTTTGAAGATCATGAGAAATAAGTACTCCCACGAATACTATAACAAAATTCCAGAGCATCCACATCAAAGAGAAAATAGTTCAAGCAGCAAGAAAACAACTATTGAAATACCACATGGAACAACAGTCTAGATTACACAAGAAGTGGAGTGTTTGGAGCATGATATTCTAGAAGGCAAAAAATCTGGTAGTACAACCAAAATAACCTACCCAGCAAAACTGAATATAATCCTCAAGGATAAAAAAATAGATTATTTAATGAAATAGATTCATTTTAGACATTTCTGATTAAAAAGACCAGATTTGAATAGAAAATATGGCTTTCAAATACAAAACAAAAGAAAAGTATATAAAAGGATAAACATGAAAGAGAAACCATAAGGGATCCAATATAGTTAAACTATTTATACTTTTTATATAGAAAGATGATATACCTATCTTCTAATAATTTTATCATTATGAGGACAATTAGAAAGATTCCACATAAAAAGAGGGTGTGAGGATGATTTGATTATGTTGAGATGATGTAAAAAAAATTGATAGGTGAGAAAATAGATGACCCAGGAATAGGGGGAAGAGAGAAGAAAATTAGAAAAAAATTATTTCATATAAAAAAGGTAAGCAAGGAAGAATTTTGCACTGAAGAGGAAAAAATGTGAAGAGAGAAATAGGCAATGTCTGAACTTTAATCACATCTTATTTGGTTAAAATAAGTAAATAAAACACACATATATATACTTATATACTCAATCTGTGATAGAAATCTGTCTTACCCAACAGAGAAGTAAGAGGGGAAATGGGTAAGAGAAAGAGAGGATGATAAAAGGAAAAGCAGATAAAAGAAGAAAGTGGTCAGAAGCAAAACAAACTTTAGAGTAGGAATAGGATAAAAAGAGAGAAAGAAAAATAAACAGAAGATAATAGGATGGAGAAATATAATTCTAATAATAATTATTATATAATAATATATTTATAATTATAGTAATTATAATTATTAATGTGATTGGGATGAGCTCACCCATAAAAATGAAAGAAGATACAAGAATGAATTATAAACTAAAATACAGCAATATATTATTTATAAGAAAAACACTTGAAGTAAAGTGACATACACAGAGTTAAAATAAGGAGTTGAGGGGGCAGCTAGGTGGCGCAGTGGATAGAACACCAGCCCTGAATTCAGGAGGAGCAGAGTTCAAATCTGGTCTCAGACACTTAACACTTCCTAGTTGTGTGACCCTGGGCAAGTCACTTAACCCCAGCCTCAGGAAAATTAAAAAAAAATAATAATAATAATAATAAGGAGTTGAAGCAAAATCAATTATTCTTCAGCTGAAGTAAAAAGGGCAGAGTTAGCAAATATAATCTGAGACAACAAAAAAAAAAGCAAAAATAAACTTAATTAAAAGAACTAAGCATGGAAACAACATGTTGCTAAAAGCAACATAGATCCTAAAATAATATCAATAGTAAACATATATGCACCAAATGGCATGACATCCAAATTTTTTTTTGCATTTACTTACTTTTATTCATTTTGAAGTTAAATATAAAGAGACAAAACCCCATACATTTCCATGTACACAGCACAACATAAGAAGGAGTCAATATAAAATCATGAATTTCCATTCCACATTGATTTTTTGGGGACAAACTATGTAATTAAAAACTATACATCATATTAAAAACTCTGCCTTTCTGTGCTTTCTTCCAAGTTTTCTTTTGTTCTGTGTTGTGCACTTTTTTTCCCTCCGTCTCTGCTTACTTCTGTGTCCTAAAGAAAGTTATTATTAGACACATAAAATTTTATGTGTATGTGTATTTATAATACTCAAAATTACTTATCAGAGTTTTCTAGAATAATATTGCTATTGCTGTGCACCATTGTTGTCTTGGTTCTGCTTATTTAATTATTTATTGTTTCATGCAAGTTTTTGATTGTTTTTTTTTAAATCAACCAGTTTTTCATTTCTTATAGTGTAGTATTATCCCAAGTATTCAAATTATTAAAGAAAAAGTTAAATGAATAATAGAAAGAAATAAACAGTAAAACCATAGTAGTAAGGTTCTTCAGCTTTCCCCAAGAAGAGTTAGATAATTCTAACCATAAGATAAATAAGAAAGAAATCAAGATGGTAAATAGAATTTTAGAAAATTAAATATGATAAATCTCTGGAGAAAACCAAATGGGAACAAAGAAAAGTATGCTCTTTTCTAAAGCAGTACATGGCACTTTAAGAAAAATTGACTCTTAAGGGGGAAAAAAAATCTCACTTTTTTAAAAAGTGAAAATATTAAACAAACCTCTTTCAGAGTTATTGCATAATGAACCAAATTTTTCATTTAATAAATTGATGTAAAAGTATAGATATAGTATAGTTGGAAACGAAATAAGTGAGCTATAAAACAGATTATAGAAACAATAATTTCTGAGAGAACAGCAATGAGACAACATTCCAAAATTTTGGGAATGAATACAAAGCAGTATTTAGAGAAAACTGTGTACCTCTAAATTTCTACAACAATAAAAGAGAGAAAAAATAAATTGATAAATTAAACTAATGCAACTAAAACCAAAACTAGATAAAGAACAAATTAAAATTCTCAATTAAATGCCAAAATGAAAATCCTGAAAATCAAAAGAGAGATTGACAATAAAAACCAAATTGAACTAATAAATAAAATTTGGAGCTGGTTTTATGGGGTAGGGGGAAAACAACAAAATAGAAAAAAACATTAATTAATTTGGTTTAAAAAAAAAGAAATAAGAAATAGAAAAATGTACCAAAATAAAAGGAGTGAATGTACCACCAGTGAAGATAAGATTAAAGTAATTATTTTTTCAATTTTTTTGGCCAGTTTTCCCCAATTATGTCAGTAAAACTGACTATCCAAGTGAAATGGATGAATATGTACAAAAATCTGTCTAGAATAATAAAAGAGAAAATAGAATGCATAAATAACCATAGCTTAGAAAAATAAATTAAACTAGTGGCAGCCCTCTTGGTAGTGGCCAGAAACTGGAAACAACATGGATGCCCATCAATAGGAGAATGGCTGAATAAATTGTGGTATATTAATATTATGGAATATTATTGTTCTGTAAGAAATGACCAACAGGATAATTTCAGAAATGCCTGGAGAGACTTACATGAACTGATGCTGAGTGAAATGAGTAGGACCAAGAGATCATTATATACTTCAACAACAGTATTATATGAAGATCAATTCTGATGGACATGGCCATCTTCAACAATGAGATGAACCACATCAGTTCCAATAGAGCAGTAATGAACTGAACCAGCTACACCCAGCAAAAAAAACTCTGGGAGAGGACTTTGAACCACTACATAGAATTCCCAATCCATATATTTTTGTCCACCTGAATTTTTTATTTCCTTCACAGGCTAATTTTACACTATCTCAAAGTCCTATTCTTTTTGTACAGCAAAACAACTGTTTGGATAAATATACATATATTGTACTTATTTATACTTTAACATATTTAACATGTATTGGTCAACCTGTCATCAGGGAGGCAGGGGCAGGAAGGAGGGAAAAAAATTGGAACAAAAGGTTTGGCAATTGTCAATGTTGTAAAATTACCCATGCATATATCTAGTAAATTAATTTAATATAATTAATTAATAATAATTAATAAATTAATTTAAAAAAAAGAAATTGAACTAGTCATTAATGAACTGCTCAAGAAAAATTTTTATCTTTTTGGAAAATTCTTTCCTGCTTTTAATTAGATTCTATAATATATACACAGTAGCATTCTCATGGTTAGCTTACAATTTATGCAAGATCACAGCCTCCAAATCAAGGAAAAATTCATTACAAGCCAGCCAACTACCCAGGTATATGCCAATTGATTAGCTGTTGCAAATACTTTTTGACTCTTCTTCCTTTGCCTTGTTCTTCATTCCTTGGGATTGAATTAGGTAAACTCAGAGGATTTGAATGGTACATTTCCTTTTTGGAAAAGGAAAGTATTTATAAACTACCCCTGATTATCAAGGGGAAAGAGAGATGTGGAATCCTTCTTTCACTACAAAAGAAGTCACCATCAAAAATTTATTTGTCAGATCCCTCTCTGTGTGTCTATGTCTGTGTCTCTGTTGGTTTCTCTCTCTTTCCCTTTTACTTCCATCCATTCTTGTGATTTCTTTGGTCTAGAGATTTACAATGACAAAGCCCCTTCAATTCAAATCAGTAATTATTGTACAACTATAATTTAGAGAGTTTGCTAACCACTGAGATATTAAAAGATTTACCCAGGTTTACATAGCAAGTACAAATCAGTGTATGGATTTGAACTCCAGCTTTCCTGGCTGAGATTAATCTTCTTTCTAGTGAGTGCACTACTAAGTTTTGTAAGAAAATTATTCTGAAAAAATAGAAAAGTCATATTAAAAAATGAGTAGATGGTCAGACATAGAGTCGTGAAAACTTGTATTCAAGAATCACCTTTGATACAGGAGCAAGATGACTGCATTTTCATGAAGCTTCCAATCTAGGAAAAATATACTAATCATTGTATTTTGAATTTGTTATTTCTCTTATAGATTTTAAAATAGGAATAGATTGTTACTTTATTATCAGTTTATTACACTGTGGGGTAATATTGTTGCCTTTTCCTTAAGATTTAGATTTTCATTGAACAATGAAAAAAATAACTTCTACTTTATAGTCATCAGAGTTCTTTATTCACAACTTCCTTCTAGCTAATATAGTTGTGTGCTTTTTTGAATCTTAAAGACTTTTGGACATTAAATTAAACCTTAATTTAATGAAACAAACAGCCCAATTTTTAGTCAGAGACTTACTATATAATTACTTTCCTGGGTCAATGACTGAATTAACTTTCAATAGTTTAAATTTAGTCTTTTAATTTTATTTTATATCAAAGGCCATAACATTTGCTTCTTGATGTTACAGTTTCTGATTTTAAGTATATCAGTATCAACTAAAAACAATCCCATTATATTATAAACTTGTGGGGTTTTTTGTTTGTTTGTTTTTTTGTTGTTTTGTTTTGTTTTGTTTTGTTTTGTTTTGTTTTGTTTTGTTTTTTTCAATTCCTATGGTCTGAAGAATAGACCCTAATTTATTTTCTTTTAATTTTAATGGGACCTCATAGTATGTTAATTTCTTGATGTAAGGTTTGAGAATCAAATTTTAGACTACCTTCTATTTAACTTCTCGTTAATCCAACTTAAACTTAGTATTAGAGTCAAAAGCTCTAGTTTCAAGTCTTTGCTTTAGCATTTTATGAGTTATGTTCAAGAGGCATAGGGATAGTCGCTTAAATGTTTCATTTTGGATTATAGAGCTGGAAAGAAGATTAGAGATTAGATAATCTAAAATCTTATTTTACAAATAGGGAAACTGGGGTTTAGCATTTCCTGCCTTGAAGGGCTATTTTGAGGGAAGCGCTTGATTTTTAAATGGCCAGTATCATTTTTATAATAGAACTGGTATTACAGACTAGAGATCAGAGATTGATTCACCATGTAGACAACTCAACTTGAGTTTTCACTCTTTACTGAAAGTAAATTAGGTCATCAGCAATATAATGACCCAAAGGAAGGTATTTCTTTTCTTTGTGAACATCCTTTCTTTGAAACAATTGAGGAGTCTAAGAAGGCAGATCTTGCAGAGATGTGACCTAACAACTCTCATTGCAGGTCATACAGTTTCTGCTTCCCCGGAAAAGAAAGCTCTTTGCCACCAAAATCTTTAGCACTGTCAAATGTTCAACATCAGAAATAGAAATGGTTTTGTCAATGGAAATAACATCAAGAAAGATGCATTACTATCTGCTTTGCCACTGAAACTTAAGGATCTTGGAGCTTCTCTAACTGATTTCCAGGTAGTTTCTTACCTATGTAATTCTCTCTTCCCCTACTCCACTCCCATCCCCTATAGCTCTTCACAAAGTGAACTCCCCAAGAACAGAGATTATCTTCCTTTTTCTACTTGTATTCCTAATACTTAACACTACTAAGTAAATGATAAACTTTTTTTCATTCATTCATTTATTTGTTTTTTTGATTTGGTAAGGTTAGTTAAGAGAGCCTGAAACTGCTAAAGAATCTCAATTTTTTTCATTTCGAGCATGGTGCTTTTGAATGATCATCTATATTCATTCTCCAAATTTAGTTTTCATTTTACATAGATTATACTTAGAAGCATAGAGCTAATTAGAAGGCTGATTTTATTAATATTAGATTTCTTCTGAATCCCAATGCTACAATGATTCTCTAACCTAACTGATGCTACTTTTCCTTCCAATACTGCTGATAGCATTATATCCATGCTTCTTACATGTCAAAAAGACTTTTTTTTCCCATGTCTTATTGGGCTATACTGGTGACCCTGACCTCTCAAAAATAATGTCAGCAGATATCACACTGACAGAAAAGCTCCAAATATAGCCTCAGTAATACACTGTCTCTCTTGAGTGAAATAGTAAATACACATTTATTAAATATCTACTGTGATATGGCACTGTGCCCTGGCACCAGGGATGATACAAAAAGAGACAAAAAATAGTACTTGCCTCTAAGGAGTTACTGATCTAATGAGGGAGGCAATACATAAAAAGACCCTGAAAGGGGGAAGTTGAATGATGAAGTTCAGAGGAGGGCAGCCAAGTGGGAAGTGATAAGATGGAAGCCCTGGTGCCATAGGTTGTTTTTCAAGTGCATCAATTGCATCTTCATGACCCCAAGCTCATGGAGTTTTCTAGGAAAAAAATACTAGAGCATTTTGCTATTTCCTTCTCAAATGTGTCTTTATTTTACAGGAGAGGAACTTAAGTAAATAGAGATTAAATAGGGGTTGCCCAGGATTACACAGCCATTAAGTATCTGAGACCAAATTTCAATTCAGATCTTCCTGACTCCATTCCCTGTGCAGATACTCTATGTCCTGGGCCATCTAACTGTCTCTGGGTGCTTCTTAAGTGGAAGAATCTAGTAGGTGTTCTCTGTTGTCTACCCTCAATCTCTCAACCAGAGGGAAGGAGGAGCTCAGGGGCAGAGGGAGCTTGAAGAGATGTGAGTTTCAGAGCTAATGTGATCATGCAGGTGGATGGCATTCCTATGAAGTCCATGCATACACTCAGATGAGAAATTATGAGATGGTTGTGCTGAATTCCTTCCTTAAATGGTAGATGCTATTATTATCCCCATTTGACAGTTGGGGAAACTGAGGCAGAGGGGCCTATAGATAATAAATATCAGATACTGAATTTGAATTTAGATATTCCTGACTTTAGTTGTAGTCCTCTACCTATTATATCACTGAGCTGCTTGATGATTTGCCACAGCCAAAATAATAGTCACTTGACAGCCAATCTTCTCATAATGAGCTGTTTGATCTAAGATCGATCCTTAGATGACAGTCAAAGACTGGAAGTCATAGTTGGGTAATCTATATCATGAGGTAGCATTGAACGATGACTATAGTGGAGAAGTCATAATGTTACTAGTGAAATAATATAGATGTCTTTGAATTCTAATATTAAAAGAGTGATATTTCTGATCTCCCCCTCTCCAAAATTCCTCATAGCTTGGAAGGATTGAGTAAGAACCATTTTCCTTATTTTGTCCTGTAATTATAGTTCCAGGTGCCAACCCTCTGCCCCTCACCCAACCACTACAACAACAAAAAAATCCTACAAAAACTACAGCCTGGTTGATTTCTTTTTTTTTTTTTTTTTCTTTTTCTGAGGCTGGGGTTAAGTGACTTGCCCAGGGTCACACAGCTAGGAAGTGTTAAGTGTCTGAGACCACATTTGAACTCGGCTCCTCCTGAATTCAAGGCTGGTGCTCTATCCACTGCGCCACCTAGCTGCCCCAGCCTGGTTGATTTCAACTAGATCTTTTTTTTTTTTTTTTTTTAAATCCAGACCATTTTTTACTGCAAGCAATTAAGTACCTTCCATTTTTGAGAACAAGCTCAATCACCTGTTTCAGTAATATCATCCTCCAACTAGATCGAGCAGGTGAGCCTTTTTTGAATCCAGCAACTTTCTTCATCTGTCACTTGAATGCAAAGAGGAGCCAGTGCCAGGCAAACCCTACATTTGTCTCTGATTTTCTCTTTGTACACTTCAAAGAGCTCAGACAGATAGTGCAGATTAGACTGATGCTCCTTAGATTGCTCTCCAGGTAAGCGTTCATGGATGAATGAACCAGAGCATGAAAACAAATGTTAGTGGAGGCCAGTTTCTCATTTGAATTCCACATTTCAGTCTACTCATTTTTTTGGTTGAGTCCTGGGGGTCCTGGATTTGAACCAGAGCTCAAGTCTCAGGCAAGGACATTGTAAGCTTGTTGCCAAAGCTTGTGTTTCCTCCTTTATGTTTACACAGCAAAGACTTTACCAGATGTTTGTCACAGCTTGATTTTCTTGGGGTAATCCACAGATGGCAGTGACTGAGATTTTCCTTCCTCATTTTACCCCATTCCCCCTCTCAATGACATGGTAACCTCCTTCAGGATATTATAGATGATACTGGTTACAATAGAAAGTAACTTCCCATAATAAAGTCTTTTCTCCCCTTGGAAAAAATGAAGACCTTCATATGCATTCAGAATAAATGAGTGGCTCACAAAGTCCAAAAGGTATTTTGGGGGTGTGATGGGGAGCGCATTCTGCTTATGAGTGTAGGTGGAAAAGGTTCTTGGCACAAGAAATTTCTTTTTGTCTTAAGATTATTTTTTACATTCAGATGAAGACTATTTTTCTCACCTCCTACTTTTCATGAAGCTATTCCTCAGTCAAAACCAGCATCTTTAGGTTTTCTTAAAGAAATTTAATATAGAAATAGTGAGATAACATTTGAGATTTTGCTTTGATTATACTTTTGATATTCAGGTACCAGACTTTAGTATACATTAACCCCATACATTGGCATACAGGAAAAAAAGGATATCTTCTTTGGGAACTGGTGTTCCATTTGCCTGTGTTGGTGAGAAAAACAATCAAAAGGCCTAATACAAAGTTGTCATCAGACATTTTTCGGTTTTTTCTTCTTCTTCTTCCTTTTTCTTCTTTTTCTTCTTTCTTCTTTCTTCTTCATCCTTTTTCTTTCTTCTTTTTTTCTTCTTCTTCCTTCTTTTTCTTCCTCTTCCTCTTCTTTTTATTCTTCTTTTCCTCCTCCTCCTCCTTCTTCTTTTCTTTCTCCTCTTGCACCTTCTCTTCCTCTTCTCCTTTTTTCTCTATTCTTCTTCCTCTCCTCCTCCTCCACTCCTTTCTTCTTTCTCTTTCTCCTTAATCATTATCATAATTTTTATTTCTAGATATATTTTGTTTTAAAATTACATTTATAGATTACCTTCACTTTATGATAGATCTCCTGTAACAAAATAAAACATAATTAAAACTAGTAATAAAGTCATCTTACCTGAAAGTACATATAACATTCCATATCTGCATTTTTCTGCCTCTCTACTACTAAAAGTAAATAAACACACATATAAATATGTGTGTATGCTTCTGCATCCAAAATCCATCATTTTTCTGTCATAGAAAATATATTCCATCATCCTCTCAAGTCATGAATGGTCATTGTGTTGATCATATTTCCTAAGACTTTCAAAATTATTTGTTATTACAGTGTTGTTATGATATAAATTGTTTTGTTTATACTTATTTCATTCTTCAGTTTATAAATGTCCTCAAAATTGTTCAAAATTGTGCTTACTTCATTCTACCTCAGTTTATACAAATCTTTATCTTTTGAAATTATCTATTTCCTCATTATCTCACCATATTGGTATGCTGCAACTATTTCTCAATTGATAGGACATTCCCTAAGTTTCCTATTAAAGAGAGAAAAGGTGAGAAGAGATTCAAGGATAAAGAAAAGCTTAAGAAGGATGGTTCTAAGTCATGTCAGATTTTAAATTCATGTGGATGGAACAAGAGGAAAGGTAATCAATAAGCATTTGTATGAAGTACCAGAAGCATTAAGAGAAATCAAGGTTATGCACGAAATATACCTGTCCAGGGATTCAAACTGCATTAGGTAATATCTGCTGTAAGATCCATGCTAGTTATACGATTTTATGGCTCAGATAGGTATAGTGAAAAACAGTAGGAATATCACTAGTTTGGTAAAAAGATCATAATATTTGTCAGAAGGCATTAATTCATTCTTAGATTACTATGTATTATTTGTGTAACCTTGGCATCTCTATTAACCTTACTGAGTTTCATTTAATTCACTTCTATAATGAGGAAGCTGGACTAGGTGGTTCCTTCCTATTGTTATTCTTAAGATATTTTTTTTTCTGATCTATTACATTGTGGGTGTTTGCTGTCCAACTGCTTTCATGCTTTGATGGAGCCATCACTCATGGCTAGACCCATGATCTATCTATCTATCTATCTATCTATCTATCTATCTATCTGTCTGTCTGTCTGTCTGTCTGTCTGTCTATCTATCTATCTATCTATCTATCTATCTATCTATCTATCTATCTACACACATCTGTGTGTGCATATGTAGCTTGCAAATCTCTTTATATCTTTCATTATGTGGTTTTTGTTCAAATTCTTAGAGGCAATATAGTATAAAACAGTGGATCTCAAAGTGTGGTCCAGACAATTTTCAGGGTCTCTGAAACCCTTTTAGAGGTCTACAAATTCAAAACAAGTTCTTATTCCTAACATGGTAAATATCAATAAATATAACCCTCATAAACAAAAACTCTTTGGACAGATCCTCAATTAGTTTTAATAATATAAAGATACTGGGAATAAAAGTTTGAGAATCACTGGTAGAGAAGATAAAGTATAAGTTTTGAAATTAAGAATAACTTATTCAAATCCTGCTTCAGAGAATTTTAAAGGGTATACCTCTGAAACATACATCCCAGGATTATCGTGAGAATAAAATGAGATGATAGTTGTTTGGGTTTTTTTTAAGCATTCAGATTAAGTGACTTGCCCAGATCACACAACTAGGAAGTGTTAAATGTCTGAGGCCAGATTTGAACTTAGCTCCTCCTTATTTCATGCCAGACACCATTGTATCATCTAACTGCCTGGAGATAATATTTGTAAAGCACTTTCAAACCTTAAACAGCTTTATAAATGCTAGATTAAGCACCAAATATATGCCAGGCACTGTGCTAAGTATCAGGCTATCTTTTGTCTCCTACCTAATTTAAAAAATCATATACATCCTTAATGATGCCCTTTTCTATTACTTTTGATGCATGTCATCACTAATTCAGTCTACTTGAATCTACCATGGAGCCCTTCATTGTGTTTAGATAATCACAAGTGCCTAAAGTTTTGAAGATTGTGCTTCTCCACTGTTTAAGTCATGTAGCATCACTGGGGAAATGATGGCATTGAAAAAATTGATTTTTGTGTCTATAGGTAGCTTCTGATTATTAAAAATGTTGCATGGTTTCCCCAAAGCAATCAAGCTCTTCCATATTTCTATAAGACAAGAGACTGGAGGTTTAATGTCCACTACATAACACTACTAAGGCTGAGAGAGGACTAAGATTTCCTATGGTCTGAACTGAGTCTTGAATTTCTGATTCATCTTCTTGGGTATGTGAATAGTAGGGATTGTAGTGAAATACAAAAGGAAAGGATAGTGATCTTTCATTACTTACTGCCGTACAGTAATAATGTAAAGAATTAACCATTTTTAATATTCTTTTTTTTTTAAAGGCAAAGGATATTTATTGTTCTGAGTGCTATGTAGTTGTTAGGACAACTCAATATCTACTCAAACAGTCATTTCAGATGGATGATAATGAACAGAACTGAGGCAGAGGAATAGACAACTGGATTGCTTTTGAGAAATTGTTCAAAACCTAAAATATCTTTCTTAAACAAAGAGTCATCTTTTACGTTGAAATATTCTTTCAGTGATGCTCATTCCTACAAATAACTATTTCTGAAGAACCAAAATTGTGGACCACAAAAAGACATAGAACTTTTAAAAGCAAAGTAAATGTGAGGCCTAAGGAGGCTGTATTTAGCACGATACTGCTCCTCTAAGAGGACATATATTTATGCATGTACATATATGTGATGACTGATATTTATGTAACACTTATTTCTAATATTCTTTATACAAAATTATAATTACCACATTACTGAAAACCTTGTTTAGTCTTATACACACTGTCTCAGATGATAGTTGATTTGTTCATGGCTAGATGGTACAGATAGTCAACTTGGAAGTCAGAAAGATCCAAATTTGAATTCTGCCTCAGATACTGTGTGACTTTGGACAAGTCACTTAAACATTTCAGCCTCAGTTTCCTCATCTATAAAACAAGCATAAAAATAATAGCTATCTCAGAGAGTTGTTGAGAAGATCAGATAAGATGACATATTTAAAAAACACTTTGCAAACCTTAAAAGGTTTATAAATTCTGACTATTGTATGTCTATTGGGTATGTCTAGTTGACTGAGCCCTAGTGTATAGTGTTAACTTCATGTTAAAAACTCACAGCTATGGTTAGTCATTTTATCATACATCCTAAGTCTACTGAGACTTCTTATTTCCTGCCCAGATCCCCAGCCTCTCCATGCATTGTTTCTTCTCTCATTACAACTATCTGATTTGTCAGCACAAGAAAATTTCACTTACTGAGCTACTTTCCTTATCTCCCAGATAATTAGCACAGGTGTTAAACATGAGGGGGAGGACAGAAAAAATGAGAAATGTTTCAGGAGTTTTTAATAATATAAGCCTACATTTTAAAGGTGTGAAAAGTGACATTTACAAGAAGAAAAAAACACATTTCTCACCAGGATCCTCAACACTTACCAACCCGCATCATTATACTTAGAGCTTATCTGAATGTTGTGATGGAGAAAAAATAGACTTGGAAACATGACATTGTTGATTACATACTGGTCAATAGACAGTAGGTTTGCAAAGGATGCTAGATTGAGATCTACAATAGACTTTAGAGATGATCACTTTCTGGTACCTGTGCTTTTATTCTCATTTCCTCTGCCTGGAATGCCTTGTACCAATTCGTGCCTCTTTAAATGGAATCATCACTTCAACAAACATTTAATAAAATCCTGTTTGTGGCAGCTAGGTGGCAGATGGATAGCATACTGGGCTTAGAATCAGGAAGGCTTACCTTCATGAGTTCAAATCTGACCTCAGACACTTAGTAGCTATATGACTGGGCAAATCACTTAGACCTGCTTGCCTTAGTTTCCTTGTCTGTAAAATGAGCTGGAGAATGAAATAGCAAATTACTCTAGTACTTTTTCCAAGAAAAACTCAAGAGTTATGAAGTCAGACATGACTTAAGAACAAAGGCACATGGCACTAGGGGGCTGTTTTTTGTTAGTTTTTTAGTAGGGGCATTTGGACCTGGTGCTAAGTACACATATGGCACAACAAATTTGGAAACTTCCCACTGATGCAGACTGGAAAGTCTGTAATTTATGGATTTAGAATTTCCTATGGGCACTGAGAAGTTAAGAAATTTACCCAGTCTTAAGACCAGAATGTATGAGAGGCAAAAATTGAACCTAGATCTTTTAGACTCTAAGACTAATCCTTTATTTATTATTAGGCTGTTTCTTGCTAAGATGAAAAATTGCATGGTCTCTGTTTCAAGGAACTTTTTATCTAGAGTATATGGGAGCAGGGGGAGGGAATGAGATAGATATACAAATAGCAATATTACAAGTTACAGCATGATTAAGTACATTAAAACTAGTCAGACGGAGAGGCCTGAGAAGTTTGAGAGAGAGATCATAAGCTCAAATGGCCTTTTACCAATGAAACCTTCTCCTCCTTCCACTGGAAAGCAATTTTCTTCTTCATCTAAATTTCACTTGTCTATGCCATTCATGTGTCACTTATTATTTATTGTCTTATAGTCATTCTGGACATGCTTGCTTCCTCATCTAGGGTAGACAATATTCTTGTGGGCAGAGATTCTATTCCATCATCTGTCTTTGACATTTAATATATCCTTTTATTCCACATAGTTCCTTGCCTGCTTTCTTCCATAGTGCTTAGAACAGTGCTTTACTGTTCTAAAGCAAGTGAATTAGTACATGAATGTTTTTCTTTTTGATTTTATTTTGCTTATGCAGCATAATAAATATGGAAATATGTTTAGAATAATTGTACACATTTAATATATATTGGATTATTTGCTGTGTAGAGGAGGGAGAAAACTATAGAACAGAAGATTTTGCAAGGGTGAATGTTGAAAACTATCTTTGCATGTATTTTGAAAAATAAAAAACTATTATAAAAAAAATAAAAAATTTTTAAAATGAGTGAATGAATGAATGATTTATCTTCCCTGCATTGGTTAACTTTGCCCCTGGTTTCCTAGTTTTAGATTGTATTCTTCATCCT
This sequence comes from Sminthopsis crassicaudata, assembly GCF_048593235.1. Lineage (NCBI taxonomy): Eukaryota > Metazoa > Chordata > Mammalia > Dasyuromorphia > Dasyuridae > Sminthopsis > Sminthopsis crassicaudata. The sequence goes on along the minus strand of NC_133617.1, from coordinate 226,633,696 downwards.
AGCTTACATCAAGCTCTGTTTTCTTTTGTGAAAAAATTGAAACAGTGAGTGCAGATAACAGAGCACTTAGGTATCCTCGAGTTTCTTAAGACACTTATAGAGTGAATAAGCCAAAAATATGTATTATGTCTAGAGTTCTGTGCTGAACATCATAAACATATTTGCTGACTTTGATTACCCTCTTTCTCATATGTATTACTAACTAGAGGAATACTTCATTTGTCCAGAGATCAGTTAATAAAAATAAAACAAAATAATGTTTATATATGTCAGACACTGCCCTAAGTGCTTTACATATATTGTCTCATTTGACCTTCACAACCCTGGGAAGTAGGTGCTGTTATTTCCATTTTACAGTTGAGGAAACTGAGCAGAGAGAGACTAAGACACAGCTAGTAAGCTTTAAAGATCAGATTTGAATTCAGGTTTTTGTTGAATAAGTGAAGTCACTGAAGCAGCAAGGTGGTACAATGGAGAAATTATGCAACCTGGAATCAGGAAGACTCAATTTCCTGAGTTCAAATCAGCTGTTGATTAGCTGGGCAAGTCATTTAACCCTGTTTGTCACAGTTTTCTCAATTGTAAAATGAGCTGGAAAAGGAAATAGCAAACTACTTTAGCATCCCTGCCAAGAAAAACTCTCAAAAGGGTCATGAAGACTTGGACACAATGGAACTAAACAGCAACAACTTCTTGACTCTAGGTCCCCAAAGTCTCTAAGATACAGCTGAGGATAGGTACATGATAAAGACTGCTAGCTCCTCTCATGCTGGCTTCTTCCCAGCCTTTTTCCTTTATGTCTGTGGAATTTCAAGCATCTTTTCTCTTAATGCAGGAGGTCAAAAAGAGATTGAAGCATCCAAGAGACTATAGAGATAAAAAGACTGAAGAGAATAGATCTCTTCTCTCTAGCTGTACAACTCCACCTACCCTTCATATAGCTGTGGGGCATTTGATCTCCACCAAAGAGGAGAGAGCTCCATACTGATGGAAGCTTTGGGGTTCAGGTTACATTCCTCCTTGGGGGGAAATTCCTTGCAGTCCTTTGAAAAAGGCAAGTGAAAAAGCTATAACTTTAAAATATTAAAAACAACAACAACTTATAACTTTGTATTGCTTTAAAATAATAGAGATAATTTTCCTGGAATCTCAGGTAACCAAATTTTAGTACTATTAATACTGAAATAAAACAAATGAACACTAACAGGACATGTAGTAGACATGGCAAGGTCTCACCTGGGAAGCTACTGCAGTGGCAGCATGTCTAACTATGTACAGAATATTACACATGCACCTTTCAAAAGTACATTCATGTCCATGGTATGTAACTATCATCAAAAACAATAAGCAATAGCAAAGAAAGCTAGCAAATCACAATAACACTAAGTCCGTTTTTAAATTACAATTTAATTATAAGCTGTAGCATATTCACAGAAAAGATTAACAAGCAAATATTGTGGTAGCATGTTACACATGTATCTAGGCAACAAAACTGGAGACTGTCCATAGGAAATGCACCTTCTATATTTACTTCTGCACAGGTGAATTGCTGAATATTTGAGTAGATTTGATTTTTATTTTGCAATTATATTCATTTGACTTTTTTGTGTTATATTCATGCCCCAGATCTTTTTCAAATAAACTATACTTTACTCACGACTCTCTCATTTTGACTTTATAAGCCCCTATAAAAATTTTACATGTCTTTATTAAAATTAATCAGCCTAATCTGCTCTCTCTCTCTCTCTCTCTCTCTCTCTCTCTCTCTCTCTCTCTCTCTCTCTCTCTCTCTCTCTCTCTCCTCTGTTTCTCTCTGTGTGTCTCTCTGTCTCTGTCTCTCTCTTTCTGTCTCTGTGTTTCTCTCTTTTTCTCTTTCTTTGTATGTGTCTCACTCTTCCCTTCTCTTTCTCTTCCTCTGTATATGTATGCATGTATGTTTGTGTGTGTATATATATATATATATATATATATACATATTTATGCACACATGCACAGACATATGTATATATACGTTTGTTATTATTGTTTAATTATTTTAGTTATAGCCAACTCTTCATGACCTCATTTGGAGTTTTCTTGGCAAAAATATTGGAGTAGTTTACCAGTTCCTTCTCCAGAATAATTTTACAGATGAGGAAACTGAAGCAAATAGGTTTAAGTGACTTGCTCAGGGTCAAATAGCTAGTAAAGTGTCTGAAGTAATTGTCATCAGGAAGATGAATCTTTTTAAATGTTCTATCCAGTGTGGCATCTAGTTTGCTTTGTGTGTGTGTGTGTGTAATCAAAACTATTATACAGCATGTTAGCTATCCCTTGTAGTTCTGTGTTTTCTCCAAATTTGATCAATCAATTTTTTTGTCAACAAGAATTTAAGTGCTTCCTATGAATTCAGTTTGCAGGAGATGCAAAGATAAAAGTGATATTGTCCTTGCTTTAAAGTCCAGCTTCTTAAACTAGGATCCACTATCCCAAATGGGATCTTATAACCGAATAAGGGAGTTGTAGAATTATTATGAGTAAATGTTTGATTTCTAAACCTATTTTACATACCTACATGCCTGGGTCACATAAAAATTTTCTTGGATGAAGAGGGATCACAAGTATTAAAAGTTTAAGAAGTCCATCTCTAGATTTATGATGAAAAATTATATCCTTATCCAGAGAAAAAACTGATTGTATCTGAATGTAGATTGAAGCATGCTTTTTTAACTTTATTTTTCTTGAGTGTTCCTTTTTTGGGGGGGAAAGATCTATGATTTCTTTCTCGACGTGACTTCTATGGAATTATTTTGCATAACTTCACATGTGCTGCCTCAATGAGGGGAAAGCAGGGGAGGAAAGGAGAGAATCTGGAACTCAAACTTTTCAAAACAAATGTCAAAAATTGTTTTACATGTAGCCGGGGAAAATAAAAATGTTAAATAGAAAAAAAAGGAAGCCCTTTTCTAAAGGAGACAATTGAAAAGACAACTTGTATATATATTGTATATACACATTAACTACATGGTTAATAAATACAAAGTGATTTGGGGGTAGTCCCATAATCAGACCAATGCTTTAGGGAAATCATCCTTGCAGCTATGTAGGAATAGTTTTGAAGTAGCAAAACGGACCAATTGGAAGATCACTGCAACAGTCCAAGCAAGAAGTAGTTGTATGAACATGGAGGATGGATGAGCTAATTTACTAGTGCTGAGACAACCATATCAGTCTGTCACTTTCACACCGTGAGTTTTGGCCAGCAAGCAGAGATCATGCTGTCTACAATAGCATTACATTTCTGACTTCATGTGATTCAAAATGCATCTCTAAAGACAAAAAGGTATCTTCAAGGTTTCTATTACCCTTAGAATCATATGGAAGGTATTTTTAATCTTGGCAAAATTTAGAATTTATAAAACCTGGAATTGAAGAAAACCTATTCTGGCTTAAAGATGGCATTAAATATCTTAAAGATATTTGTTGGAATTAGTTTTATAGAACATCCTTCTTTTTTACTGACCCTCTTCTCTACAACACAGGAAGACAACATATGACCACACTGGGCAGACATAGATTTCAAGTTTTCTCACTTGTCTCCATTATGCTATGTAAATAGATGAAGTTAGTTTTCCACACATCCATTATATTCTTCTGGATTTTAAAGTGTAACATACTGAGCTTCATAAAAGAATCTATTTTGTGTATGTGGGAGGGAGTCTATGAGTCTGTGATGGAATTGGTGGGGAAGGATGAGGGATAAAAGAGGGGAGAGGCTCTGTAATACACCAGTGATTCTTCACTAAGATTCAGCCTTCCCTGCAGTCAATTTGGGAGTGCTGATTTGGCTTCTGTGCCTGGGTGTTCACAGTCCACAAAGCTGTGTCTGTGTTCAAGGAAGTATGCAATCCCACCGCGATAAAGAAGCACAGGTCTCCTGTGAATGTTATTCCCCCAGACTCCAGAGCATCTTAGAAACAGTAGCTAAGCAATCTTCATTCACATGCACCCAAGACAGGTGAGGTAACAGATGAAAAGCTTGATATTTAAAGCTATAATATCAATGTAATTTTTAAAAACAAACTTGCATTTTATAGAGCTAGTAAGCTTTTGCAACAATTCTCCAGAATTTGGAAATGGAATCCTTGATGGATTTTAGGAATGTATTATATATTAAAACTGCAAGCAGAATCATCAAAGGGAAAACATACATTTGGGACATAGATACAAAAAAGGCTGTCAGCCAATTTAAAACAATAACAACAATAGTACTGTACCTGAAGTAAAGAGAAAGCAGAATCATGGAATCTCAAAGTCTGAAATGATATTAGAGGCTATCTTGTATAACTCACACTTGAGTAAAAACCCCTTCGATATTATCTGTCATAAATGGTCATCCAGTTTTTCCTTAAAGACATACAGTAAAGGGAAAACCATTGTCTCTGAAGTCAATCCATTATACTTTTGAATAACTATCAGGAAGCTTCCTTGTCTTACTACTCCCATGTCATTGTTGAAAAGCAGTCTAAATCTTCCTTCTTGTAACTTATACTCATTGCTCCTAGCAGAAGTTTTAATCAAAATGGAAAAATCTAAGTCATTTTCCTGGATAATCCTTAAAATAATTGAAGATAGTTATTGGACCTTTCACTCACCCCTTTCTCCATCTTTAGGTCTACTCTTTAAATATACCACATGGTTTGAGTAACAGGGAAGGAGATGCTAGCAAAAAGAAGTTATATTGAGATTCTTGTATTTTTTTTAAAAAAGAAAGATCTTAATAGAGTAGCTATTTATTAAATGGAATCTGAATCTAAGTAGGGAAAGGCTCACCAAATGTAAAGCAATAATATGGAGTGGCAGACAAGGAAAAAAGAGAATTATCACTGAAGTCAATCTGGTGTTACATCAGAAAAGATAATAGACTTGTAATAATGCTAAATACCTATATGTGAATGAAATTGAGCAAATCAAAGAACATGAATTATACTGCCTGTGCTTGGCATTGTCCTATAAAAAAAAGTACATAATGTGCATTAAAATAGTCCTCTGGTGATGGATAAAATACTCAAAAATCCAAAGAGTCATTTTATTCTCTATTAGACGCAGTTAACAGAGAACTTATTTTAGCTGTATGCAGAATTTAATATGCATAGAGGTACCATCATCCCTAGGGGTAAATTTAGTCTTGAGCGGCTGTTGTGTTAACAGTTGTGACTGCTTGTGTGAGGAGAGCTGCCGATGGAAGAAGCTCTCACCATGGCTGGCGATGTTAAGATAGACTTCCTGAAAACTGAATCATAGTTAGAAAAAGATAGTAGCAAGAAGAGGCAGCCAAAGAAAGACTGTGGGACACCAACTTGACCTACTTAACACCTACTAGATTTTTTAATTTGAAATTTATTTTTTGCTTCTAGAGATAGCAGTTGTGTTCTAAGCTCAATCGTTTGGAGAATATAATCCTCATCAAAATGTTATTATCTCATCAAAATGAACACAGTGACTGGCCCTTTGATTTGGGAGTGCCCTTTAAAAATCACAAAGGACTGTGTGAATATAGAAAGATGGCAATTTCCCTAAGCAATAAGTCAGGTATACTAATCAAATGTCTAGCTGTGAGCAGGTGGTACAGTGGATATAGCAGTAGATGTGGAGTTAGGGAAACCTGAATTCAATCTTGACCCCAGACACTTACTAGCTGTGGGATGGGAATATCATTTAACCTCTTTGCCTCAGTTTTTCATCTGTAAAATAGCAATAATAATAGCACCTGCTCCATGAAGAAGTTAAGGCTCAAATGAGATGCTATCTCTAAAGCATTTTGCAAATAAAACGTGTTACATAACTATTATTATTATTATTATTGGTACTTATTGCTATCTTTGTATAGTTACAGAGAAAAATCAAGACAAAACATCACAAGTGAGTATGCTCACTTCCAAAGGCATGGGCAATTTATCAGATCTTTTCATCATAATTAATTATATGGTGTGGTGATTAATAATTTGGTGGCTTGGTGGTCAGTGAAGCTAGGTGATGCAATGAATAGAATACCAGGTCTGGAGTTAGGCAGACCCATTTTCCTGTGTTTAAATCTGACCTCAGACACTTACTAGTTATATGACCCCAGACAAGTCACTTACCCCGTTTGTCTCAGTTTCTTCATTCGTAAAATGAGTTGGACAAGGAATAGCAAACCATTTCAGTATCTTTGCCAATAAAATCCCAAATAAGATTACAAAAAAATTGTACATGACTGAAATAATTCAACAATTACAAAGAAAAATGGGAAAAACTATCTAAAACTAGAGTGAGAAACTCGGCAGATCCATATGAAGGTTCACTAAATGCCAGCTAGCATCACAAATGATCTCTAAATATTTTTATTTACATGTAACATTAAAGTTAAGTATTTTAATATGTCATAAATAATTAACTTTAACATTTTTCTTAATCTTATGCCTTTTATAAACTTGTGATCTTGTGCCTACTAATGTTATGCTAATGATGAAATGAATATCAATATCAAACTATTATACTGATGGTGGAGTGAATAAGGCACTAACAGAAAGACCCCAACAAAAACCAGGTCTGGTAGTTAGGTAGGTCATAAGGAGGGATATTAACAAGAGAGGACCTGAATTACTATATACAATCTGGAAGCCAAACCCTTCCCAAAGGCAAGCAGAGAGAACTGATAGGGTTACTTGCAAAGCCAAAATCATGATGACCCCACAGTTTACTGTATCTTATCTGAAGTCCAACATTATATGTCTTCTATAAAAGACCTATTGTAATTCTCCTATTAAATTTCTTTAGGAATTTAACCCATCTTATGGAGTCTAGAGTTCATTAGGAACTTACCAATCTTTAATAGCATTTTTCCCCTAATAAATTATGAGTTCTGCTGGGAAACTTAGCTCTTGTCTTTCCCATTGTTAATTGCTAAAACTCCTTTTCTTTGCTAAAACAAAAACAAAAATAAAAAAACCAACACATATGGATTTAACCTGCTGTTAGCAGTGTAATAAAATCTTTTCCTCTTGATTTGGAGATGGTCTAGGTCTACAAATTCTTTGGAAACAGCCAGCAACATTTGCTGAGACCTCAATATACTTTTGGAGTTCAAAACCCCTCTTTCCAACATTTGGTGGTAAACATTCATCATTTTGGTAGCCCTGTAGAAGGAGAAACAACTCCAAAACCTCATCACTAATATTATGATCATTATGAACTTTATTTCATATCTTTCCATGATCTTTTTATCTTAAACAAATTTTAGTCCTTGTTCCTAATGCTAATTAATAGCAATAATTATTTGTCTGTACAGCATGATAGCATTATTCCACACAAGTAGAGTCCACACTAGAAATGGCAAAACAATTTGATTCAAGGCATTCCCTGAATTAGGTCAATCAGATAGCACCCAATCATGTTAAGTGGCCATGGAGCCCTGGAGAAAAAAAACAAAACTGGGTTTTTGCTAAGAACTTGCACTATCTAGAGGAATGGGACTAAAAATGTGGGAGCCTCTTATCTTTTGACAAGAAGAATGTCAGTGGATTTTGGACACCAAATTATGTGTTTGAGATTTGCTGAGTTACTGTTTGCAACTTGTCTCATTTGAGTAAGAAAAAATATTAGGTTACATATTTCTTGTCAAGGAGAAGGCCAGAGGATTTCAAGCACCAAATGAGTACTTGAGGTACAGCACCAATGCTGGGATTCAGTCATGTGAAGAATTCACAGTAGCCATTCTCTTTGGCAAAAGGAAGGTTTATTTAGGAGAAGAGGTTACAGATGAAATGAAAAGATACAATAGACACTAGGAATGGTAAATATGAAGTAGATATGCTAAGTGGACAAGAGGGTTGCCAATGAAAGTAGTTTGGAAGAATCCACTAAAGAAATAAGCCATGAGTGAGAGTACTCCATTGATTGACAAACTATAAGGGGCTGTAAGGTTAGCTTGAACCCCATCAGTGTTCCTCCCTGCTTGCCTCAGGGAGTAATCTTATCAGTACTTCAGTCTTTATCTGATAACCCTATCTAGTTACTTAGGACCTCATTTTATATATATATATATATATATATATATATACATATATATATATATATACACACACATATATATATACATATATATACACATATATATACATATATATAATGTAGTAATTTCTTTCAATAGTAAAAATGATTTAATTCAATAATTATATATCAAATTCCTATTATATATAAAGTACTTTGGGGTTGGAACTACCAAACCAAATGCTAATATGTCCATACCCTAAAGAATCTTACATATTCTATCAAAATGATATCATTTATTATTTCAAATGTTATTTTTATATGTTATTTCAAACGTTGAAGTAAAAGATATATGACTTGTTGACAACACTATTCAAAATATTTAATATGATGGTACTAGGCAATTTTTCTAAATTATGTGTGCCACATTTTAATGTTTAATTTAATTCTTTATTATTTATTTATTATTATATTTATTATGATATATATTATTATGTTTATTATATATTATATTTATTTATTATTATTTATTATTCTTTATTATCATTTATGTTAGATTCATACCTTTAATGTTCGTTTTAAGTCACCATAGACGCCATAGAGAGGAGTAAAAGCAATTTCTTTGGATTGCTGGAAATTGTTCATTAAAGATAATTCAATTTGAGAATAATAAATCCTTTACTTATATTTTAACCATTACTAGAGGAGTAAGCAAAGGAAAATAGGAAAATAAGTTGTTTATACCTTTCACATGATACTTGTTATTTCAACCATTTTCATCCTTAATCCTTTTATTTGGCTTCATATACTAAATCTTATTCCTCATGAAATGGAATGAGCCAAAATTCCAGATATAAGGAATCTTCTTTTAATAGAGACCCAATGGATATGATAAAAAAAATTTAAGAAAAAATGATTCCAGCTCAAAATCTAATGGATAATATCCTGATTCAAGCTCTGAAGTAAACTGGATAAATAGAGATTGAAAACTGGGCAATTTGTAAATAAAATGAGATTAAGAGTAACCAGACTCAAGGCATTCTTCATATTTGAAAGAAAAAAGTTAAAAGTGGGGAGAAGGGGTAATTATAAATTAAAATTTTTAAATTTTGAAACCAAAGAAAAAACATTTCTAAACATTAATCTGGTACAGGTGTCTTTGACACAGAGCTTGCTTTAAACAACAACAACAACAACAACAACAACAACAACAACAACAACAACAACAACAACAAAATTAAATGCATACAATATATTCAAAGCAGTCCTGTTTGTCTCTTAGCTTTGGAATTTCCTTCTATTCTCTTCTGTACATTAAAAAAAGTGTTTCAACCTGGAAGATGAATGGATGTCCATCAATTGGAGAATGGTTGGGTAAATTATGGTATATGAAGGTTATGGAATATTATTGCTCTGTAAGAAATGACCAGCAGGAGGAATACAGAGAGGCTTGGAGAGACTTACATCAACTGATCCTGAGTGAAATGAACAGAACCAGAAGATCGCTGTACACTTCAGTGTTGTATGAGGATGTATTCTGATGGAAGTGGATATCTTCAACATAAAGAAGATCCAACTCACTTCCAGTTGATCAATGATGGACAGAAACAACTACACTCAGAGAAGGAACACTGGGAAGTGAATGTAAATTGTTAGCACTACTGTCTATCTACCCAGGTTACTTACACCTTCGGAATCTAATACTTAATGTGCAACAAGAAAATGGGATTTACACACATATATTGTATCTAGGTTATATTGTAACACATGTAAAATATATGGGATTGCCTATCATCAAGGGGAGGGAGTAGAGGGAGGGAGGGGATAATTTGGAAAAATGAATACAAGGGATAATGTTATAAAAAAATTACTCATGCATATATAATGTCAAAAAATTATAAATAAAATTTAAAAAAGTGTTTCAAGGACTTTGCTTTATTTTCTTTTTATGTTACACTATCATAAGATCTTTTCCCAAAATAAAGAAAAACACATTCTTTGTAGCAAATAAGCATAGTCAAGCAAAAACAAATCTATACATTTGCCATATCTAAAAATAACATTCATATTACTAACTTCCCCTATTCTCTCCCAGTAAAAAAACAAGAAGAAAGAAAAAAAATCTCATAAATTTGGTCAATCAAAATGAATCTACATCATGGTCATGTCCAGATATCTCATTCTACCCTTTGAATTCATTGATTCTCTGGCAAGTGTTATTTCACAGGAAAAAAGAAACATTATTATAATTCTTTTGGAGAAATTGTTGGTTATTGCATTGATCATAATTCTTAAGTCTTTTGAAGTTATTTTTACTTTACAGTGTTATCCTTGTATAATTTGTTCCCTTGGTTCTACTCACTTATCTGTACAAGATAGCACAAGACTTCCCAGTTTCTTCAAAATCCTCCCTTTGATAATTTCTTATTGTGCAATATTGCACTATGTTCACATATTATAACTTACTGAACCATTCTAAAAATGTGAAGAGAATAAAATTTTAAGTTTAAAAGAACGTCAAAATAAAGTAAAACATTTCTGTAGCATTCTAAGCTCTGAAAAGTTCTTTCTTTATACCAATTATAATGTCCATTTTGTTATTCAATCACATTCGATTCTTCATGACTCCATTTGAGATTTTCTTGGCAAAGATACTAAAGTGGTTTGCCATTTACTTCTCCACTTTATTTTACAAATGAGCAACTGAGGCAAACAGCATTAAGTGACATGTACAAGGTTACACAGCTAGTAATTGTCTGAGGGGACGTTTCAACTCAGATTTTCCTAACCTCAGACTCCATTCACTTAGCCACTTAGCTGCCTAGAATCTCCATTTTACAGAGAACCAAACTGAATGTATAGCTCTTTACCAAGGTGACATAAATAGTTAATTTAGGTACTGAGATCCAAACCTGTCTAACTTAAATATTATGCTAATCATTATAATTTCTCTTATACTATCTACTCCAGTTTATTATTTGATGTAATCACTGGAGACTTTTTTAGGTTATGGGCCAAACTGCTTGATATACTCAGTCAAGATTATAAGGACAACTGTGTGTGACTCTTCTATTCTATTCCTTATATAAAGCTAGCCTGTTTCTGAAATTATTTTAAAGCCCTTTGTGTGTATGTGTGTGTGTGTGTGTGTCTGTCTGAGTGTATGTGTGTACATGCACATTTGTATGGGCATGCTATAAACCTGGAAAAGAAGGAAGGAAAGAAATATTTATTAAGTGTTTAATATGTGCCAGATATCATGCTAAGCACCAGGGAGACAAATACAAACAAAAAGAAATATAGTCCCTGCCCTCAAGAAGCTTATATTCTAATGAAAGAAGACAATTTACCAAAGGGAACTGAAAAGCTGGGGAAGAGGGTGATGAAGATCCTGGGCTCTGGGTCATAATTATGAAGCTTGAACCAGAGTTAGGAGAGGTATGAATGCCAACTTGGGCTCCTTTCCTAAAAAAGAATAGTGGTCCCTGGACAAATTTATCAATGGGAGTTTGGGTGGCGTCTTACAGAAGGCTATTCCAAGTTAAGAAGCTGCAAAGGTGGCTGGATATGACAGGATGACAAAAACCACATGTCTAGGTTCATCCCCTTACATACTTAGGTACTCTTCTTTTTCCCCTTACAATCTCTACATAGTTTCATCACACTATATCAAGATCATGAAACTTATAAGTATTTAATTGGAGTAGTAAAAGGAAACATAAGTACATTTTAATCAGTGCATTAACTCTGCTTATAACAAATTGTAACTTTTCTTTAGTTCCTACCTAAAATTTTAAGCAACACAGAAGATGATAACTTGGAAATAAAGTACTCCATTGTCTATATTTCTATCTATCAGCTTTGCTGGGGAATAAGCAAGGGCAATTCACTCTTTAAGAGGTGTAGTTATCTACCTACACTGTTCAGTGAAGAAATAACAAGGTACCTTGGGTTTTCTTCAGGGTGTTGTTTTAGCTTATTCAAAAGGGAAGGCAGCCTCTATCAATTTCACTTTTCCCTCTCATTTCCCTAGCATAAAATCAGGTTCACAAATATATTTCTGGGAAAAAATCATTTAGAACAGAAGTTCTTAATTTGGGTACAATTTGACCCTTATATTTCAGAAGGTACATGAACACAGAGAGTAAGAGATAACATCTTTATCTTCAATAATTTAGTTGTTCCTTCAATTATGAATGTAGGCAACAATGTGTAGGGGTTTATAGACTTCACTAGACTAGCAATGGGTTCAGTGATACACAAAAAGATTAAGAACTTCTGTTTCAGAAGTGCTATCAATCTTATCTCTTATCTATTCAGGTCTTAAGAACTATTGGGAATGAAGCAAACAAGATGGTTTGATTGAGTAAAGAGTAACTTGCTTAAACTCCCCAAGAGAGTGGATATTGAGCTTTTATTTTTTAAATGTCATAGTAGAAAGACTTATGAAAAAACATTGCTTTGTGACACTACAAAAGAGGTACTGCTGTATTCTCTATTTCTCAGAACAGTGGAGAAATCCTTGCTCCATGAAATCTTACAGTAAAGATATGCGGTTGTAGATATGTTAACAATAGTCTCAATATTACCAATCAAGATTTTTGAATGAGTGGAGGAAACCTGCATTTGATAATGGGGGAAAACCCAGTCAAACTAAAAACAAACCACTAATCAATTGAGTCGGTAGGATAGTATTGCTAATTATTTCATGTAGACACTTTTCCTTTCTGCTTTGTTAATCTACCTGGACTCTTCTAAAAGCCTGTTACTTCCTTCAATCTAAAGCAACAAATCATTTCAATGGACTGGATTACTTAAACTATTTTTTTATCCCTACTAGCTCTTTCTTATTTCCATTTTTCTCAGTCTATTCCCCCAAGTTCTACTCAAAATGTACCCATTTCTTTCACCTTATTCTTTGGAATGCCTATTTCATAGGTAATAAACTTGCTTTCATCTCAGAACTTTTCCTTTCCCACTTCTTCCATTTTCTTCCATTCATTGAATTTGCTCCTTCCAGATGACACAACTTCCCTGGACACCCTTTCTAGTACTGTTTGCCTCTTTATTTGTTCCCCCAACTCAGTGGCTGAAGCAGGAGAGTTGGAATACTCTTTGCTTGATCTCTATCACTCAGTAACTTTCTTTCTCAATCCATATTTACTCAATCAAGATTCTGTTGGCTATCTATTGATGTCAGGATATTTACTTTTCTTTCTCAGACAATTCATAGCCTGACTCATGGACTTTCTCTCCTCTTCAACTTCCCTATACTAGGGAAACATGAACATGCAGATTGATACTCCCTCAGACACCTTAACTTCCTACTTTCTCAATTTACTCATTTCCCAAGGCCTGCTCCTCTACCCACTGCAACTACATACAGAGATAGTCATACTGTTGATCTTGCTATCACCCACAAAAGTTCCATTTCCACTTTCATAAATTTTAAAATTCCCTTATTTGCTCACAATCTGTTGTCATTTTACCTCTCCCTCTGTCTTGCAACTCTAAACTCTGTTCTTTTTTCTCAGCATGACTTCCATTGTCTTGACTTCTTAATTCTTTCCTACATAATCATCCCTACACCCATCATACTGTCCCTTTTGATCCCTTGTTAAACAAATTCAGCTATACACTATCCATTCTCCAGAGTAAATCTGTCAAATCTTTTCATTCTTCCTCAAACTATTCAGAGTTCTCCATTACTCACTCTCTCAGGTGAGAACCTACTTCACTGAAAAAAATGGAAACCATTCACTAAGAACTTCTTGTCTTTTAAATACTTGTCACTCAAAAGCTTCTCATTGATATCTCCTCCTTTAGTCCTGTCTCACATGAAGAAGTAATCCTGCTTATTGCCAAGATTAATCATTCAATATGCATAAATCATTCCATTCCATCCTATCTTCTCCAGCATAATTCCCCTTCTATCATTTCTATTCTCCACCAGTCTTCAATTTCTACCTACTGCTTCTTTCCTCATCACCTGAAAACATAGTCTTATCTTTTATTCTCAGAAAACTCTCATTTGACTGTCTATCCCTTCTAGCTATCAACCCATATGTCTCTACCCTTTTGTATCTAAACTCTTTGAGAAGACACTGATAATTAATTTTTGTGTTGCTTCTCTTTAGGCTTTTGTGACATTTTCTCTCTAGGTTCTTTTCCTTCTCAGTCTCCTTTATTTAATCTTAATCCAAGTCACATCCCCAAGCCACAGATTACTCAAGATACTATACTGGACTCTTTTTTTTTTTTTTTTTTTTTCGCCTTTATATTGTTTCAATCACTTGTCAGTTCCCCCGGACTCACTTGTCTCTAAGCTGATGATCCCACCACATCTACTTATTCAGTGCTGACTTCTCTTTTTTAATCTCTCATTTCCACCTGTTTATATTGGCTATCACCAACTAGATGTAGACATCCTAAATTTAACATGTTAAAATTTGAACTCATTATCTTCACTCCCTCTTCCTAATTTTTCTTTCTATGATTTCACTCCCCTAGGCTCTCAACCAGGTGTCACACTTGAATTTTCAATCTTTTCCCTCTTTATATGGAATCTGTTGCTAAATTATGTTATTTCTATATTCATAATATCTCTTTTATTTACTTGCTTTTCTCCTACAATCTTGTCTAGATCAGAAGTATTATACTAGCTTCCCACTAGCTGAAAGGGCCCACAAAATTCCAAAGTGCAGCTTGAATCAGATCTGTTTCTATGTAAGACTGATAACACTGGTAGACCTTTCTCACCTTTGTCTGGACCATTATGATAGCTTTCTGGTTGGTCATCCTTCCTCAAATTTCTACCTACTCATCTATTCCTCACTCAGCCACTGCAAACTGTCAAATTGATTTTCCAAAAGCATAGTTCTGACTATGTTATTCCCTTAGTCAATAAATTCCAGCAGTTCCCCATCACTTCCAGAATGAAATATAAAATGCTCTCTTTGGTGTCCAAAGACCTTCAATACTTCGGTATTTCAGGTATTGACTCAGATAAGACTTCCAGAAGAAGATCATTCTTATCTGACACTGGTCTCTTTACTGTTTCTTGACAAAATACTCCATTTCAAAATTGGATATTTTTACTGGATATTGAATTCCCTCCCTCCTTAACTAATTCTGTCTCCTTCCCCATTTGAAGTTTTCTTGGCAAAGATAGTGGAGTGTATTGTCATATCCTTCTCTAGCTCATTTTACAGATGAGGAAACTAAAGCAAACTGGATTAAGTGACTTGTCCAGGATCACACATTTAGTAAATGTCTGAAGCCCAATATTAATTCAAGAGGATCAGTATTCCTTACTCCAAGCATCTAGCTGTCCAGGATCTATTTTTTCCCCCACTTATCTCTTTGGAGCTTTCCCTGGCACACTATAGGTATTTAGTAAGTGCTTGTTGGCTAACTCCTCTCAGAATCTGAATGTTGAAAATCCTATAAAAATAAAAAGAATTAGATGACTTTCTGGTAATTCATCCCCTTTCAGAAGACTTTTAGAGCCCAGAGAAATCCTCTAATTTGTGTCATGTGGTAGTGAATCAAGAATTTTGCTCCTTCGAAGAGGAGAAAGTAAAAATATTAAAAGCTTTCTGAGTTATGTTGAAAAATAAAATTGTATCTGTCAACTCCCAGGCTAATGACTTTTCAGAAATCTTTATAACCTTATGCCCTTAGCCAAAGACTTTTCAAATTGATTTTTTGTGTGAGAAGAAAAAAAAAAGAGAGACAAAAATGGAAAATGTTTCTGTTAAAGTCACTTACACAAAATAACCCATTAGCTTGTTTTGCTATTTCATTGGGAAAGAGGACAGTGAATAAATTTCAGTGGCAGCATGGGCCTAGATTCTGTTTTAAGTGGTTCAATAAGATCTATAATGTTATAACTTACAATGCTGAGGCAAGAGCTTAAAAATCTTCATCAGACTATATACAAGCCAATCATTTTTTCATTCTTGCCACAATTTCTTTTCTGCAAAGAAATTCTTCAGATGGATTGGAGGTTATAAAGGGAATGGGGAACTTTTTGTCAGAGATTGATCAGCAGAGCTGGACAGAATGCTAGGCATTAATTCCCTCCATGATGTAGATGAGGAAACTGATGCTTAAATATGTGAAATAAATATGCCATTGTGGCAGATAATACTTCATAATCTACTCAGTAATAGCGTAATAGGAAATGGTTTGAAGTTAGCACATATCTCAGGTACAAAGAAGGACTGGAGGAAGGAATATTTTTCTCTTATTATCTACTGGATCCCCATTGGCTATTTCCCTCTATTTTTTAGAGCATCTGTGACTATCATTTCTTTCTTTTTTTAAAATTTATAATAGTACTTTATGTAGTATCAAATAAATGGAAACAAAGTAGATGCCCATCAATTGAGAAATAATTAAATACTCCAATATATGAATACATATTAGTTGTACCATAAAAATATGAAAACCCAAAACATAAATTACTTATAAAAGAACCTCCTGTTTGATAATTAACATTTCTTTTCAATTAACTTTTAAACACCAGGTACTTTTTACAAAGGAATATTTACTTCACAAATATAATGAGAACAAAGGTAAAACATTTTCTCCAATAGTTCTAGGGTCTATTCTTCCCTATAGCAGCTTAGTCTCTAGAAAAAATAAGTTTTAAACTTAGTTCCTTTTTTGCATAGCATTGGTTCCACCTTTCAAGTTTAGGTCCAAAGTATGGTCCTTATTTCAACTTTTGCTGGCATGGAATCAAATGGTTACTCCCCATAAATCCTTGCTCATCCTTACTGGGTCGGTGGAAATATTCATAGTGGATCCCAACTTTTTCATTCTTGTGGCTCAGGGTACTGACCAATTTGGAGATTTTATTCCCTGCATCTAGAATAGAAAGGAGTAACAACAAAAAGCCTAGAGGGTCCCTTGAGATGGAGGTGGGGCAGAGGGATAGGAAAATATATGGATGGGAAAGTATATTTTTTAAAGTCTTTTTCCTTAGAGTAGAAGTGTCAAACACTTGGCTAGCTGGCAATATGTCTAATTGAAGCTCAAATCAGATTAAAATCTCCTTAAATTTAAAAAGTTCCTGACTTTAATGTGTTAATATATCATTTTAAAAAAAGTAAATACCTAAACACCTGTGGTTTTCTAAGGCAATATGTGACTCACAAGGATCCTTATGTTTTAGTGGTCTCTGTATTTGAGTCAAACACCTTGCTTTACAGTTTCTAAACAGAATCAATTAGTGAGTAACCTCATTTGTCCAGGAATGAATTAACGAGATGGCCAAAGTCGATATGATCCTTTTTGAAGATGCAAAGAGATCTATATATCCTATCAGTTTATCTGTGTAGCCAACTACAACCATTTAAAGAACACCCATTCATTTTCAGTCTCTCCAAGGCACTATCATCATAATGATGCTTCCAGAATTCATCTTCTTGGCACCTTCTATGTAGAGATATGTCAAATGAGTAAGCTGATAGCATCTGCATAGTTACCAGACATCCACTCCTCATTATTTAGAAAATAAATATAAAATGTCATCAACTAAGGACAATGTTTAGAAGAGTTTATAATTTCTTTATAATAATTATATAATAATAATTTATAATAATTAGTGGGGTATATGGAATGTTCAGGGAGAATTAGTATCTCTGGTGTGAGAACCTGATGAGCTCTTTTCAGGGCTTTTCATCCAACATTGGTATCTGGCTATTACCCAACTCTCACCTGTGGCTCCTAGAAGCTATAACATAAAAATTTTCACACCTTGGTAAAATGATCTCTACAGAGAGTATTCAGCCCCAAGCTTGAAAGTGAATTAAGGGAATGTTTACTCCAAGCATGAAACTTACCCCAGCAGATTGGGCAGATGAGAAAAATTTGTCCGCAGCAGCCGTGAAGGTGGCTAAAGCAGGCACTATGGAGCTCTTAGAGTTTGGTCAGACATTGAAGACCCCAAGATCAGCCATTGCATCCTGGACCAAAAAAGTCATTTTGACTTTTGTCTTGCCCTTGACTTCAGTGATTCTGAAGAGAGAGTGAGGTTGATGGCTTTGTTTAACTCTGTCTCATTTAAACAACAAATAATATTAAATAGTACTTTAGTGCTTCTTAGATTTAAGATTAATTTACAAATGTAGATAAAAAGCTTTCTCATTCTCTGCTATTTTTGTGAGAACAAAGATTTAGGGTTGAAAGGAATTTTAGAAGTCATCTTCTCCAATCACCTCATTTTACAAAGAAACAAAAGTCCAAGCTTCACAGATAGCAAATAGTTGATTTAATATTTGAACTAAGGTCTTCTGCCAATACATCCAGTTATTTTTCTGTCCTACCATATGACTAAATGATCAACTCAAGGTATTGAGGTTGGGAAGGGGACAGCAGAAGTTTGGGGTCACAGACTGGTGTGGCAAGGTGTATCAAAAGAATTTGCAGGTTTGAACCCATTTCCTTAGCCAATGGGTAAAGTTTATTGTAATTGTAATGCTATTACAAGCTGTCTGATTTCTAAGAGAATTCAGCAGAGAAACAGAAGCAAGAAGACACATTTATCCAACTTTCTATCATTGATGTGCTAATTCTCCAGCTCAGAAGTGTTCTCCAGAACTTGGTTCTCACTGACCAGCATATTATCACTCTTACCTCAGGAATTTGATCTGTGAGACTATTCTGAGACCAGAAGTTATCTGACAGTCAACAATGAATTGAGGAGTGGTCTATTCAAAATGAGACAGATTGTTGTTCTTAAATTGGGAGTGTGGAAGGTCCCTGAGGCAGACTTCAAAGAAGATTTAGAATTACAGACTTATTGTTAGAACAGAAGCCCCCCTAAAATCAGGGGACCATAAAATCACATTAAAGGCATTAGAGCAAATCTTCTGATTTTGTTAAAATCTTAATATCAAGGTAACCTCTGAACTAACTCTCATTCTTGTTACATGATTGGCCTTCCTCCTTTTACTGAAATACATGTCCTCAGTTATATCTATTACCCCACGTCTCAAATGTGAGTTATTGTTAGTGACATGCTCCAGCTTGCTTTTGTAAGTATGTAGACAAGTGGCTTGGTTTAATGGGAAAAGTGCTATACTTGAAGTCAAGAAAACTGAGTTGTCTAGCTCACTTTATAGATAAGAAGTCAATGGGGTTCAGTGAATTGCCTAGGTTATATAACTAATAAGTGTCTGAGGTCAGATTTGACTTGTCTTCCTGACTTGTCTGGTGGCCCTTGATGTATTTTGACACCAGCTAGCTGCCAAATACCAGTATAACAGAGATAACTTCTTAGGACCTATGCTTTTGTGTTTTAAAGAATCTATCTTTTTTTCTTGTGCAGCAGGAGAATTGTATAAATATGTTTGCGCACATTGGATTTAACATATATTTTAACATGTATAACATATATTGGATTGCTTGCCATCTGGGGGAAAGGTGGTGGGAAGGAGGGGAAAATCTGAAACATAAAGCTATGTAAGGGTCAATGTTGAAAAATTATCTGTGCATATGATTTATAAATAAAAAGCTTTAAAAATAAAAAAATCATTAATTTAAAAAGCATCTTGTAAATCTTATACTGCTCTAAAGATGTGAACTATTACTTCCATTTTCCTTGGGTTATTTATAATTTCGATTCTTTAGATATTATGGCATTCCATGATTTACAGTCATATGTAATCATAGAAAGAATAACAAAATTAAAAAGATGGATTTTTCATCCATCGAGGGATAGCTAAAGTATATGGCACATCAATATTATGGGCCTTTTGAAACTGGGCTATCATTTTGAAATGATGTCTATGTATGCAAAGAAGAATGGAAATGTTTAATTGGATTGATGCAAAGTAAGCAGAACTAGAAAATAATATACACAATTATTACAAGTATATGTGAGTATATACATAGAGAAAGAACAATAATAAGAAAAATCAAAATAATAGTTTTTAATAGCTTTCAAAATTCTAATTTTGAGCATCAAATAAGAATATGCATGTGTACAAAATAAATCATATAAAGAGGATTGCACATGTATATACTTTTGTTTTTAATGTACAGAAGAGAACAAAGAATATTCAGAAGGAAGCACAGATAAGCAAGATGGTTCTATAAGTAATGTTGTGGAATTTATTATAAACAGCACAGACAAGAAGAATAGTTCTGAAAGATATATAGAGATAATTATGTGCTTAAGAAAAGAAATATCAATTTTATATCTTTTTTTAAAAGGCATATAATAAATTCCACATATTACTTTCAGAACTATCCTACTTATCTGTGCTTCTTTCTGAATTTATTCTTTGTTCTCTTCTATACATGAAATAAAAAAGTTTCAATAGTTCTCTTTAAAAAAAATTTTTTTAAAGCTGCTATTGCTTTTCTCTCCCCTTCTCACAAACCTTACTTATAATAAATAAGTACAACAAAACAAATCCATATAATGGCCATGTCCAAAAATGTATATCTCTCTGTACTTTGAATCTATCATCTCCCATGGGTAACATGGATTCATGAAGGAAGAATGATATAGATAGATAGTGCAATGGATAGGATTCTGGGTCTGGAGTTGGGAAGACTTGAATTTAAGTCCAGCCTCAGACACCAGCTCTGTGACTCCGGGTAAGTCACTGAAGCCT
The DNA here is from genome assembly GCF_048593235.1 of Sminthopsis crassicaudata. NCBI lineage: Eukaryota > Metazoa > Chordata > Mammalia > Dasyuromorphia > Dasyuridae > Sminthopsis > Sminthopsis crassicaudata. Next base: position 226,613,054 of record NC_133617.1, on the reverse strand, counting down.
GTTTACCTCAGTTTCTCCATCTGTATAACACACACACACATGCACACACTCACACACACACATACACATACACACACATACACACGCATACACAAAAACACACACAAAAAAAAAAACTCTAAATGGGATCACAAAGTGTCAGACATGACTAACAATGACAACAATAGCATAAAACTTCTTGAAGTTCTGGAGACAGTGTTAGTAACTCCATCTCATCAAGGCTCTTAAGGCTTTAAAAGCTGTTTTTCTTTAGAATTTTGTGTTTTTAAATTAATTGTTTTCATGTTTCTACTCATTTCTCTCTGCATCAGTCCACACTACTGAGGATTCTCTAAAATCATCTCTTCTGTTATTTCTTACAGAATAATAATATTCTATTTCATCAATGTGTCACAATTCATTAGTTATTCCTCAATTCTCTGAGACTATCAAAAACTCCACCTTAAATTAAATTTTTTTCTACTCACCTTTTAATTCATGTTTCACAATCAAGAGGTTTACTTGGCTTATTACTATTCCCTCCCTAGAACTGTCCCACAGTCTTAATTATCCTCCTTTATTGTCCTATTTATTTTTCTGTTGAGTTTTAACTCAAAATGCTTTTATGTGTATGTTCAGCCCTCCTTTTCTCTATTTAAGATGAATGAGATTCATATATTGTCTATTTCCCTCACCCCTGCCTAAATTTTTTGTATATTCTTATTTTTATGCACTTATGTGCTCTAATTATGAGAAACTGCAACTTCTACTCCTATCTTCTTCCATTCTCTACAGTGTATTCCTTTCATCTTTACTTCTATTTTCCCTCTTAAAACCCTCAGTACAGAGCCAATTCTATTTTTTTTTTTAATTTGACTTCCTCAGTGTGCTTTGGAAACAATGTACCAAAGAAACATTGTTTCCTTTCTGCTCTTCCAATGCTAATGTTTTTGTATTTGTTCAGTCATTTTTGACTCTTCATGATTCCATGAAGATTTCTTGTCCAGAATCACACAGCTATTAAGTGTCTGGGTCCATATTTGAACTTAGGATGGAATCTTCCTGACTCCAGGTCTGGCGCTGTATCACCTAACTGTCCATGTTAGTGCTAAGTCACCTTATACTCTCCACTTGGCATCTGCTGCTCTCCCACAGAACAAGATGCCCTCTCAGGTTTATCACATCTAACCTTATCATTATACTGCTATCATAAGACTTGGAAGGCAGACAGTAATAGTACCAAACTCCTCTGAGTGCCTTCTTTTATAGAGAGCAGAAACTGGACTTTTTTTTTGGCTCATTCCACTTTGCATTTGCTGCTCTTTCTCATTTCAACTACAACTAAAATATATTTCCTCCCCGTCCCCTGCCCCCATTTTCCTGCCTCCTTTTTGTGTAGTCTCCTTGCATTAGGTTGTAAGTTCCTTAAATGTAGAGGAACTGTCTTTTTATTAATTGTATTTCTATGATACGGTGCCTGGCACATAGTAGGCACTTAAGTATTTATTGGATTGCATTGATATAAAGTCTTCCAATTGCTCAAATAAATTTATTTTTCTATAGATTCTTTTGTTTGTAGTTGAAAGTTGATACTTAGCTCTGGTCTTTTCATGAGAAATGCTTGAAAGTCCCCTATTCTATTAATAGATAAGGGTCCTTTGCAGGTGTTAGGGGTAGTGTGTGTGTTTTTGTTTTCCTCTTGTAGGATTATACATTATCCTAAGCCTATTTGTGTGTGTGTGTGTGTGTGTGAGAGAGAGAGAGAGAGAGAGAGAGAGAGAGAGAGAGAGAGAGAGAGAGAGAGAGAGAGAGAGAGAGAGAGAGAGAGAGAGAGAGAGAGAGAGAGAGAGAGAGAGAGAGAGAGAGAGAGAGAGAGAGAGAGAGAGAGAGAGAGAGAGAGAGAGAGAGAGAGAGAGAGAGAGAGAGAGAGAGAGAGAGAGAGAGAGAGAGAGAGAGAGATCTCCTTCTGGAATTTTATACTGTAAGTTCTTTCATTTTTAGTAAAAGTTTCCAGATATTGTGCTATTCTGACTGATATTCTTTTATAGTTGAACTGATTTTTTCTACATACTTGCAGTATTTTTTTCCTTTGATTTGGGACTAGGACATTCATAGGGTTTTTACCTTCTGTTTTGGTTTGTTTTTTCCTTTGGAAATGACCTTTGGATTCTTTTCTTTTTCATTTTGTCTATTGGTACTAATAGTCTGTGATTCATAATTATCTTTCTTTGACCTGTTTCCTGTTTGGATCTTACATTTTCTTCCATTTTTTTAATGTTTTGATTTTGTTCTAATATTTCTTGCTAATTTCTGAAGTCAAGACTATTTTAGTCTTGGGAGAGTATGTTACTTGGGCAAAGTTTATACTCTTTTTTTCAAAGCTCTTTATTCTTTCTATTTTTTCCTCCACAGTTTTTATTTCATGGTAAAAAATATTTTGTTTCATCTCTTCTAGATATTAATCATATTCCTGTAAAAATTCTTGTAATGTTTTATGCTTGTCCATCTTCAGTGAATTTATTTCCTAAACTGGGGCTTTTTGCCAAGGACATGCTAAAACTCCTTTCTATGCTTTTGGATGAGGTAGCTTGCCTTGCTTGTTTTCTCCTTGGGTTCTTGGCTCCTGTGCTGGCCACAATTGGGCCTTCCGGAATCTTTGAGGTTCAGAGACTTCCAAGAAACTCAGAGCTCCTGGGAGTCTGGATTGTTTTAGTTTGAGTCCTATGCTAACTCCTGGATCTTCCTAGTCCCTCCTGGGAATTTCCTAACTGCCTTGAGGATTTATTGGGGTGGAGGAGGACTCAAATTTTGCTGCTTCTGGACATATAGCACTATAAGCTATGTGTATCTCTGACCCATCTCTAGTCATAATAGGATATTTTCATTTTGTCTGCCTATACTATTACTTTCCCCTTTCCTATTGCTCTTGACTGTTATCTAACTTTTAAATGCATTTCTAAGGTGGAAGAAGTCACTTATTCTAGTTTGCCTTTGGATTCTTGACTGTTATTGGTTTGGTAAAAACTTTTGATCTAGACTAGGGTAGATATAAGAATCGATGAAGAGTTTACTTTTTACAGAGTTACAAAACTTAATTTAGAGAAATTCAGAAACTTAAACTTAAAAAATGAAATTAAAACCTAAGAAAAGGAATCTAAAGGTTAAGCTAATAAAGGGAAACAAAAACTTATGGAGAGAAGGCATAAATTAGAATAAGAAACATGTTATAAAATGTAATCAGGAATGAGGACTTAGACTAATGTGAGGGGAGATATAATCAAAGGGGAGAATCACTCATAAGGTAGGAAGATATAATGAGGTAATTAGAGGTGGAGACTCACATGGAGGAATTAGATTTTCCAGATATCCTGTAACCTTGATAGTAGCCAAGTAGGGAATCAAAGGAAGGACTGAACTATGTCTCAATAAGGTGAAAAAGCTAAGGGGAGATATGATCAAGGGTGGGGATTCATACTCAGGGGGAGGTGGGGAGGATTAGGCTTTTCAGATAGGCCCATAACCTCTGTAGTACCCAGTCAATAGGGAACCATGTCAGGGACTTGCATTTCAGATGGCAGGCTATTAAAAAAACATGTCTATTGATTCCAAGCCTGCCTATTCCATAGGACACCAGCTGCTAAGGGCGCATAATAAAATGGACTTTTAACTTCACCCCTCCCAAGTCCAGTGGAATTACTTCCCTTATGGGGCTATGGGAGCTGATGTCTGCTCCTGTCCAAACAGCCATCCTAGTAGAATAACATTGTATAATTTTTATATGACGTTTTCTTCAGAAGAAGAAAAGTTTAGAAGTTTTTCTCTCTTCTTTGTAGAGGTCATGAAAGTGGTTATGGAACATTGTATAAGCTGTCAAATATAGTTGAAATGGTAGTTGGGAAAGCTGAACTGCTGAACTGCTTCCCCAAAACTGCTTTTTGTTTTTGTTTCATGTGTGTGAAAAGAGATGACTGAATAGGAGGAAAGGAATGGATATATATTTAGAAATAAAGGTGATATTAAAAAAATATGTAAAAAATATATTTTAAAAGATTGGCTTTTATAATAACATACACTTTAAGACCATTAAATAATCTTTCTTAATCCCATTCATTTCTGAGATTAGTTCCTTTTCCCTGTACACATACACATAAACATACATAAACATAAATGTATGTATGTGTATATATATATATATATATACATATACATATAGATAAAATTTTAATCAACTTTTTTTAATAGTAAATAGGATTTTTTTCCATTGCAGATTGCGCTAGATGAACTTTCTAGTATTCATTAAATGAATTTTGTCATATTCTGGAACTTAAAGAAATGAGTATAATATCACTTGAATAGGAACATTTTTGAGAATTTTATTATCAATAAAAATTATTTTCTAGAATAAGATATCTTTCATGACACAGATAAACATGTCAAATGAACATATGGAAACATCACAAATATTATATGATAATATTTTGTTGTTGTACAGTTACTTGTTATATTTGACAGACCCTAGCAGGCCAATACTTGTCCATTAGATTTTCTTGACAGAGATACTGGAGTGATTTTCCATTTCCTTCTCCACTGGATTAAGGCAAATAAAGATTAAGTGACTTGTGAATATCTGAGCCCATATTTGAGCTCAGATCTTCTTGACCTCAGACATGCTGCTCTATCCACTGAGCCACTGAGGTGCCTTTTTCAATATTTACTATGTCAAATGGGGAAAACTGGACCTTAAGATAAGAAAAGTTTTTGGTTTATAAATAAATGGAGTAATTATAAATTTAAACATAAAATGAACAGTTTGTGATCCTTTCCCTTTACAATTTCAGAGGTGAGTGGAGGACAATTTGTGTCATAAGAAATATGTACTGGAAACTCAAACTTATTATTAATTATTATTAATAGATTTTTGTGAGACACGAACCAAGATAAAAGATAAAGATAAGAAATATCTCCCAACCCCACAATGACAAAGGGAAGATGCCAGGAACTGGCTACAGGTGCCTTCACTACACCTTACCTCCCAGCCTCAAGCAGTCTCCTTTCTATGAACGTTCCACTATATCTTGAAACAGAGCTCCGAAAAAACAGGCTTAGATAAAGTACATTATCAAATGGAGCGACTCGAATATGCCTTTAAACTTCACTATGGCTCTCACTGACGGACCAGATGCAAGTATCCTGCCAAACCTTGTTCATTGTTTGATTTTTACTAGCTCAAAGTGAGAGTAATTATTTCTAGACAGAAACTCTAAGGGTCTTCCTCTCTCAGATTATTTCTTTTGTGAAGGCAAACTAGGCCATCTTTTGCCTCAGTTCTTATTTAGCTTACTAAATGGACATTATCTCAGACAAACTGAGACTTGGGAAAAGATTTAGATTTAAAAGGCCAAGGACTTCTCCTGCATTCAGGGTCATCACCAATTGTCTTGATCCAAGGCTTTCCACTGGAGTTTTATGACTGGTGGAGACAGTGTGACTGATTATTGCACAGCTCTGTCTCAAATATAATTCATTTGCAAGTGAAGACATCATCCTGCTAATATCTTTTTTCGAGACCAAAAGGATAGACAATAACAATTCTTACAATCAAATATTGGCCATTTTCTATGTTCTATATATTCAATTTCTATATTGCAAATCAATGTACTGCAATCCCTTTTTACACTCATGATTGAGGTGAAAAATCATTCTTCATTTGATCTTGTCTTCAGTATTGGTTAGTATTCTCTTCACTGAAGATAGTCCATCTTCTCCACAAAGTCTTTCCCCAGTTATTATGACTTTTCTTTAATTTTGTTATAATTATTGCATATTATATATACATAGCAAATATATATATAATATAATACAATATATATATATATATATATATATATATATATATATATATATATGTTGTAAACCCCTTTTCCCCAAGAAATCTAAGTCCCTTAAAGGCAGAGACTTATTTTTCTTTATGTCCTCCAAATAGTGTACTTTGCACCAAGTGCTTTGAATGTAGTAGACATTTTTCAATTCAATTCAATTCAATTCAATTGAATGTCTCCATTTATTGTACTATTTAATATACTCAATATTATTGTACTATTGTTATCTAGTTATGCTTTTCTGTAAAGGCTTCAGAAGTCTATCCCACATGATTAGCATGTGGAACTCAGCACTGAGGGTTATAATCAATTCCTTTTATAAAAATGAATATTTGTAAAGCATTTGACACAGTATCTGTCATATAATAGGTACTTAACAAATTCTTGTCTTCTTCCCTTTTAAGAAAAATATATTCAAATGTTCAGGATCCAAACAGTTAAAAAGTAATTCACAGGATGATATAAATAGATAAAAGCCATGAGAAGAAATGTTAAAATAGTAATAACAATAATAATCTAGGAAGTCCCATGAACATGTTGAGAGCTCAATGACAGAATCTTAGAATTAATTTGATGTCCTTCTTTTGCTAAAAGGTCCACAATTACAACCCAAATCAGTCTACCTGAGGGCAAAATTAATTCAAACATCCCCAGATTTGCTCAAAATCTTTTTTGCTTACCAGTTGCATTGTTATTCCCCCCTAAGTAATTAATACTCTAAAAACATTTAGGTGATTGTTTTGATATCATATAGATAATACAACACTTGTTCTTGATTCATCATCAACTTACTTTTTTCCTACTCATTCATGTTCTTGATGAATGTTGTCATGATATAGAGTCTAGAATAGTGGACTCAGACTCACAAAGACGGTCCAACCCTATTTCTTGTACTTACTATATGACCATGGAAAAATCCCTTTACCTTAACTTATTAAACAAGGATAGATGTATCTGTTGCCTACCTTAAAGAATTATTGTGAAGCTCATATGAATTCACACGGGACAGCTTTTAATGAATTATATAAATGTCGATTATTTTTGCATCTCTTATAATACATGTGGTTCTCAAAAGCTTATGATATGCTATGATGCACAAGCATATATCATGGTGAGAATCTTTATGTGAAAAAAAATTGGACAGTTTGGGATGGATAAAAGATTTCATGATTTTCCAGATACTCATCAAACCCAACTTCTTTCTCTTCAGTTCTGGGTCTCAATCATTGTTCCTCAGTGGTATCTAATCAAGTTGTATAAAATTGTTTATTAAACTTGTAATTTTTTGTTATGCTGTTTTCTAGACATATTATCATGTTATTTGAAAATTTGGAGAGACACTTTGACTTTCTCATTGACAATGATTTTATTTAAATGTATACATTACTTCTATTACTAAGATTTAAAAAATTATATAAAGTAAGAACAGCAAGAGTGGACATCCCTGGGGATTTTTCTATTTTTCCTTTATTGTGTGTAATAAAAATTCATGGTTTTTGAATATTAACTTTCAATCATATTAAGAAAAGATCCTTCTGTTCTTGCATATTTAATATTTTGTCTTGTATTTATTATGAGTCATCTATTTCTTTTAGATTCTCAGGTTTATCATCATAGAAACATATACAACAATTGCTGATAATTTCCTTTTTTATTTTACCTAGTTGTGTCCTGTCCTTTATCATTTCAAATTCTGATGATTTGGAGCTTCTTTATTATGTATTTGTGTGTTAAATATTAAATATTTATTATATAAAATTTTTAGCCTTGCCAAAAAAATTAATTTGAATTTATTTGACAGGTCAATTTTTTCCCCTGTTTTCACTTGTACTGATATTTGGTCTTAACTATTTTCTTACAGAAATCGATGAAGGGACAAAAACGGGAGAATAGTTTTGGAAATAGTCCTTGTTTTTGTTTTCTGTTGGTGTATCATTTTGTTCTTGTTTCAGTGATTTTTTTAAGTGAAGAGTTAATCATTTTTTTCTCTCTTTTATTTAATTAAAACATCTAGGACTCTGCCACCCTTTAGTGTTACTTTGGTTATAACCTATAAATTTTCACATATTATGTTTTCTGGTATGATTTTTTAAAATATAAACTACTATTGTTTTTAAAATTTTCTCTTTCACTTAGTCATTATTAACCATATTTTTGTCTTGATGTGGGCCTATATCTTTTATTCAATGTGTCATTTTTTGGGAGGCAATCAGAATTAAGTGACTTATCCAGAATCACACAGCTAGTAAGTGTCTGAACTCAGGTCTTCCAGAATTCAATGCTGCTACTCTATCACTGTACCACCCAGCTACCTCTCACTGAGTCATCATTTATAATGGATATTATTTCCTCATTAGCTATAAATATAGCATATATAGAATCTATATTTCTTCCTGTCTATATCTTTGGGGCAGCTACTTGGCAGTGATAGAGCACTGGCCCTGGAGTCAGGAGGACCTATCTATCTCTTCTTTGTGGGTCAGCATGGGACTAATAATTATTGTATAAATTTCATCTACATTTGAAAAGTGTTTTTTTAAACTCCATTGAATCATTTCTATAAATTTTTTACATTAGTTTGTTCAATACTTTGTTCAGCATGTAATTTCTTTATTATCTTTGTATTAGATTTATAATATTCTGGTAGTTAGTGATATATTAAAATGTATTAACACTATTATTGATTTTAACTTTTTCTTCTTATGAAACTTCCAGTACAAATTTTAGTGCATAAATTTTCAAAGAATTTTTTCTTTGTTGTGTTTTGTTTAAGGCCTTTGATTTCATCTTTTTGGGAAAATTTCTCCTATGAAACTTGTTTGTAACTTAGAAACAGATTTAGAACTAGAAGGACCTCAAAGATTATTTACTCATTTGTAGTGTTAAAAGTTCTTGTGGCACTAAGGGGTTAAGTGACTTGCCTATAGACATACAGTTAGCCAATGATAGTTGCAAGAATCAAATGTTTTCATGATTCCAAGGCTAGTTTATCTAATCATTATGTCACACTGAATCTTAACAGAACTATGAAGATATATTTTAAACAGATATATTCTCATTCTAAATAGAAACTTTTTATATAATGTAATATTTTGTTTGTATCTTTTAATGGTTCTTGGTTTAAATTCAACTAAAAAATATCATCAGTGTTACTTTTACTTCCTCAGAATGTAGCAGCAACATGGTTCATTTTAACAACATTTTCAGTTTTGGTGTATGCAAAACTTGAATTACATGTATTTTTTAATAAAGCTTTTTATTTTCAAAACATATGCATAGTTTTCAACATTCACCCTTGTAAAACCTTGTGTTTCAATTTTTTTTCTCCCTCCCTTCCTCTCACTCCCTCCGCTAGACAACAAGTAATCCAATATATTACATGTATTTTTTGAAAGAAAAAAACACATATTGGTAGATTCGAGTTTTTAATCTTTTTTTCTTTTTTATTAGAGAGGTTCATCCATTAATATTTAGCATTAGAATTATTTGTCTTTTATTTAATAATTCTATTAGAAGGGAATTTATATATCTTAATTTTTATTTCTATTAATCCATCATACACAAAATACATGTCTATTAATAACTATGTTATTAGAATACATAACATACAATAGCATAGACTTTCCTTTATTAAAGATAAGAATTTATTTTCAGAATTATGTCCCTAATTCCCACCTCTTTCTTTTTCTGCCACTTTTTTCTTTGTTTACTCCAAATACCACTCTGAAACATTTATTGATTTAGCTGATGTAATATTTGAATGGTACTCACATTTTGTTAGCAACTGGCTTGTTCTGATTTGAGAAGTGGGAATTGTTTTAACTACTTATCTTTGGGCTTGGAGACTTGGCTGTTTTTCAAAGACTTTCCTGAAGTATATATGACTCTGCAAACTTTTCAAAGTCTAAATATTTCTCAAATGTCCATCTCTTGCTTCTTATAGAATACTAATTTTTCTGGGCTCGTGGACCAAGTTTCTTCATTTTTGAATATGTTATATAGTATTATATTTTATATAAATTGTCCTTTCTTAAAAGTTTTCCCTTTTTTGATACATTAATTCTTTTTTCTTGAAATTTTGAGTATTGTTCCATAGTTCATATGTAATTAATATTAAATATAGGGCTCTTCCTTCCAGGATCCCCTTGATTCATTTTATTTTTATACTATTGCTTGATTTTCTTAATTCTAGGAAGTTTTCTTTGATAATTTTTACCATGAACTTTCACTTTCCTCAATCAGTTATTAGTACTTTTGAGGTTGTGTTTTGAACTGTCATTTGATTCTCTGAGTTCTTCAGTAATTGAGTAACTCTGATCTTATTTTCCCATTACTTTGCATCATCTGTCATTGTTTCCTTTTGTAGTAATTCTGTTGTTAGTTATTTTTATTTTTTATTATATTTTATCCATTTAGTTATTTAAAATTTATTAACACCTGATTTTTTAGCTCCTTTTAATCTTGCCTTCAGTTCTTTGTGTATGTGTTTTGCTTTTTACAAGTTCTTATTTATTTAGCCTCTAATTTTCTTATCAACATTATTACTTAATTTCTTTGAATGTTGTTGATCTAGTGATGCTATATCTCAGAATAGTATTTCTTTCCCATCTATTCTGCTTCTGCTATTTTAACTGTTTTATTTGTTGCACATCATTTTTTAAAATTTTTTTATTTAGAATTTTTTTCCACAGTATATATGCATGAGTAATTTTTTTATAATAGTATCCCTTGTATTCATTTTTCCAAATTATCCCCCCCTCCCTCCACACCCTCTCCCTGATGACAGGCAATCCCATACATTTTACATATGTTACAGTATAACCTAGATACAATATATGTGTGTAAATCCCATTTTCTTGTTGCACAATAAGTATTAGATTCCGAAGGTGTAAGTAACCTGGGTAGATAGACAGTAGTGCTAACAATTTACATTCACTTCCCAGTGTTCCTTCTCTGGGTGTAGTTATTTCTGTCCATCATTGATTAACTGGAAGTGAGTTGGATCTTCTTTATGTTGAAGATATCCACTTCCATCAGAATACATCCTCATACAGCATTGAAGTGTACAGCGATCTTCTGGTTCTATTCATTTCACGCAGCATCAGTTGATGTAAGTCTCTCCAGGCCTCTCTGTGTTCCTCCTGCTGGTCATTTCTTACAGAGCAATAATATTCCATAACCTTCATATACCATAATTTACCCAATCATTCTCCGATTGATGGACATCCATTCATCTTCCAGTTTCTAGCTACTACAAAAAGAGTTGCCACAAACATTTTGGCACACACAGGTCCCTTTCCGCTCTTTAGTATTTCTTTGGGATATAAGCCCAATAACATCAATGCTGGGTCAAAGGGTATGCACAGTTTGATAACTTTTTGGGCATAATTCCAGATTGCTCTCCAGAATGGCTGGATTCTTTCACAACTCCACCAACAATGCATCAGTGTCCCAGTTTTCCCACATCCCCTCCAACATTCATCATTATTTGTTCCTGTCATCTTAGCCAATCTGACAGAGCACATCATTTTTTTAAAAATCATACTGGCATTTTTCTTTACTTCACTTTTTTTTATTTTGGGTTAATTTTCATTTTCTAATATAACTTTTAAGCTGCTTTTCTCCTCTTTGGTGTTAACTATTTGTTGTTTGGGGAGAGTATGTGAGCAGCCTACCTCTCAGAATGTCTCTACCTCCTTAATGGAGATGACTACATGATAGTCACCTATACATTGCAAGCACCTTTTGAGAAAAGAGCTTTTAAAGCTACATTCACTCTTATTTCCAAAGATAGCGAAGTATCAATATATACCCTTTAAAGATAGAGCTACCTGGATGTCACACTGGTACCTCAAGCTCAACATGTCCAAAATCAAGCTTTCCCTCTAGAGCTGCCCTTCCCTCTGATTTTCATCATATGGTATAAGCTTATTTATTGTCACCTATCTATTCTTCAGGACTTCTCAGCATCATCACCTTTTTTTTCTTCTTCTTATCTCTGATTATATATTCACCTAGTCTTTATTAAAACTCTTTATGTCCCATATCCTATTTTTTCCTATCTTTACCAGCAATCTGATCTATTGAATGTCTTTTTAATGACTCTTACATCTGCTTTTACACTTATTCAGGTCTCTCCAAGCTTAAAAACAACAAGAAGGAGGAAAATTTTTTTTTCTTTATTTTTCTACCCCATTTGCCTATTGGTGCAAATGTTTTTTAGTCTTTTATTCTCACTCCAGGCTATTACCAGAGAGCCCTATTGTTCCCAGTGTTTCTTATCTCCCTAGCTCCAGTCCTCATACTAGAGACTTCATCATACAGCTAAGTTCCTTGAGGGCAGGAACTATTTTTTGCCTCTTTTTATATCCTCTGAACTTAGCACAGTGCCTGGAACATAGTAGGTACTAATAAGTGTTTATTGGTTGATTGATACTGATGCTGTCTTGAATTTACCTCAATTTCCTAATTACTCTATCTACTCAATTCTCATCATATTTCAGTTTTATACAACGAAATAAAACTACTGATTACTCAAAAGAGTTCCAAATTCATGTTTATGAACTACAAAATTCCTTGTTCTAATTATCTTTCCCTCTGCCTTGTGATTCTTAACCCTCTTCTTCGTCCCCACCAAAGAATGTTCTTCTAATTATGACCCCTTGGAAAATCAGTTCTATTTTTCACAATCCTTTACTCTTAAATCTCTTGTCCCTTGACCTTTTACCAATCACAATTTACCAAACCCCAGAGTCAGGTTACTCCTACCTATTAAACTACCTTTGTTCCTATTCAAATTCTATTGAATGGAGTTGGAGAAAATCATGAAACTATGCCGACTGGGCCCACTTACTACCAACTTATATTGTATAATCTCAATTGAACCTTCTAAGCAATGAGGTAGATCCTTTATATTTCCTTAAAAATTCTTTATTCATTTTGCCAACGAGGCTATTCTAAGACTTTCCATTTGCTCAAGTCTCCAATGGCACCCCTTTTTCTCCCTTTCTCAACTGAAAAGCTCACCTCATATTTATTTCCCTGAGGAGCAAAATGAAATCATTCTGGAGATCTCCCTTTTCTTCCTTTTTCCTCATCTCAAAATTCAAGTCTCTTTCACCACTTTTTAACCCTTTTCCTCTGCCATAAAAGTGGACATTCTTCATACCAAGATAAACCCTTCTAAATGCATCCTTGATCCTATTCTCATATGATTTCCCCAATAGATTGCTTCAACTATTATAATTATTCTCTTTTCAGTCTTCATTCTCTCTACATAATGGCTCCTTTCTTGCTGCCTAAAGACATGGCCTTGTTTCCTCCCTCCTAAAATAAAACAAAATCAAACCAAAAACAAACAAAAAATAGCCCCTTCCTAGATCCTACCATTCGAGCTCATTTCTCTCCTTTACTTGGCTGATGTCCTTGAGAAAGCCATTTACACAGGGCTTTCATTTCCTTTCCTCTCACCCTCTCCTAAATTACTCTCCAAAGTTACTGATGATCTCTCAATCACCAACATTGGATCACCACCTCAACTCTCTTTCTCAGAAAACAACATTCTATCCTCTGATTCCGCTTTTTTGATGATTAGCTCCCTTTCTTATTCCTCCTCACCTTATCTCATTGATTTCTTTCAAATCTCAGCTCAAATCTCACTTTTTGCAGGATAGCTTTTCTATCTTGCTCTCCCTTTTCTGGTGCCTCTCTTTAAGATTACATTTCATTTGCTTTATCTTTTCCATATGTAGATAGTTACTTTCATATTATCTTCCCAATTAGAATATGACCTCCTCAAGACCAAAGAATGTGTTTTTTTGTCTTTTTTTTTGGCCTCATGACCTTATCCCAAGGTCAGACACATAGCAAGCATTTAATAAAATACTTGTCCACTAATGTATCTTGGACAGAAAAGATAAATTTGGGAAGAGAAAAGGGTTGGGGGGAAGTTAATCGGTTTTGGACATATTGAGTTTGAAATGTCTCTAGGGTATTAAATTTGAAATATCCAATAGGGAAGTAGTGATGTAAAAGTGAAGCTTGAGAGAAAGACTAGGACTAGCTACATAGATCTATGAGTTATTTGCATAGAGGTGGATAATTAAATCTATAGGAGTTGCTGAATTGCTCCTTCCTTAGCTATTCTCTAAATAAAATTTCAAAAGTAAACCTTCCCAGTGTTGCCTAGTGAAGACCATTGCCAGAGCATTTTTTCCTCTTTCTCAGGTCTACTGTATCCTGATGCCTTTATTGTACTGTCATTGCTACCCCTTAGAACCCATAATTTCCTGTTTTTTCATTCTTTGGGAATACAGGCCATTTAAATTTCTCTAGTTTATCTTTTGCTTCTTCCCTCAATTTTACAAATTGTTCTATAATAGTGGTTGAAAATCTATCCAAATATGTGGATTCCTTTTTAATGTCAAAAAATTACACAGATCTGTAAGCCAGGAGATGTATTATTAGTATTCACTGACTGAGAAAATTCATGATTACATCATATTAATAGGAACTCAGTAATGCTTTTCCATGAATTTACACTTTATTATTCATAATTTCAAACAAATACATTTGAAAAAGACTGTATATGTACAATATACACATATATACATATATATGACAAGCAGTGTTTGGTTATTTACTACATGGAATAGCACTAAATAGTTTGTTAGTGCTTTATGAAGATAAAAAAGGATAAGGCTTCCTGGGATGCCTTCCTCACGGACCCCAGGCTGGGAAAGCTTGGTCTAGAATGCCTTTTCCTCCATCTCCGCCTTTTCTCTCCTCTGTGCTTTTCCTTTCTTCTTCATTGAAACTCCACTCCTTTTCTTCTCTTCCATTGCTTCTCAAATTCAAATATGTGCATAATATAAGAATTATAGTCAGAAATGAAAAGCTTAATGAAAGTTTGACTTTAAGTATATGTGATGCTATCCAGAGTTCCCAATCACTTTGAGATTTCAAAACTATTTTTGTTTAGTAAAGATGTAATGTAAATTATTGGCTCAAATATAGGTGGAGATTTTTACCCAGACCTGATTTCTATAAAATCTTAGTATCTATCATCACTGGTGTTAATTTTTACTGCATATATTTATTTCAAAGAAAAAAAAATTCATGTCATTAATGGCATGACATATTTAGGGGTGGTCTATTATTAAAGGGGTACTTTATTCACCTACTAGAGAGTGTAGGGTTACGTAGCATAGGAAATTGGATATGCTTTTTACAAATACAATATAGATAAGGGCAAAATATTTTTAAATGTGAAAATAAACCTCATAGTTCATGACTTTAGCCACATTTTAATGCTGCTCCACTCCCAATTTTACCTAGGGTTGATAGTATATTTTAAGTAAACTTAAGTAAATTTGTAAACAGTTTATCATAAAATATTTTATGGGTTTGGATGGATATGAACTATTACATTTTTAAAAATATGGTCTCATGGGAATCTGTGTGGTACTCATAGAGTTGATGGTTGGAAGCAGATGACAATGCTTTAGTGATTTCATTAGCTTCAAGTCATCAACTTTGACTAAAACTTGTTGAACAATACCTTTCATAGAGTAATTGGTCTTTTAAATTGCTCACAAATATAGAGAACTTTTACTAATAATATATTGTAGCTGGCAGCCCAATAAAGCTATTATAAAGTCTTGGGGGTGTATAGGCTACATGAACTATTTGCATTTCAACCAGTTGTATTTATATCTATCACTGTGGTTATCGGTCATTAGTGGGAATGACTGCAGTGTCAAACTGATATTATCTTTTTGTCTCAGAGACAAACAGCAGTCAAGTTGTACTTTCATTAACCACCCCATTTTGTGGAGAGAATATATTAAAATACAAAGCAAACAGCTAGGAGGTCTTATTTTCATTTCCATTTGGATAGCCACCATAAAAGGTTAGGTAAATTTTGTCTGTCAGAACAAAATTATCTCTTTTTTATATGTGTCACTTCTTCATAGCAAAATTAGCTTCTAAAGAGTTTTAATTACTTTTAAAAGGTAGTCAGTCAGGAACTGTGTTCACAATAGGCAAGAAGACAACTAATGCTACAGAATGGAAATATGCTTCTGATTCCCCATCATAATTAGCATCCTTCAATACTGGTTTGCCATGGTTGACAAGAATGTGCTTGTCCTTGAAGAAGTCACAGTGCAGCCTTGGGGGTAGGGAAGTGAATGGTAGGTAAGAAACAAAGGATCACAGATGTAGAATTGATGGGGACATCAGGTGCCAACTAGCCCAACATGTAAATTATGAATCAGAAAACGAAGACCCAAAGATATTAAGTAGACTTGCCTAAAGTTATAGAGGCAGTAAATAGCAGAGTTGAGATTTGAACCTGGTTCCTTTGCTATCAAACCCACAGACCTTTCTCCTTGTTATAACTTAATTGTTGTGTCCCTTAAGCAGTAAAATGCTGGTAAATGTATGATAATCAGTTCTCAGGGAAAAATATGTTTTGAGTACATCCAAGTCCAATCTTTATTATTAACATTTTCTCCATCACTTTCTTAAGTCTAGCTGATCAACAAAACAATGAATATAATGAACAAAGTCAGTCCTAATTTGTAGTTCAATGATTTCTGAGGTGTAAATGTTCATATTAAAAATTTAACACTCCTCTCCCTAACCCAAAGGAGCAGGCTCCAGCACACCTCTCAACTTACATTTTCCTAAGGGTTGTTGTGTGATCTTTGGTGTTTATATATTTAAAGAAAGCAAATAGAAATTCATAGTATGTTTATTTCTCCTAGATGTTCTCTGAAGAAGAGACTTCATTGGCTATCTAGTCTAACTAACCCACAACTGAACATGAATCTCTCTTCAACACATCTGACAAGTGGGAATCCTTTGATTTCCTCCAAGGAAGAATCCACTATATCCTAAGGCCAGTCCATTCTATTTTTGGATAGATCTAATTCTTTAAAAGTTTTTCTTGATATTACAATTAAATTTGACTCTTTTCAACTTCTGTAATTTCTCTATAGTTCCTCTCTCTCTAGATATGTTTTGAACAAACCTCATCCTTCTTTCACATGATGGCCTTTAAACATTAGAATCCCTGTCTTTTCTTTTCCAAAATGAACTTTCCCATTTCTTTCCACTGATACTTATATAGCATGAATTCGGGACTCTTCATTATCTTTGCCTTTTCTGGATACTCTCCAACTTATCAACAATTCTCTGAAAACATGATGCACAAAAGTGAACAAGGCCTCTGAATGTAATCTGATCATGGTGGGATGCAATGAAAGCATGATCTCACAATTCAGGGATGGTAGGCTTTTTTTCATGCAGCCCAAGATCACATTAGCTTTTGGCCAGCTCTATGAGACTGTCAACTTTGATTGAGCTTCCAAGTGACAGAGATACTCAGACCATTTTCAAGTTAACTGTTTTCTAGCCACACTTGCCCCATTGTATATTTGTGGTTACTATTTTTATTATCATTCCAGATACAAGACTTAATATTTATCTTTATTAAATATCATCTTTTAAAATTTGAATGATTGTCATCCAGGGTATTTGCTATCCTAAGTTTTGTGTCATCTGAAAATTTGATGGTTATATTATTTTTTCATTTATTCAAGTTACTGATAAAAATGCTAACTAGCAAAGGATCAAAAACACAGCCTGATAGCACTCCATAGAATTCTTCCTTCAAATTGATCTTGACTCATGAATGATTCCTAGGGTCAAAACATTTAACTAGTACTGAGTCTTAACTATTTACACTGTCATCTAGCCTCATCTCTTCCTTTTCTTTTTCTTTTTATTTTTTTTTTCCTTTTTTGCAAGGGTAGCATTTTCTTGCTAAAGTCTAGATAGAATGTCTCAGACTTTCCCCTGATCTCCTTTTCCTATAATCATTTGTGATTACTTATCATATATTTGAGAATTTTCTAAGGAATCAAAGTCAAATGCACTAGTTGATAGCATACAGACTCTATTTTCCTCCTTTTTTGTTAAAGTTGGGGAAAACATTTTCTCTTCTCCGAATTTGCAATACATTTCTCATTCCTTGAGGTCTTTCAAAAATGCTTCACAATAATATTTTACAATTTTTTCAATATCTGAAGATACATGGTCAATCTGAGAGAGATAATCTGAATTTATCATGCTCCTTACTTAACTTAGTATTGACTCTCAATTAGTCTTTTTTTGTTCTGTCATTTCTAGTACAATGCCTAACACAAAGGTCCTTAATAAATATTTATTAATTATAACTATTGACTTTTTTCCTTGGCAGAAAAAAAACAGGAAACTAAATAAGAGTTGAATGGTTTTACCTTTTCTTTATCACCAATTATCATTTTCCCATATGAAGAACCTTATCCCTTCTTTGATCTTCTATTTTTTTTTCCCTCCAATATAGTTTATAAGAAAAACAGTTCTCTTTTGTTATCCTTAGCTTTTTTCACCCAACTGAGTTCACTGTGGGCTTTAGCCTTCCTGACCTTTTTCCAACAAGAAGGAAGGAAATAAACTTTTTATTAAGTACCTTCTCTGTGCCAGGCATTGTGCTAAGCTATTTATAAATATCATCTCACCTGGTCCTCACAACAACCCTGTGGAGGTGCTATCATTATCTCCATTTTAGGAAATTGTATAAGGAGACCAGAACAAATGCACAAGGATCACTTGGCTTAAATTTTTAAAAGACATATACCAAGAATGAAAGCAAGGCAGTTAACCCTAGAAAAATACAAAAGCAAGGAAATTTAATTGGGTAGCCTATCAGATAGATAATTTCCCCTTTTTTCCTTAATGGAATAACTTTCCTTTGTTATCTTCAGAATAAGTTCATTACAGAACTAGATTCTAGAGCCAGAACTACTTCGGATTACATTTTTTTAAATAGCTTTTTATTGACAGAACATATACAGGGGTAATTTTTCAACAGTGTCTCTTGCAATTACTTCTGCTCCAACTTTTCCCTTCCTCCCCTCTACTCCCTCCCCTAGATGGCAGTCAGTCTCATACATGTTAAAAATGTTAAAGTATATCTAAAATACAATATATGTGTATATATTTATACAGTTCTCTTGTTGCACAAGAAAAATCAGATTCAGAAGGTAAAAATAACCTGGGAAGAAAAACAAAAATGCAAGTAGTCCACATTCATTTCCCAGTGTTATTTCTCTGGCTATAGCTAGTTCTGTTCATCATTGATCAATTGGATCTGAATTGGAACCTCTCATTTCCAAAGAGAGCCATTTCCATCAGAATTGATCCTCATACAGTATTGTTGTTGAAGTATATAATGATCTTCTGTTTCTGCTCATTTCACTCAGCATCAGTTCTTATAACTCTCTCCAGGCCTTTCTGAAATCATCCTGTTGGTCATTCTTTACAGAAAAATAATATTCCATAACATTCATATACTATAACTTATTCAGCCATTCTCCAATTGATGGGCATCCACTTAGTTTCCAGTTTCTAGCCACTACAAAGAGGGTTGCCATGAACATTTTGGTACATATAGGTCCCTTTCCCTTCTTTAATATTTCTTTGTGATATAAGGCCAGGAGTAACACTGCTGGGTCAAACGGTATGCACAGCTTGATAAGTTTTTGAGCATAATTCCAAATTGTTCATCAGAATGGTTGGCTCCATTCACAATCCCACCAACAATGTATCAGTGTCCCAGTTTTCCCGCATCCCCTCCAACAATCATCATTATCTTTTCCTGTCATTTTAGCCATTCTGACAAGTGTGTAGTGATATCTCAGTTATCTTAATTTGAGTTTCTCTGATTTATAATAACTTGGAGCATCTTTGAATATGGCTAGCAACAGTTTCAATTTCATCATCTGAAAATTGTCTGTTCATATTCTTTGACCATTTATCAATTGCAAAATGGCTTGAACTGTTATAAATTTGAGTCAATTCTCTATATATTTTAGAAACGAGGCCTTTATCAGAACCTCTTACTGTAAAAATGTTTCCCAATTTATTGCTTCCCTACTAAATCTTGTCTGCATTAGTTTTGTTTGTACAAAAGATTTTTATCAGACTGCCGGGCCAAGATGGCAGAGAGGAGGTACACAGCTGCTTGAGCTCCTCGTTTTCTCTCAGAATTTACTTCATGACAAGCCTCGGAATTAATGTTTGACCAGAAAAAAAAAAAAAAAAACCAAAATAATCACCAACAGAAGACATCCTTGAAATTTGCCAGAAAAGGTCTGTGTTTTCGGGGGGGAGGGGACGAACAAACTGGGCGCAGGCTGAGGACAGGAGTGAGAGCAAGGCAGGCAGCTCACATAGCTCAGACCTGAGGGGAGAGGGGTGTGATCTCTTCCATTTCTGCAAAATGACCTTTACCCCAGTGTGGATATTCCATCTTGGCAGCAAGCCAGGAGCAGCAGAGAAGGTATAAACACTGGAGGTAAAGAATAAAACCCCAGAAAACTAGTCTCTCCGGGCCTGGCTAACCCCAACCCCACCCGGAGTGACTCAGCATGTTCTTAGAGCCTCAGAGCACAGATGCAGCTAGGCCATCACTGTCCTGCTAGTGCCTTGCTGCTGTCTCCTGCAGTCTATAGAGGAAGCCCAGTAACACCATCCAGCCCCATCCCCCGACCCCCAAACAGACCAATTGTTTCTCTTGTCAATTTATTTTCTTTGATTCCCGCTCTGACAAAATGAACAAAAAATTTAAAAGGTCTCTAACCATTGACAGCTTCTGTATGGATAGAGAGCAGACTTCAAACCATGAGAAGACTAAAAGCAGACTGTCTCCAGAGGGATCCCCTAAGGGGGATATGATCTGCTCCTCAATACACAAAACTCTCATAGAAGAAATCAAAAATGTTCTCACAAGAGAGATAGAAGAGAAATGGGAAAAGGAAAGGGAAGCTTGGCAAGAGAGTCTGGAGAAGTCATCCAGAGTGGATAAAGAGATCAAATCATTGAGAAATAAAATTAGTGAGTTGGAAAAAGAAAACAGCTTTCTAAAAAATAAAATTGATGAAATGGAAAAAAATTCCATAGAAGATAAAAACTCAATTAGACAAATACAAAAAGATTTTTAAAAAGTGAGTGCAGAAAATACATCATTGAAAATTAGAATCGAACAAGTAGAAATGAATGACTCAAGGAGAAACCAAGAAGTAGTCAAGCAAAACCAGAAAAACAAAACAATTGAAAAGAATGTCAAATACCTTATTGGAAAGACAACAGACCTGGAAAACAGATCCAGGAGAGACAATTTGAGAGTAATCGGACTCCCTGAAAAATGTGAGGAAAAAAAGAGCTTGGACAACATTTTCCAGGAAATTATCAAAGAGAACTGCCCAGATGTTTTGGAAACAGAGGGTAAAATAGACATTGAAAAAAATTCATCAATCACCTACTGAAAGGGACCTTAAAATCAAAACACTAAGAAATATACTGGCCAAGTTCAAGAACCATCAGATAAAAGAAAAAATACTAGAAGCTGCTAGAAAAAAAGCAATTCAGATATAGAGGAGCCACAATAAGTATAACCCAGGATCTAGCAGCGTCCACATTAAAAAAATGAAGGGCCTAGAATATGATATTCTGAAAGGCTAAGGAACTTGGTGTGCAGCCAAGAATAACTTACCCAGCAAAAATGAGCATCATTTTCCAGGGAAGAAGATGCACAGTTAATGAAATAAATGAATTCCATCTATTCTTGATGAAAAAAACAGACCTACACAAAATGTTTGATCTTCAAATACAGAACTCAAGAGATTTCTAAAAAGGTAAAAAGAAATCTTGAGAACTATATTTCTGCCACAAAGATATGTAAAGAACACATGTATAATTTGTCCTAGAAACTAGAGGTGGAAAGGAAATTATATCTTAAAAAAAGAGTAAAGTGGTGGTACTACATCTCATGAAGAGGCAAAGGTAACCTATTATATCTGAGAGAAATTAAGGAGGGGGATGAACATAGTGTGTATCAATAGACATATTCGATTTATGGTGAAACTTCTTCCACTTCATTGAAAAGTAGGAGGAAAAGAGTAAGCTAAGGGGAGGGGAATACAGAAATTGTGAGGAAAAGGGGTAAAATAGGAAGAGGAACTTTAAGGTGGGAGAGGGATACTAAAAAGGGAGGGCTGTGAAAAACAAGTGGTGCTCACAAGTTTAATACTGGGTAGGGGGTAAGAGGGAAGGAAAAGAGAAAAGCATAAGCAGGGATTAACAGGATGGCAAGCAATATAGAATTAGTCATTCTAACCATAAATGTGAATGGGGTAAACTCTCCCATAAAGAGGAGGCAGTTAGCAGACTGGATTAAAAGCCAGAATCCTACTATATTCCTGTTGTTTACAGGAAACACACCTGAAACAGGGTGATACATTCAGAATAAAAGTAAAAGGGTGGAGCAGAATCTACTATGCTTCAGGTGAAACCAAAAAACAGGGGTAGCCATCCTCATCTCAGATCAAGCAAAAACAAAAATTGATTTAATTAAAAGAGATAAGGAAGGGCATCATATCTTGCTAAAGGGTAGCATAGATAATGAAGCAGTATCAATATTAAACATATACACACCAAGTGGTGCAGCATCTAAATTCTTAAAAGAGAAATTAAGAGAGCTGCAAAAAGAAATAGCAAAACTGAAATAGTGGGAGATCTTGTACTCTCAGAATTAGATAAACCACAAAATAAATAAGAAAGAAGTGAAAGAAGTAAATAGAATACTAGAAAAGTTTGATATGATAGATCTTTGGCGAAAGCTAAATGGAGACAGAAAGGAGTACACTTTCTTCTCAGCAGTTCATGGAACCTATACAAAAATGGATCATATACTAGGACATAAAAACCTCAAAATCAAATGCAGTAAGGTGGAAATAGTAAATGCATCCTTTTCAGACCACAATGCAATGAAAATTATATTCAATAAAAAGCCAGGGTAAAATAGACCAAAAAATAATTGGAAACTAAATAATCTTATAATAATGATTGGGCAAAACAGCAAATCATAGACATAATTAATAACTTCACCCAAGAAAATGACAATAATAAGACATCATACCAAAATGTGTGGGATACAGCCAAAGCAGTAATAAAGGGAAGTTTTATATCTCTAGAGGCCTACTTTCATAAAATAGAGAAAGAAAAGGTCAACGAATTGGGCTTACAAGTAAAAATGCTAGAAAAGGAACAAATTAAAACCCCCCAGACAAACACGAAACTTGAAATTCTAAAAATAAAAGGTGAGATTAATAAAATTGAAATATAAAATAAATATTGAATTAATTAATAAAACTAAGAGTTGGTTCTATGAAAAAAACCAACAAAATATACAAACCCTTAGTAAATCTGATTAAAAAAAGGAAAGAGGGAAAGCAAATTGTTAGTCTTAAAAATGAAAAGGGAGAACTCACCACTAATGAAGAGGAAATTAGAACAATAGGAGTTACTTTGTCCAACTTTATGCCAATAAATTCGATAACTTAAATGAAATGGAAGAATACCTTCAAAAATATAGCTTGCCCAGATAAACAGAGGAAGAAGTAAATAGTCTAAATAGTCTCATTTCAGAAAAAAAAAAATAGAACAAGATATTAACCAACTCCCTAAGAAAAAATCCCCAGGACCAGATGGATTTACATGTGAATTCTACCAAACATTTAAAAAACAACTAACTCCAATGCTATATAAACTATTTGAAAAAATAGGGATTGAAGGAGTCCTACCAAATTCCTTTTATGACACAGACATGGTACTGATACCTAAACCAGGTAGGCTGAAAACAGAGAAAGAAAATTATAGATCAATCTCCCTAATGAATATTGATGCTAAAATCTTAAATAAAATATTAGCAAAAAGACTACAGAAAATCATCCCCAGGATAATACACTATGACCAAATGGGATTTATACCAGGAATGCAGGGCTGGTTCAATATTAGGAAAACTATTAACATAATCGACTATATCAATAACCAAATTAACAAAAACCATATGATCATCACAATAGATGAAGAAAAAGCATTTGATAAAATCCAACATCCATTCCTACTAAAAATATTTGAGAGTATAGGAATAAATAAACTATTCCTTAAAATAATGAGCATATATTTAAAACCGTCAGTAAACATCACATGTAATGGCGATAAAAGGAATCTTTCCCAGTAAGATCAGGAGTGAAACAAGATTGCCCAGTATCACCATTACTATTCAATATTGTACTAGAAACACTAGCCTTGGCAATAAGAGCCAAGAAAGAGATTCAAGGAATAAGAGTAGGTAATGAGGAAATCAAACTATCTCTCTTTGCAGATGACATGATGGTATACTTAGAGAACCCCAAAGACTCTGCTAAAAAGCTATTAGAAATAATTCAGAACTTTAGCAAAATTGCAGGATAAAAAATGAATCCACATAAATCCTCAGCATTTTTATACATTACCAACACAATCCAACAGCAAGAGATACAAAGAGAAATTCCATTCAAAATAATGGACGATAGCATAAAATATTTGGGAATATATCTACCAAAGGAGAATCAGGAATTATATGAGCAAAATTACAAAACACTTGCCACAAAAATAAAGTCAGATTTAAATCATTGGAAAGACATTCAGTGCTCTTGGATAGGCCTAGCGAATATAATCAAGATGACAGTACTCCCTAAACTAATCTATTTATTTAGTGCTATACCAATCAGACTCCCAAGAAACTATTTTAATGCCCTAGAAAAAATAACAACAAAATTCATGTGGAAGAACAAAAGGTCGAGAATTTCAAGGGAAGTAATGAAAAAAAAAATCAAATGAAGGTGGCCTAGCTGTACCTGATCTAGAACTATATTATAAAACAGCAGTCACCAAAACCATTTGATATTGGCTAAAAAAATAGACTAGTTGATCAGTGGAATAGGTTAGGTTCACAGGGCAAGATAGTGAATAAAAATACCAATCTAGTGTTTGACAAATCCAAAGATCCCAACTTTTGGGATAAAAATTCATTATTTGACAAAAACTGCTGGGAAAACTATAAATTAGTATGGCAGAAATTAGATATGGACCCACACCTAACACCATATAAAAAGATAAGATCAAAATAGATCCATGATTTAGGCATAAAGAGCGAGATCATAAATAAATTAGAGGAACATGGGATAGTTTACCTCTCAGACTTGTGGAAGAGGAAGGAATTTGTGACCAAAGGAGAACTAGAGATCATTATTGATCACAAAATAGAAAATTTTGATTACATCAAATTAAAAAGCTTTTGTACAAACAAAACTAATGCAAACAAGATTAGAAGGGAAGTAACAAATTGGGAAAACATTTTTGCAGTTAAAGGTTCTGATAAAGGCCTCATCTCCAAAAATATACAGAGAATTGACTCTAATTTATAAGAAATCTAGCCATTCTCCAGTTGATAAATGGTCAAAGGATATGAACAGACAATTTTCAGATGATGAAATTAAAACTATTTCCACTCATATGAAAGAGTGTTCCAAATCACTACTGATCAGAGAAATGCAAATTAAGACAACTCTGAGATACCACTACACACCTGTCAGATTGGCTAAGATAACAAGAACAAATGATGATGGATGTTGGAGGGGATGTGGGAAAACTGGGACACTGATGCATTGTTGGTGGAGTTGTGAAAGAATCCAACCATTCTGGAGAGCAATCTGGAATTATGCCCCCAAAATTATCAAACTGTGCATGCCCTTTAATCCAGCAGTGCTACCACTAGGCTTATATCCCAAGGAAATAGTAAATAAGGGAAAGGGGCCTGTATGGGCCAAAATGTTTGTGGCAGCCCTTTTTGTAGTGGCTAGAAACTGGAAAATGAATGGATGCCCATCAATTGGAGAATGACTGGGTAAATTGTGTTATATGACTGTTATGGATTATTATTGTTCTGTAAGAAATGACCAGCAGGTTGAATACAGAGAGTCTTGGAGAGACTTGCATCAACTGATGCTGAGTGAAATGAGCAGAACTAGGAGATCATTATACCCTTCAACAATGATACTGTATGAGGATGTATTCTGATGGAATCCAATTCCAATTGATCAATGATGGACAGAATCAGCTACACCCAGAAAAGGAACACTGGGAAATGAGTGTAAACTATTAGCATTTTTTGTTTTTCTCCCCAGGTTATTTTTACCTTCTAAACCCAATTCTTCCTTTGCTACAACTACAGCAACAACAAAATTCAGTTCTACACATATATATTGTACCTAGGATATACTATAACATATTTAATGTGTATGGGAATGCCTGCCATTTAGGGGAGAGGGTGGAGGGAAGGAGGGGAAAAATTTGGAACAGAAGGGACTACAAGGGATAATGTTGTAAAAAATTACCTATGCATATGTACTGTCAAAAAATGTTATAATTACAAAATTTTTAAAAAGATTTTTTATCTATTTTAATAATTAAAAGTATCTACTTTGTGATCAATAATGATCTCTAGTTCTTTTTGGTCACAAATTCCTTCCTCCTCCAACAGTCTGAGAGTTCTTCTAACTTATTTATAATCTCATTCTTTATGCCTAAATCATGAACCCATTTTGATCTTATCTTTGTGTTCAGTGTTAAGTGTAGGCCCATGCCTAGTTTCTGCCATATTAATTTCCAATTTTCCCAGCAATTTTTGTCAAATAGTAAATTCTTATCCCAAAAGTTGGGGTCTTTGGATTTGTCAAATACTAGATTGCTATAGTTATTGACTATTTTGTCCTGTGAATCTAACCTATTCCACTGATCAACTAGTCTATTTTTTAGCCAATATCAAATGGTTTTGGTGACTGCTGCTTTAAAATATAGTACAGCTAGGCCACCTTCATTTGATTTTTTTTCCCATTAGTTCCCTTGAAATTCTTGACCTTTTGTTCTTCCATATGAATTTTGTTGTTATTTTTTCTTTAAATAGTTTTCTTGGGAGTCTAATTGGTATAGAACTAAAAAAAATAGATTAGTTTAGGTAGTATTGTCACTTTTATTATATTTGCTCAGCCTATCCAAGAGCACTTAATATTTTTTCCAGTTGTTAAGATCTGACTTTATTTGTGTGGAAAGTGTTTTGTAGTTTTTTTCATATAGTTCCTGACTTTCCTTTGGCAGATAGATTCCCAAATATTTTTTACTATCAACAGTTATTTTAAATGGAATTTCTCTTTGTGTCTCTTGCTGTTGGATTTTGCTGGTGATGTATAAAAAATGCCAAGGATTTATGTGGATTTATTTTGTATCCTGCAACTTTGCTGAAGTTGTGTATTATTTCTAATAGCTTTTAGTAGAATTTCTAGGGTTCTCTAAGTATACCATCATATCATCTGCAAAGAGTCATAATTTGGTTTCCTCATTACTACTCTAATTCCTTTAATCACTTTTTCTTCTCTTATTGCCAAAACTAGTATTTCTAATACAATATTGAATAATAATGGTAATAGTGAGCAACCTTGTTTCACTCCTGATGTTATTGGGAATGATTCCAGTTTATCTCCATTATGTATGATGCTTACTGATGGTTTTAGATAGATGCTACTGACTATTTTAAGGAAAAGTCAATTTATTCCTATATTATCTAGTGTTTTTAATAGGAGTTGGTGTTGGATTGTATCAAATGCTTTTTTTCTGATTGCATATTCTTTTAATCTCCCAGTGCCTTCCTCATCTTTAATGACTTCTTTGAAGTCATTCCAAGATTAAGGAAAACTTTAAAAAAAAAAAGGCCATCTCAGGGCTCTACAATCTAGTTGACAATCACAGCTCTGCTATTTTCCAGTGTGATTTTAGGCAATTCACTCACCAGCTCTGGGTCTCAGTTTCCTCATCTAGAAAATGATTCCCACCTTTACCAGAAAGCCTTTCTTGGTACTTTTCCATCCACCACTGTTAATACCTTCCCATGACTCTCTATATTACTTGAATGTTCATTGTTATTTGCATATTATCTTTACAATTAGATCATGTGTTTCTTGAGGATAGGGAATATGTTTTTGCTTTTTTCTCCCCATCCACTGCGCTTAGATTAGTATAGTGCCTGGCACCTAGAGCACTTAGATGGCACAGTGGATTGAATGCCAAGCCTGGAGTCAGGAACTCTCCTCTTGTGATTTCAAAGTTGGCCTCAGACACTTACTAATTACCTAATTTTGAGCAAATCACTTAACTTTGTTCGCATTAATACCTCATCTGTAAAATGAGCTAGAGAATGAAATGGCAAATCATACCAATATCTTTGCCAAGAAGATCCCAAAAAGGGTTATGAAAAGTCAGGCATGACTGAAAAAATTGACTCAAGTTGACCATTCAGTGATCAGATCCCATCTTTACTTGTCATCTTTATTATTTGCCAATTATCCATTTAAAAATATTATAAAAATATAAAAAAGTAGTAGTGATTATTTGTGCAAGGGGAAATATAGGTGAGGCAGTAGATAGAGCCCTGAGTCTGGGTCAGGAAGAGCTGAGTTCAAATATGGATCTAGATCCCTCCTAGATGCATGACCATGGGTGAGTCATTTAACCCCATGTGCCTTGATTTTCTCATCTGTAAAATAGGAAATGGCGAACCATTCTAGTATCTTTACCAAGAAAAGCCCAATGGGGCCTCAAAGAGCTGGACAAAACTGAAATTACTGTAGAACAATAATAGCATATTTGTTGACTGATTAAATACGCTTGACTTAATGGCTCTCAAAGGTGTCTTCTAACATGTGTCTATGATCCCTGAACATAAGTGAAATTAATTCATTGAATTACACTGTTTTTAAATGACTACATACACATGGAGCTTAGTTTAACTGAGTCCTGTGAAGAAAGGAAACTATAGGTAGAAATGAAGAGTTAACCAGCAAAAGAACTTCTGGTATGAAAAGTATGCTAAGCTCTCTCTTTAATTTCTTCTTGTGACCTGACACTTACTTAAGAGGATCTGTTTAATAGTAAAAACCATATTCACAGGAGTGCAAATGAAATCCTTTGAACATGCCAAAAGGAACACAAAGAAATTGAGACAGAAGACCCATATTAGGAATTCTTTATAGGATCAGGAGCAGAAAATCATATTTTCATGGGACTTGGGAATCTTTTATGTGAAGCTGGATGAATAAAGTAGACCCAAAGGCTGTCCTATCAGATCACCTGGATTGCTTTGTATAGATCCAGTGAATTCAGTGATCTCAACACTATCATTCTACAGCTTGATTTCCTAGTTTTCCTTAATGTTTCCTTTAGCTTTGTCATTCCATTTTTATGCAGGTCCAGATGGTTATTTGCAATGAATTCCATCCTGACCAGGCAGTGCCAAAAACAAACCCTTTGAATACACACAGAGGCATGAAGTCTTGCAACAGAAAATGTTCCAGAGGCTAAAACATTTGGAAAAAAAAGAAAAGGGCTTAGCCAAGAAATTAAGTGTTGAGGAAGCTAAAGATGCTTTCAAAACTGTTGTTTCAGGGATTTAAGTGTCTTCCTGTTTAGTGTCTCGATTTATAGAGGGTCTTGTGAAGCCACAGTGTATGTTTGTGTAGCTTTGGAAATCCTCGTGAAGGGGATTCATTGTCTAAGACTTCACTTGTGTGCAAACTCACTTAGATCCTTCTTTGCTAAGGAAGACACAGTTAGTCAGTGAGGCAATAAGCATTATTAAATACCTACTCTGTGCCAAACACTGTGCTAAGTGCAAAGCTGGGGATGGTGGATGGATATAAGGAAAAAGGGTAAAAAAGAGCCTCGGGTCTCAAGAAGCTCACAGTCTAATAGGGAGAACTGGAGAAGGGTGATACTTCTAAATGGGTTTCAAATAAAACAAGATCCTGCTCATTTCTTCCAAATACACCTCGTCCCAAAAAATGGCCAGGGCAATAATAATAGTAAATAACTGCCTAAGGCATTAAAAAGTCAACCAGCCAGAATAGCCCTAATAACAATCAGGCAGTGGACCTAAAAGCAATGGAATATGTTCATCTCTTTTCACTTTCTATGGGAATTTATATTTGCAGGGGCACTGTGGCAATATTTGCTGTAGACAGATGTTTGTGTTCACCTAGCCCAGAGATATGGAGAATAGTGAACAGAGGAGTGAATGATTTGAAAGGAGAAAAGGTAGCATTAGTAAATGAGGGCCCCACAAATGAAATAGTGGGACAAATAGCATTTTCCCCAGGATACTGATTTTTTAAAAATTACTTTAAAATACTTTCAAGATTATTTTAATGGGTGCTCCATAAGATTGTTTTAATGGGCTATATATACAAAGCAAAATGCTGCTACAGAAATGTATTGGTACTCTACTTGACTCTCAGGAGAAACTCCAGCACTTTACCTGTTTACTAGCCAGTTTTGAAGATTTTGATAATTATAGCAGGCTCAGGATAGATTTGCAACAACAGAGCTGTTGATCAACAATTGGAAGTGAGTCAGTTTACTATACTAGAAACCAAGGACACAATAAAATCTGTGCAGGAGAGAGAGAAACAGAGACAGAGACAGAGACAGAGACAGAGACAGAGAGACAGAGACAGAGACAGAAAGAGACAGAGACAGAGAGACAAAGACAGAAACAGAGAGAGACAGAAAGACAGACACAGACACAGACAGACACAGACAGATAAAAAGACACAGACCAGAGAAAGAGGGAGAAGAGGAGGGAAGGGGGAAGAGACAGAGACAGAGAGAGACAGAGACAGAGGCAGAGACACAGAGAAGAGAGAGACATACACAGACAGAGAGACAGACACAGATACAGACACAAACACAGACACATACAAACAAAAGACACAGACCAGAGAAGGAGGGAGAAGAGGAGGGAGAGAAGGGGGAAGAGAAAAAGAAAGAGAGAGTGAGAAGAGCGAGACAGACATAGAGACAGAGAGAGAGAAAGAGACAGAGAGAGAGAGAGACAGAGAGAGAAAGAGAGAGAGAGGAAAGAGAGAGAGAGAGGAAAAAGAGAGAGAGAGGAGAGAGAGAGAGAGAGAGAGAGAGAGAGAGAGAGAGAGAGAGAGAGAGAGAGAGAGAGAGAGAGAGAGAGAGAGAGAGAAATTTGATTTGATAGGGAATGAGGGAAAACATGCTACTGCATCTAGCAGGGAAAGAGCTTGTCCCTGGTGTATACCAACTTTGTAAAGACGTGACATTGATGGGAATAAGGTCTTGATCTCTAAGTGTTTATTGATCAGTTATTTCCAAGAACAGAGCTCACATCTATTTCAAGCAGAATGACTCTGGTTCAGGTTATTTTCTCCCGTTTTCCACTTGAAATGGTAGATAGGAGACTGTTCCAACATCATATACTTCATCAGAGAGTAATTTTCATCTGTGATAGTCAAAGGTAGATCCTTACCCTGAATCTTGGCCCCTTTAGGCATTACATAATGAACTCATTTCTCCCTTTTTGATCTTTTGTGGATTTGGAGAGCAGGGATGGGAGAGAGAAGAAGAGAAAGACACAGAATTATCACAAGCCTTTTCTGTCAAAGAAATAAAATAAAAGGAAAAAGATGCTCCTTCCAAGATTTCCATTTTTATGAGGAAAAAAATCCTAAGTAGTTCTTACAATCATATTCCTTTTAAATGGTGTCTGAGAAGAATAGTTTAAGTGTAGTTATTTAATAACCCAGATCTCCAGGGGAAGAATACATGCATAATTTTAATTTTAATCTGCATTATTACCACTTGTTTAAGTCTACACAATCAACAAAACAATAAGTCAAGCAGGAGCAGGTCATAACTGTCTCTAGTGTATCCCTTATCTCCTCCATTGCTATTCCCCATCAAGCAAGCATATTCCACACTTGCCATTTTTGAGCCATTATTTTTCAACCATACTCCAAGGCACTCTTCATCTGGGAATAAATCATAGCCACACAAGGAAAAATTCCAATGGATAGCATTGATGAAAATCTATGCTTATGTTAATTACCACCATCTGCTCCCATCAGCAGCCATATAGCTAAAAAAAAATAATACCCTGATGGTTAATAACCATGATGGCAATAATATCAACAACTCAATATAGCTCATTTCTGGTTGTCAGGACTTTCACTAGAATCTAGCTAGTGAAACACAAACAGCAACAACAAAAATAGTCCTTCAGTGACTTTTTGGTAAGTCCTGTAAATTGTTTTAAAACCCAACATTATATGCTCACATTTCAATAACTGGCCACCTGTTCTCTGAAATTTAGAATGAAATGTAAGAGATGGGTAACACAGAGAAATTGTGCTAGGAAAAAAATCTTTATGAGATTTTGCTGGGAAACAAATTTTATAGTATGTTTTATGTAGCATTTTAAAATGCTAAATTAACTGCTTCATAGACTGTGGCTGTGGCTTTTTAACAGATAGTGAGAACATTTCTTTCTTTGCCTTTGTAACCCTGTTTTCCTCAACCTAGGCCTAAATGCTCCTAGCCCCGTAAATAGCCTGGGGACTGTACACAAAAGACTTCTGCCACTGTATTCTTGGGGACACAAATGCCCCCTTAGGTGTTGGGCTCAGGTGAGGAATTGATAAAGCTAGGGAGTGAATAAATGGCTGAAGACAAATTGCTTTGGCATTGTCCAGCTTCTCTATATTTAAATAGGATCCAAATGTCTACTAATTGAAAATGTTCCTAGGAAATGAGCCCTTCTTGACTTCAGCCCATTTGGAAGGTTAATGTACTTCTCAGGCACAGCCTTAGAAGTCACAGAATCTGAGGGAGGGGCAGTTTCTTTCCTTGAGATATCATTAGGGGGATGTGTGATTGAAATCTTTTTAAGGTCAAAGGAGAAAAACTGAACCTAGTAAATATGGAGAAAATCAAATAATTTATTGATGCACCAAATCCTAGTGGTGATAATAAAAAAAAATATTGAAGAAAAGGAATGAATCTACCTGTCATCCACATTAGAATGATAGCCTTGAAGCAGAAGAAGACCTGTCAGATCATGTATTTTTCCCTTTTCTTCCCCCCTCCATTATCCAGTATCAGGCCATCTCATAACCCATGTGAGATATCCAGGTAGGGTGAATGTCTCCCTGGGGGAACCTTACCCCATTTGCGTTTCTTATTGTCTGGCTGCGTTTCATTGAGGTGGGACTCAACAGCTCCATGCCTTCTGAGGAGAAGGAGAATCCTCAGGCCTCCTCACCAGCCCTGACATTGCCCCTAATGAGGTCCTGAATTTTGAGTGTGGTGGGGAAAGAGAAACTAAAGTATTGGTAAAAATTCTTTCCTAATAATTTAATTTAAATAGATTTATTATATTATATTAATAAATTAATTTAAATTAAATTAAAATAAATTAATTTAAAGTTAGAAGGCTCTATAATCTACATCAGTTCTGTGGTCCCACCTTCTGTGGAGTTAATTCAGACAGAAATTCAAGTTATATCAAGCCTTTGAGGCTAAATTTTCTCCATAAAAGAGTTAATGGCCCATGGTTTCTCTATACCCTCTTACATCTCCCTCATGCCATTGGGTGTCTCTCTTAACTTCACTGTGCTTCTCAACCCTGCTTCTCCTCCTTACAGCTACCTAACTCTGTTAGGGTATTAAAGGCCTTCCAGTATTTAGCAGGCCAGCTAAGGGCATACCCCAACCTCATGGGGTGTTCCCTTTCTCCTGGATAACTGTGAATTCCACTAAGGAACTTGTTTTTATATTGCTTTCCTAACTCTATTTCATATTTATCAATCCTGATGTCTGTAACCTCTTCCCCTATATAAACCTACTTTTTGCCTCCAGAGAACCTCCTGTTCCTTGTTATGAGGATTTATTATATCCTTTTATCATTCAGAACTTGCAGCCATTCCTCTTGCAAATTCTGGTTAACTAAAGATCTTCGTATTTACTTCGCCTGACCACATCTGTCTCATCAGATGTGAAGATTTACTTGGAACCTTGAACATTCTTTTGATAGGAAGCCAGAAGAAGAATCTTAACAGTCCTGACTCTTTGATGAGATGTAAATTGTTCTCAATTAGTCTATTTGTGTATCCTCTCAATGTAGTTTAATCTGTGACTTGACTTAATTTACCTGTGCAGTTTATTTCAAGAGGTTTATTTCCTTAGGAGATGTATGAGATTATAATTCTGTTTAACTGTTTGTTCAATTTTTATGACATTAAAGGAAATATGAGATGATGGATCTGATGTGAATTGTAAACCAGTTTGTGAACTCTACACCAGTTCTTTCTGAGGAACTGCTAAAAAATGAGGCCTTTCTGTTTCCATTATCAAGCATAATCAGGTCAGTTTTCCCCAAATTGCCTTGTTAGCATAGAATGATATGAAGCCAGAGTTCTCTGGATCAGATCATCCTGCCTCCTATGGTATTCCAATCTTTGAGATTATCTTGATTAGTATATCTTTAGACAACCAGATTCTTTCCTAATTCCTCCCCTTACCCCCTAGTCTTCCCTCTACTTTCCTGAGACTATAAAAGTCATTCCCCAAAGTTGCTTAATCATCTGACTCTGCTTTGCTTAATCATGGTGGGTTAAGACTGTGAACTGTTTCATGAAATCAATGACAAACCTTTGTAACTTGTGATAGATGACTCTGACTATAATTTCTTTGTGTCGGTAACCATTATGTTCTCCCAAATCTACTTCACATTTCCATTTTATTTTTTACATATTTATATTTCATTTACATTATAATATTCTGTTATATATTAATATGTAAATATACATGTTTATATATGAATTTTGAACCTATGCTTAAGCATAATAACAAAACCTAGGTTTTTACCTCTATAATTTCTGCATTATGGTAAATATATATTTGGCAGCAGTTATCCACCAGATGCACTCAGAGAGATTTTTCTTCCATTAACACCCTCCACTGCCATCTTACTAAGTAACTTCTGACCCCCTGAGCCTTGAAAACCACCCCACTGTTGCCTTCTTGGGGCTTCTGAATTATCCATTTTTCCTGCAGCTGAACTTTCCTTCATGTTCTGTCTCCCTCAATTACTCTGTGACCTCTTTGGGAGCAGCTACTACCCATGACATTTTTCTATTTGTATCCCCAACTCTTAGTATAGTGTCTGGCATGAGCCAGACACTCAATCTTTTCTTTTTCATTCATTTTCTGAGATAAGTAGTAAGTAGCAGACTTAGGGACACTTTCCATTTCACCGTGTTGAATCAACAATCTTTTCTCTTTCTGAGTACTCCATTCCAGGCTGTAGAATAATTGAGAAAGCATCATTGCCCCCTGTGGATTTTCAACAAATTTTCTGAAATACAAGAATTAAGATAAAATTTCAATACTTTAAAAATTTAAATTCAATTCAGCAAATATTTATTAAGGGACCACTACGATAAGAAAGTGACTATGGTTATATACAAACACTTTGAATTCCCCACATATCCTCCTAAGAAGGCCACTCTTCTGGGACAGTCTAGGTTCAATTGTATACAAAGTAGTGAACACATGCAAAGTTTGTATAGTGGTATACACAGGAGGAAGAAGAATTACTTGTAATTGGAAATTTTGGAGCTACAGGACTAGATTGGGGGAAAGAACCTAGAAAGTTGATTTTTGAGAGGATGAAGAATAAAGATTGAAACACAATTTCTTGCAGGCAACTGCCCCAGTTTGAAAAAAAACTTTCTGTAATGGATAGGGACTTCAACAAATAGATGTGTTTTTTTTCTGTCATCAGACCTTGGGCTGCTGAGCTTCTGCAGTCAGTTCTTATAGATTTAGTCAAGGAGTTCTCCCACCTGATAATTTAAGTGTATAGCCAAGCTATCTATACAACTCCCCTCAAAATTTAGTTTGGCAGTGCTCTTTGAGGATATATCCTCCACTCCTTAGCAGAAAGCAGCCAATGTCCCCTCGAAATCTATAGCCTAATTTTGACTTGTTGACTTGGTATTCAACTACATTCCTTTCCCCTTGAGATTTCCCTAGCTAGATATGCCCTTCTAAAAGCCCTGATTGGGTTAGCAGAGAACAGAATTAGTACCCAAATTGCTGGATATACTATGCAGCAAAAATGTCAGTTCTTGTCTTCTAAGAGTGAGGAGCATTGATTATATTATTTGTGAAATAAGACTCCATCAGAGAGGAGGGGAGCTAAAGAGGAGTATCTCTTATCATTGTAATCCCAAACCAGTTTAATGCATTCTGTACTTTGCTGTTGCTAGTATTGGGTAATTAATTATGGATTTCATGCTTTCCTTGGAAGTATAACAGTCTATTCTGGCCCAGAGACACCCCAATGCTCACCAATATACCCATAGGGCTCAAATTGTAATCAAGCAGTGATCATAATTAATATAGCTGGGTTTTTGCAATCATATTAAAATAAAATGTCTATATCTTATTTTCATTTAAATTCAATTCAACAACTACTTATGAAGTGATCACTATGGTAAAATACTGTGTTGTTCTTTAGTCAATTTTAGCCATTTTTGTAGCATTTTTAAGCTATCCCTTTTTGGAGGAGTGGGCAGTTCTTGACAAGTATATTAAAGTGTTTGCTATTTCCTTCTGCAGTTCATTTTACATAAGAGGAACTGAGGTCTACAGGTTAAGTGACTTGCCCAGAGTTATAAAGTGTCTCAAGGCCAGATTTAACTCAGGCCCTCCTGACTCCAGGACTAGTAGTCTATCCTCTGTGCCACCTAGCTGCCTAATTACAATAAGCTCTTTAATAACAAAATAGCTAGCTAGCTAGAAAGACATATGAACAACTAAATAGATAAACAATTAAATGATAGGCAGAGAGATAATGTGAAGATGGAGAATATTTTAAAAACCTAAAAAGGTTACTATAGATTCCATGCTGAAAAGGAACTTAAAGATTATTTAGTCCAAAGTTTCTCAAAGTGTGGGTTGCAACTCCATATGGGGGTCATGCAACCAAATATGAGGAGTCATAAAAAGTTTGGCAACAGTAAAAGGTATCAAATATTACACCAAGATATAATTTTTAAAGTAAAAATAAATAAGCACATCCATCTTGTTAGTATGCAAATTTGCTTTTGTCTTTAATAAATGGTAAAATTATATGTATATCAAAGATTGTTTTAAAATACATTTCTCTATGATTTATTATCAATAAATATTTGATTTGAATGCCTGTTTTACATACCTATGTATCTGGGTAATGTAAAAATTTCTTGGTCATAAAAATGTGAATAGTGGAAAAAGTTTAAGAAAGAAATCAAGAGTTTAGTCCACTCTTCTCATTTTACAGAAGCATTGATCAATCGTTCATTTGATAAGCATATATTAAGTACATATATTTCATTTGTGTCATTGAGGTTAGATATAGAGACACAAATGAAACCATTTTATCCCTTTTATGAGATTACAATCTATCAGAATACAGATAAAATCAAGGCCCAGAGGTTGTGACCTACCCAGAGCCACATGGATATCAAACAGAAGACCCAGAATTTAAACAAATTCTGTGAGTCCCAAGAAAAATACATTGCTTATGTCCCTGTTTCTTGCTGCCATTTTGGGAAAGGTTCACAGACAAAAAGCACCTGGGCTACGGTAGATGAGCTGGAAGGGATTTCTGACAGGTGGATTAAAGTAGGGAGAAGCCATTACAATCATGGGGGACAGTTTATGCAAACTCATGGAGATAGGTAGGAGAGCTAGCGTCAATTCTGGAGAACAGCTGGTAACCCAGTCTAGATAGAACATAGAATGTAAGGAAATAACAATATATAAATCATCAGAAAAATGGGGAAGATGGGGAGGGCTTTAAATACCTTTAAATGCTAAGCTGTTTTAATTTTATTCTAGAGACATTTCCCAGACAGTTTCTATTTGGGGTGAGAATAGGGGAACAAGAAATTATGCATGTAAAATATGGGTAAATGATAACACGCATCTCAATGGTACTTTAAGGTATATAAAATGCTTCTTTCACAACTGTGCATTATCCTAGTTTTTAAGAATAAGGAAACTAAGTCTGAGTTCTTTTGTCACTTGATGGGAGTCACTCATTTGGAGACAGAATTCAAACTGTTCATTTTGTATTCCAAGTCCAATGTTCTATTCATTATATTCCACTACTGAACTTATTCTACTTCCTCCTTATTGTACTTTCCTTTGAAGTAGGGAGTCCATTAACATAAAATTCATATAACTACTATTTACAGGTCCAGAGAATAGCTTGAAGCATGTGAGTCCATCAACAGAGAAATCTTGGAGCAGCATGGTATGTAGAGGGGTTAGGATTTGGAATCAGTCAGATGATAAACATTTATTATGTAGCTACTATTAGTCAAATACAGACAGAAGGAAGGAAAGAATGAAGGAAGGGAAGGGGGAAGGAGAGAGAGAAGGAGGGAGGGGAGGAAGGGGGAAGGAGAGAGAGAAGGAAGGAGGGGAGGAAGGAGAGAAGGAGAGATAGAAGGAGGGAAGAAGGGAGGGAGGGAGGAAGAGAGGTAGGCAGGGAGGGAGGAAGGAGGAAGAAAAGAAAAAGATAGCCCTTTCTCTCAAAGAGTTTCCCATCTAATGGGGGAAGATAACACAAAAGATAGCAAAATAATTAAATACAGAGGAATGTACCAGTTGGAAATGATGAGATAGTCTTGTAACTATTTTAAATGGAGATTCTTTTTTTTTAATTTTTATTATATATATATTTTTATAATATTATCCCTTGTATTCATTTTTCCAAATTATCCCCCCCTCCCTCTATTCCCTCCCCCCGATGACAGGCAATCCCATACATTTTACATGTGTTACAATATAGTCTAGGTACAATACATGTGTGCGAATATCATTTTCTTGTTGCACAATAAACATTAGAATCCGAAGGTACATGTAATCTGGGCAGACAGATATTAGTGCTAACAATTTACATTCACTTCCCAGTGTTCCTTCTCTGGGTGTAACTACCTCTGTCCATCATTGATCAACTGGAAGTGAGTTGGATCTTCTTTATGTTGAAGATTTCCACTTCCATCAGAATACATCCTCATACAGTATTGTTGTTGAAGTGCATAGTGATCTTCTGGTTCTGCTCATTAAATGGAGATTCTTGCTAGAACTCCTCAACTCTTCCCTTTCTGATCAGAGGGAGGAGTCTCAAGGCAGGAGGTATTCATGAAATATAATTTTCAGATGTCACTTTCAGTTACTGATGAAGTGTGAAGTAATTTTGCAGGATGATGGGGTTTCTGAGACATAATGGCAAAATCATCTTTAATCAGAAGGATGTGGGTTAAAATCCTACACCAGATTCCTCACAAGTGTGTAACACTAGCAAGTCCTTAATTTCTCTTTGCCTCCATTTCCACATGTGTAAAATGAAGGGGCTGTGAGTTGAAGATGAAATATTTAAATGTCATTGGTGTTTCTGTCCCCAACCAAGTAAATTATATTGTGATTAGAGACATTGTTTTTTGTTTGTTTGTTTGTTTGTTTTGTTTTGTTTTGTTTTGTTTTTTCACATTCTATGAGGATTAAGAAACCAGTATTGCCAATACAGACTGAAGCTTCTTAACTCATAGCATCTCTGTGCCGGGCACTAATAGTCTGTGATAATGTCAGAAGAGAAAAGCCAGTATAGCTTAAGTCTTATCAAGTCTTCAAGGTTTCACTTGCCTTTGATCCAATTTGGATCCAATGTGGTATACATTAGTGAAATATAAGCCAGATTGCAAAGCTCTCCGAAACAGGGATCATGTTCTCTATTTTTGTGAACCTAGAATAGTGTCTCTTAGGGATTTAGGATATAATAAATAATTATCAATTGTTTGATTTATTAATAATGAAAAAAAAGAAATTCAGACACTCTGGGGTTAAATTGTGTTGGAAATTTCCATATCATTTATGTGTTTTTTTTAATTAAAATCCTTAGAACTAGTTGGCTGCTAGAAGAATTAAATATTTTATATATCTTATCTCCTTCTCAAGTTTTATTTTTCCTTGAGGTACTTCCTCTAATACCTAGAATAGCATCAAGAAAAAGTTTAACAAATATGTTAGTTTCTATGTTGTCATTAATGCCCAAGAGTTATTCTCTACTTTCTTTAATTCAAGTCAGCAAACATTTTTTAAGCACCTAGAGGTTTCAAGACACTAAACTAGGCACTACAGATACCATGATCAATAAGAAATTGTATCTACCTTCGATGTCTTCCAATCCAATAGTAGTAATAATAAGACACATATACAAAGTAATTTAATGTCTCAAATGCATAAGAAAGTTATGAATGTCCTCTGAGAGGTCAAAAAGGCAGAAATTAGGAATTAGGAATTAGGGAAGAGTGGTTAGGTGAGAGTCTTGAATGACTAACAATCAGAGATGTGAAGAATGGGTAAGATTTCAATTTCTGAAGATGAGGGGAGCTATTCCACCTTTCACAATAGGAAAATAATCCAAGAAATAGAGTTATATAATCAAAAGACAGGTTTGGGATATGATGAATAATGGATTTAGCTGGAAGAAGAGGCCTATGAGGAGAAACACTTTGACCTTTTACAAAAAGGGCAGGAAAGAGTAAAGGAAGACTCTTTTCTCTTGTATGATCATCTTTTTTTTGATGCAAACTGGGTCTAGATATTTAAGATAGGAATAAAGTTTTCATCTCTATTTATCTAACTTTAAATCTATAGATAATCACAGATTCATAGAACTTTTAGAATTGGAAGGAATCTGAAAAATCACCTAGTAAAACTTTTTATAGTCACAAATGAGGAGACCAAGTCTAGGGAATTCAAGAATTTTACAAGGTGATGTAGTTCTATATATTCATAAGAGATATTATTACTAATAAAATGGATAACTTTCTGAAATAAAGTACTAAAGATTGTAGATTGGAATAAATATAAAACGGTACAATGGGCTGCCATTAAAATTTAATCATAAGTGACTCATCACACCAATTGTCATGCAGATTGATAGTCTTCACCCTTTGTGAAGCCCTTCAGAAACCTATTGAAATGTAAAAACTAGATGAAGGATTAGAGAGGAAAAGTGTTGGTAATCAAAATTCCAAATTTCCATCGGAGATCCATAATTTCCTACCTAAATGTCAGTGTTGTGCACAATGTACAATATTAGCATCTTGAAATCTAAAAAGGCAGGGAGCGGGAAGAACAGAAGAATGCTTAGGCAATAAATCAGCTTGGCTTTGTTTTTCTATAGCACAGAATTTCCAATCTCTCAAACTATAGAAATAAGTGAACAGTGAATGTAGGCTTTTTGAATACAGATTGATATATACCACAAGGTACACAATGTTTACATCCAATTGTACCCCCCCCCATCTTAAGTAGCCTTTAAGTAGAAAGGTTTCCCTTACTGGAATTTTATATTGTTTATGCTTTCCAATATGATTTGTTTAAACTCGTGTTATTTTTTGTTTTTCTTTTATTTTGATATTGCTTTTATTTTATGTTTACTGTGGAAAGAAATGAAAATGCCAACATTGCTTCATCATATAAAACTGAGTCCATATACAAGCTATGTTTACACTATGTTCACATTATTTTCCTTCATGGTTCTAGAGAGCTAAGGTTGGAAAGATGTAATTTTCATAATTCCGGCTAAGGTAGAAATTGTTAGAGAAGTCATCAAAAAAGGTGAAATAGAAGTTTTGATTGTATAAAGTAGAAAAGCTTTTGCATGAATGAAATCAATATGCAGCTAAAAGAAGAGATTGAGAAAAGTATTTTTATCAACTATCATCAATTAAATTCTGATATCCAAGGCATATAATGAATTAACACAAATATATAACCAGGAACCATTCCTCATAATTTGACTCAGGAGATCAAAATGCAATCTTAAAACATCATACTATTCACTCAAATGTATGACAATCTGGTCAATAGATATTCTTCATTCAATTGGTTTTCCTTCTGTGGATGGTCAGGAAGAAATTCTTTGGGATGTTTATGAATCTCTTTCAGGAGGCTCTGAGATATTCCATGGCATGATGAAATCAGCAGACTCTCATCTGAAAATATGGGATTTGGAGTAACTCACCACATGCAAGATGTATTTTATTCATCCCTAACTGAATTTAAATTTTGTATTAGACAGGTTTTGATCTGGTGCATTGAAGGATTTGGAGCTTGAATATTGAAATAACTGGTTATTTTACTTAGATAGGACATGTTATCAAGTAGTAATGAAAAGATACCTGGGTGCCATAGGTTGATTACCTAGAATGCTAGAAACATCATTTTTCTTGTTCTGAAGCTCTGATATTTGTGTTCATACTGGATTTCAAGCTTGCTCCAACTGATTTTTATGAGACTGAAAAAGTTCTGGCTTAGAGGAAGAATGTAACCCACACTAAGAGCACATGTATGGGAGTATCTTTAAGGTAGAGACTGATTGATGCTTCAAAGCTGTGAGATGGCATTGGTGAAAATTTGGAAGAAGAGAGAGTCTGGGCTAGCTTGCAGCTTTAAGAGAAAACATAAAGATTTCAGATTCTTTTCAGGAGAGGTTCCTGAAGAAAAAGAAAGACTCTGGAAAGAAGTCAATAAATAGCATAATCATGTTCCTATTTCCCAGTTTGCTTCACTAGAGACTTTGGGAATTTTCTCTTAAGTGAAATCTGAAACTTTGCCACAATTTTGGTCCATCTTTCTGTCTCTCTTCCTCTTCCTCTCAGACTCTGTGTCTGTTTCTATCTCTCCTTTTCACTAAGAAATCTTATTTCTAACAGGAGAGTTTATTCACTGTGTATTAGCTGGTATATTCTCATAAGTATACCTTTTCTGATTTCTATTTTTCTATTGACTTGTTTAAATGGATTTATTTGCTAAAAAGAAACAGAATAAGTATAATTTCTATTACCCTGCAACGATGTTGGGTAACCCTCAGGCAAAGAAAACTGGCATGAAGCTAGAGGTTCATTCAGATCTGAAAGATTTTGAGCTAAAAAGTGGACTTTAGCAGCCATTTTCTGTCACTCCTTCATTTTTCAACTGCCCTTTTATTTTTACTCACTGAAAAAATTTTTACTTACTGAAAGAATAAGTCAATCAATTACTCATCCCAGTGAGAAACACAGAAGTGGCTTGAAAGACATAAATAGTTTTAAGGACCTGAGAGAAAATGTCTCTTCAGATAAAAGAACTGAGAGCATTTGAAAGGGAGTAATAGCTCAGAGGCAAAATCATAGATGGATGTTAGTAATTCTAGAATAATTTCTTAGCAACTACTTTGAATACAGATATTTTCAGGACTTTGTAGTTGATTGCTGGAAACTCCAAATCAAAGAATTGTTCTGAGAATAAGAAGCCTTTATATGACTATTTCTCTCTTATCTTACAGAAATTTTGGGTTTGGGGTTTTATGTTAGAGATCATAAGATCAAAGATATAGGACTAAGAGAGATGGTAAGATGAGAAGTCATTATAGTAAGTCATCTAGTTCAACCCTCTCATTTTCCAGATGAGAAAACTGAGGCGTAGGGAATTTTTGACTTGCTTAACCTAAAAGACAGTAAAGGCTAAAGGCCATCCTAATACATGAAAAGACCCTACTTTGCAATATTAAAAGACAGCTGAAAAGCCACAGTTTTTTGCATGGTTGGAGGGGAGGAAGAATTGAACTCATTAGAGGAAAGCTTTGATGCTGGGAGCTGATTGGCAAGAATAATATATTCCCTATGAAAAGCTGTCTTGATATCCAGAGCCACCTACAGGTTTAAAAATGGAAAATCCTGCTAGGACTCACTTTTCCCTTTATCATACTCTGTGACTTCAGAGGGGAAAACTCCTTAAAAAGCCTATTAAAGAACTAAACCTGAGTTGCTTTGGAGAAGCCAGGATTAAATGAAATTAATTCTCACCAAAAAAAAAAAAAAAAAAAAAAACAAAAGATCTCATGGTGCTCCAGTGTTCAGTGAAGGGAACATACCTCAGAAGTATTGAAGTATTCAGATTTCAGGACTAAGATTGATGTAAATTAAATAATTTAACATTACTTGAATGGGCCCAAAGTAATTGATTTTATTCAGCAGGATAGTTCTAAAGAAGAACAGATGGTTTGTGATATATACTGTTCCTTAAAGAGACTATGGACATTTAGCCTGCAGAATTGTGAGTTGTCCCAGGCAACTTTTTTTTTTTCCACTCCTATGTTTATTTGATTCTACTATGTGTTCTTTCTTTCCTATGGACACTAGGTCCATTGATGGGAAATTGCGACTCTGATTTATGGATGAAGTATTTTGTCTTAGCTATTCCTGCCTTTTACTTCTCTTTAGTAAATGTTTCTTGTTTCTGAGTTAATGGTACAGAGCACCGGTCCTGAATTCAGGAGGACCTGAGTTCAAATTTGATCTCAGACACTTAACACTTCCTAGCTGTGTGACCCGGGGCAAGTCACTTAACCCCAGCCTCAGGAAAAAAAAAAAAAGAAAAAAGAAAAGAAAAAGTTAATAGTGCAATTATAATTGATTTGTGTAAAAGGAAGCACACTGATGGAGATACAGGAGCTTCATTTCTAAATATAGATTTATATTCCCTCCCACACTAGAGTTACCCCTAGAACCACCTCTCTGAATAATCACCTAACTTGTCTGTAAAAATTGAAGTGAATGATACAGTCCCATTCCAGGAAGAAAAATCCTAGAAAGAATTGGGATGCTGGCTACATAAAGGAAGAGCAAACTCGTATCTAGAGTAGTTAAGAAAAGTCCAAAGTCACATAAGTAGTAAATGGCAGAGTCTGATTGACTTGAACCCAGATCTTCTGAATGAATTCTAATAAACCCATAGAGTTGGTAGATCTCTTTTTTGTTATCAGGTTGATAACTTCATTAATCAAAATAAGGTGAATCTTTTTTTAGATCCTTCAGACACTTTCACTCTGCTTTTCAGAGGATCTAGCTCCCTTCTCCTCAGAAAAAAAATTACAAGTGTTCAATGGTCTATCTTTTCTTCTTCATCCACTGGGTCTCTGTCTCTTAAAGTCCTTTTTCTTGTTCATAGTGACACACTTTTTAAAGGGATATTTCATTCTCCCTTAAACCTAGAATGTGGAAAGGTGATGTTTAAACCCTCTCACTTTCTTTTCAAGGAAAAGAACCTGCACAGTAGATAATAGGCTTAAATATCACCAAGTTTCTGCAGATCACTGTGATATTCTCCTTGCTCTTTAAT
The DNA here is from genome assembly GCF_048593235.1 of Sminthopsis crassicaudata. Lineage (NCBI taxonomy): Eukaryota > Metazoa > Chordata > Mammalia > Dasyuromorphia > Dasyuridae > Sminthopsis > Sminthopsis crassicaudata. Next base: position 226,568,130 of record NC_133617.1, on the reverse strand, counting down.
ACTTGCTGGAAGTGAGATGCTTATTTCTTAGCAGCAACCCTGGAGTATTGCCTCTAGGAAGAACTACTTGAAGTTAGGTAACGCCAAACTCCTGTTGCTTTTGAAATATATATATGAAGACAATTGAACCTGATTCTCTGAGCCTTTCTCTAATGCAAAAGGATGGAAAGGGATGAAAAGGATTCCTAAACCTATAACTTGGCATTTCACTGGTATTCAGGCACAATCTTGGGAGGCTATCCAAAAGAGATCACAGTCTTAGACAGAATGGAAAAAGGGAAAAAAACCTCACATGATATACTTACTGATTTCTCTTTCTCTCACATGTGTTGGCAACCTCCCATAATCTGTTTTGTAAATCCCCATATATGTTTTCTCTTCAGATAAAATGTAAATTTGGCTATAGGAATTTTTCATTTTTGCCTTTTCATCTCACTATTTGACTCATATAATAGGAACTGAATAAATACTTGTTGAAGGGTTACTTATAGCAATCTTTCTTTATATGCAGTATAGAATATAAAACACTGGCTGGATATTCATGGAGTCTTGGGTCCTGATCCTGATTTTGAGATTTACTAGCTATGTGATCTAGGGAAATCACATTTAACTTCTTTAAATCTCAGTTTTCTAATTTGTAAAAAAGAACAACATTAAAGAGAAAATGGTACAATAGGAAGAACATAAGATTTAGAGTCAGGAAATGTAGGTTCAAATTTGGCTTTTCTTACTTGGTTTTTGTATAACTTTGGATCTCTTTGGGCCTTCACTGCTCATCTCTAAAATCTGAAGCTTAGAGTAGATTCCTTCTAAAATTCTTTCTAGCTCTATATTTTTATAATCAATTGAGATAATCACTTTGGTAAATCATTTTACCATTTTTATAATTCTCTATAAATATAAGTTATAATAATTGTCTTTACTTTTGAGATGAACATGGCCAAAATAGTTAATGTTTATACAGAGCTTTTAAGTTAAAAAAAAATTTTTAAGATACATGGTCTCATTTAATCCTCACAATATTCCTGTGATGTTGGTACTGTAAATATATTCACACCCACTTAAAAGATGAAGAAACTGAGGTTTCCAGAGGTTAAATGACTTGTACTTGACAACGTATTAATGTCTAAGGCAGGACTTCTTCAAACCAAAAGTATCCACAAAGATTCTGCTGTTCTTTTCTTATTCTCTTGCTATTTAGTGTTAGGGAAATGGAGGAACTATTTTCCCATCTTGAGGAGGTCAAATGCTTGGCATAGTGCCTGCAACACAGTAGGTACTTAATAAATGTGGATTAATTTGTAGCCTCTGGCCATAAAGAACATTTGTAGTACGAGGAGCACTTCTCAGCAAAATAAGGTGCTTAGGAGTTGGATGAGGAAGGTGGAGGAGGTGACTTTCCTTCAATTTTAGAGCTTCTTTACATTGGCTGTATCCTTTACCATGGACTAGTCTTCTGAATTATACTAAAATATATGCGACTGCTCACTGCCTAGTTATATTTCCATTCATGTCTTTTCATCATCTTTTTGATTTTTACAATAGACATATCATTTAACATTATTTAACACTGGCAACAGGCAATAACATTCTCTCTTCTAGGTTGTAAGGGCAATTGTTATTGCTTAGAGAAGAATAAAAAGAAAATATGCATAGCAATAAGGGCATTTAGACAAAAAGAATTACAATTTGTCATCACTACAAATAGATCAATCATTATCTATGATGAGGGAGGAGGAATCATCACCCCTTTGATGTTGAAAGAAAAAATACAGTGTCACCCATGTTAAAAAGTATAAAATTCACAACTGAAGTCTTTTTAATAGTTTTGAATATGGACAATTTCCGAATGCATTTGGGGAAAGATCCTGGGGGCACCAATATGCAACTGTTTCATAATTACTTTGGAACATTAAATAGAATTTGTTACTGATTTTAAAAAATAACTGTGAGGGATTAAATGTGAAGGGAAGCCTATAAACATTAACCAGCCACTCCTCACAATTTGAAATCCTTGTCATAGATTTAAAAAGACTAAAATTACACATTGTTTCTCAAAATGGAGAATCCTGACTTTTTGAAGAATTAAGCCACCATATTTCAAGAGAAAAATCTTGCTACATGCAATGTGATTCATATAAAACTTAAATACCATCATGGAGCTGTTTGTCATCAGGCTTATTTTCAAAGTAATAGTGATGAGAAGACATTCAGAGGATAAAGAGAGCTAAGAATCACATCATTTTCAGGCTATCTATAGACATTCACTTAACTTTTAATATTTAAATGTGAAATCTTTGTCCAGTGACCAATGAACTGACATTTTCCTGGAAGAACTGAATCACATGAATGTTGACATTCCATTTTCAAGAAAAACAAAACCAGAAGACAAAAGGAAGTTGCAGCTAAATGGAAAGATAATCTATAGTCTTTCTTCAGAAAGGTACAGAAAAGAGTTAATGATATTAGTCAAGGCAAGCTTTTGAGGAAAGGAACATTTATTAAGCACCTATTATGTGTCAGGCCCTGAGCTATGTATTGGGCATAAAAAGAAAAAGCCCAAATCAATGCCTGATCTCAAACAATTCACAATCTAAGTAGAAAGACAATATATGGGGGCAGCTGGGTGGCGCAGTGTATAGAGGACCTGAGTTTAAATCTGGTCTCAGACACTTAACACTTCCTAGCTGTGTGATCCTGGGCAAGTCACTTAACCCCAGCCTCAAAAACAAACAAACAAACAAACAAACAAACAAAAAAACAAAAACAAAAGACAATATACAATCAACAAGGTCCAAATAAGATATATACACTATAAGTTGGAGATAATTTTTTTGACTTTTAAGGTTTTTAAAAAAATTTTCTATAGTATATTATTTTCCAAATATATATAAAGATAGTTTTCAATATTCATTTTTGTAAGACTTTGTATTCCAGATTTTTCTTCCTCCCTCTTGTACCTCCCCCCTCTCCAAGATAGCAAGCAATCTGATATAGGCTAAATATATGAAATTCTTTTAAATATATTTTCATATTTGTCATGTTGTGCAAGAAAAATCAGACCAAAAAGAGGAAAAAACACAAAAAAGAAAGAAACAAGCAAATACCATGTTTTGATGCACATTCAGTCTCTATAGGTCTCTCTGTCTGGTTGCAAATAGCATTTTCCATCTTAAGTCTATTGAAATTGCTTGAGTCATTGCATTGTTGAGAAGAGCCAAGTTCATTACAGGTGATCAACACATTATCTTGTTACTGTGTACAATGTTCTCTTGGTTCTGCTCACTTCACTCAGCATCAGTTCATGTAAGTCTTTCCAGGATTTTCTGATATTAGCCTACTCATCATTTCTTATAGAACAGTAATATTCCTTTATATTCATAACTTATACAGTCATTCCCCAACTGATGGGCATCCACTCAATTTCCAGTTCCTTGCTATTTCAAAAAGGGCTGCTGTAAACATTTTTGTGCATGTGGATATTTTTCCCTATTTTATGATCTCTTTGGGATATAGACACAGCATATAAGTAGTGAGGCTGCTGGATCAAAGGGTATGCACAGTTTTATAGCCCTTTGGGCATAGTTAGTTGGAGATAATTTTGAATTTATCTTTTATACTGAGGATGATAGGGAAAGATTTCTTGCAGAAGGTGAGATTTTAGCTGAAACCTTTGAAGGAATCTAGAGAATCCTGGAGGAAAAAGTAGCAAAGAAGAGAATTTCGGAAATAAGGAATAGGTGGTGAAAATTCCCAGAGTCAGGAGATAGTATTCATGTGAGGAAAAGCAAGAAGGACAGATTCCCTGGCTTGTACAGTATGTGGAAGGGAATAAGTTGCAAGAATACTGGAATGGTAGGAAAGGACCAGGTTATAAAGGGCTTTACATGAGACAGAGGTTGATATTTGATTCTAGAGGTGATAGGGAATTAATCGAATTTATTAAATAGGGTGGATGACATGGTCAGTCAGCCAATATAAACACTGGCCAAGCACTGCTTATGTACTGGGCATTGTGTTAAGTGCTGTGGATAGATATAAAGGGAAGAAACAATCCCTATTTTCAAGGAACTCACAATCTGATGGGGAAACAAAAAGAAAACAATAATGGGTAAACTAGTTTCATACAAGACAAATTGGAAATAATCAACAGAGGGAAAGTAGCAGAATAAAGAGGGATTGGGAAAGGTTTACTGCAGAAGATGGGAGTTTAATTGAGTTTTGAAGGAAAGTCATCCAGCAGAGATGAGTAAGGAAACATTCCAGATCTCCGTGACTGTCAATAATAACACCCAGAGTTAGGAAATGAAGTGTTTTGTTCAAGGAACAGGAAGGAGGTCAAAGTCACTGGATCGTTTCTCTTGTTGCTTGTCCATTTTCAAAGAAGACCAATGGCATCACACAGAATGTGGAGGAGGGAGAGGGAAAAGGTGTGAGAAGATTGGAAAGATAGGAGGAGAACAAGTTATGAAGGGCTTTGGATACCAGAGAGAGGATTTTATATTTGATCTTGGAGCTAATAGAGAGCCTCCAGATTTCATTAAAGAGAGGGGTGATATGGTTGTACCTGTATTTTAGGAAGAAGATTTTGGCAGTTGAATGGAGAATAAACTGGGATAATGAGAGACCTGAGATCAGAGAGACCAACCCTAAGAATATTGTAATAGTCTAGGCAGGAGATAACGAGAGTCTGCCTCAGTGTGTAACAGTTTCTGAAAAATGAAGGTGAACACAGGGGAGATTTTGCCTAGGTAGAATCAAGGTATATGGCAACTATGGATATGGACAAGTGCAAAGACAAGTATGACATCCAGGATGTGAGATTGCATGGCTGGGAGCTTGATGGTACCATGGCTAGAATGAAGAAGTTAGGAAGAGGTTTTGGAGAAAAGAGAATGAATTCAATTTTGGACATATTGAGTTTAAGATGTCTATGGAACATTTAGGAGGAGATGTCCTATAAGCAGTTGGAAATGTTAGACTGCGGATGAAGAGAGATGTTAAAACTGATTAAATAGTTTTGAGAATTATCTGCATTAAGATTGGTTTCATTGTCCGCTTCCAAATGATAAAAATTATGCCATTTTGTGTATTACTTGGTTATTTAATTTTTCAGGGCTAATGATAAGCATAAGCAAAAAAAAAATCTTGATGATTATAATTGCAACTTATGTGCCAAAAGAGGTTTAATGGAATCCCTAAACATTCACTTGAACAGCTAGTGGTACAGTGGATGAAGTGCCAGGTCTGGAGTCAGAGACTCTTCTTCCTGAGTTCAACTATGATCTCAGACATTTATTAGCTATGTCACCCTGGAAAGTCATTTAACCCTGTCTTCCCCAACTTTCCTCATTTGTAAAATGAATTGGAGAAGGAAATGGCAAACCATTCTGGTATCTTTGCCAAGAAAACTCCAAATGAGGTCATGAAGAGTTGGACATGACTAAAAAAGTCTGAAAAACACTGCCATACCCTCAAAAAAAAAAACAAAAAACAAACTGTTCTTAGCCTTTTTCTTTTCTAGGTCAAAGACCCTATTTGTTCAAATGATCCTTGTATATAGTGTGTCTCCGTGTGTGTGTATGCCTTTGTAGGTTATATGTGTCCACATGATTCTATGTAGGGTGTGGTTGACAGGGAGCATGAATAAATAGATCTCCAGAGGAAACATTGATTCTTACCAAGCAGAGAACATGAAATTGGGGCCATGAGGCTGGGTGTTCTGCTCTCCTCAGAAGGAGAGAAGGGGGGACCAGACTAGAATTATATTTATTTGCTTCCTTAAGTATTTGAATCAGGGGAAAGAATTTTTAGCTTCAAACGCTCTCCTGATCACTATCCTTTTAATGAAAGGATGTTTCAAGATATATCCAAAAGCTTGACTCCCTTCCCATCAGATGCCATTTCCATAAAGATTATCACTCATAGCAAGTGGCAAATGAAATCATTTACTTAAACCAATAGCAAACAGAAATCAGAGAAATTAAACAAATTTGAATATCCTAGGTTATATTCATAGTACATGTTTTTCCTCTGGGACTGAGATATTTCAACTCAGCAGGAGAGAAAGAGAGAGAGACAGAGAGAGAGAGAGAGACAGACAGAGACAGAGAGAGAAGAGACAGAGACAGAGATAGAGAGAGACAGAGACAGAAAAACAAGAGACAGAGATGCGATCAGAAAGATAGAAATAGAGACACAGAAAGACAGACCAACAGAGAGAGAGAGAGAGAGAGAGAGAGAGAGAGAGAGAGAGAGAGAGAGAGAGAGAGAGAGAGAAAGAGAGAGAGAGAGAAAGAGAGAGAGAAAGAGAGAGAGAAACAGAGAGAGAGAGACAGAGAGACACAGAGACACAGAGAGAGAGAAAGAGAGAGATGGAGAGAGAGAGAGAGAGAAAGAGAGAGAGAGACAGAGAGAGAGAGAAAGAGAGAGAGAAAGAGAGAGAAAGAGAGAGAAACAGAGAGAGAGACAGAGAGACACAGAGACACAGAGAGAGAGAAAGAGAGAGACAGAGAGAGAGAGAGAGAGAGAGAGAGAGAGAGAGAGAAAGAGAGAGAAAGAGAGAGAGAAAGAGAGAGAAAGAGAGAGAAACAGAGAGAGAGACAGAGAGACACAGAGACACAGAGAGAGAGAAAGAGAGAGACAGAGAGAGAGAGAGAGAGAGAGAGAGAGAGAGAGAAAGAGAGAGAAAGAGAGAGAGAGAAAGAGAGAAAGAGAGAGAGACAGAGAGAGAGAGAGAAAGAGAGAAAGAGAGAGAGAGAGAGAGAGAGAGAGAGAGAGAGAGAGAGAGAGAGAGAGAGAGTGACAAGGTGAGGAAGAGGCAGAGGAAGAGGGTAAAAGAGAGGGAGCCAGAGAAAAACAGAGAAAAAGAGACAGAGACACACAGAACGAAACAGAGAAAGTAAGAGAATCCCTGACTCACCCAAAGGCAAGTTCCCTAGGACAATAAGCTGAGGATAGGGACATAGCCACTTTACATGCTGGCTTCTTCCTGGAGTCTTTCTTTTCCTTTAAAACCCCTCCTTGAAGAAAGTTTGGATTGGAGAAAGTGGATCTTTTGAGGCTGGAAGCCAGAAGATAAGGGTTTTTTTTGTTTTGTTTTTGTTTTTGTTTTTGTTTTTGTTTTTTTGCCAGTTCTGTCCTGTACACAGACATGGATCATTGACTAATCATTCCATCAATGAGGAGAATCTTATACAAATGAGTTTAGGCTTTGGATAATAATTATACGTTATAATTGTCAGTCTACCCAATTCTGAACACATAGTTTTGTTAATGCTCTTCCTAAAATTTGATGCCCTTATTATAAATATTCATTTTGCATTTACAGAAGTTTTAGGCAATCAGGAAAGAAGCTACATCTGGAGTGTAATGCTAGTATTCTCTTGGATAATGTACTATATTGGGAACAATACTAGTATGCTCTCATCATCCTGAGGTTGGGATAAGGAGTCAGACAAGCAGAATACCAGTAATCAGAAGGATTAATAGGCAAAGAAAGAGTCAACTAGTTTATGAGAGCAGGGGAAGGGGCAGGGCACAGGCAAAACACCTTGTGAGAAATGTCCAAGTGAGTAGCCAATAAGCAGGTCTGAGTTCAAAAGTCAGAAATCCACAATGATAGAAGATTAAAGGAATAAGACCAGCAAATATGGACTCAGACCAGGGACAACAGGTTCTCTAAACTGGGAAGGTCCATGCAGACTAAAGTTAGAAAGCAACATGAAAGAGGATTTCTAGAGCATTTGCTGCTGCAAAGTCAGTCCAACATATTTTCCTCTGATGTCAATAGGGTGCTAGCTATGCATCACCTTAATTTAGCTGAAGGTGATATCACAGAGTACTTAATCTCATACTCCTACAGTCAGCAAATTTTTAAAAAGTGGTTCTTTGATGTGATACAATAGTTATTTGTAACTAAAACTCACAATGCTCAAATGCATTGGCATGAGTACAGTATGGGCCAAGTGGAAAAAAGACAATTATAATATTTTTCCCCAAACATTGTTAACACACCTGGACATTCAGGCTTATGTACCTTACATGTTTATGAAAATGCATCAATAAGGGCATTCTTTCTGATAACACTTGCTTTCCTGAATGTCTTCCCTGCTTATGCAACCCTTCTATATATATGTCCTCCCATAAATTCATCATGGAGGGTCCACTTAATATGCTGGGGGCTTTCTTCATATTATCATGATGTTGCATAGATATTTATTATTATTATTATTATTATTATTATTATTATTATTATTATTATTATTATTATTATTATTGCTAAGGCAATTGGGATTAAGTGACTTGTCCAGGGTCACACAGCTAGGAAGTGTTAAGTGTCTGAGACCAGATTTGAACTCGGGTCCTCCTGAATTCAAGGCTGGTGCTCTATCCACTGCACCACCTAGCTGCCCCCTGAATAGGTATTTATAAAGCATATACACTGCCCCTGCCTTGTTCCTGACTATCTTTGTTTCCTTCCCTCCTTGATATATCTCTTTGATGGTATCTTTTTATGCCATTTTTTCTGGTTTAAGATGTGTATGCTCACATTTATCACCTTCCTCTCCTTTGCAATTTGAGTCATCCTCAACTTCAAATTTTTTTTTTTAAAGAATATAGTTTCTTGATTTCTAGTCATGCTCTGACAAGAGTATTAGAGTTGAGAAGATGGCTTTTATTGCCAGAGGAAGTTTGGGAGTCATTAAAAACTTTGCAATTTCCCAAAGGAAAAATATGACATGCTCTCATGTCCCTGTTTAATTGGAGGCCCAACTTACATATGTGCAATTTTGGTTCAAGATTGTACAGTTATCCCTTCCACATTGCCAGGGATAGAGGCATAAGGTCCCCATGACCTGGAAAAATCCAAGTAAAAATTTTGGCCCTCCCTACATGCCAGAGAAGAATATTTACAATATCTTATTGTAAAATTTGGCTTAAGTATTTTATCAAATCCTGTGTCATCTGCTGGCTTGTGTGTGTCATCTGTGGCTTTTGCAAAACTCCCCACAAATTCCCATTTACTCTTTTATGCTGACCTGTGATGTATTGAAAATATGGAAGGGATAATTTGTACATGGATACTGTGTACATGTATGTACATTTGCACTTATATGCATATAATATTTAAGTATTTGCATATGTGTGTCTCACAGAAAGTAGTTGTTGGAAACATTTCTTTGGTTTTTTTATTAAAGCTTTTAATTTTCAAAACATATGGACAGATAATTTTTCAACATTGACCTTTGCATAGCCTTTTCTCCTTCTTCCCCTCACCCTTCTCCTAGATGGCAAGCAATCCAATATATGTTAAACATGTTAAAATATATATTAAATACAATATATATATAAATGTATTTATATAATGTATCTTGCTGCATAAGAAAAATCAGATCTAAAGAAAGAAAATGAGTAAGAAAACAAAATGCAAGCGAACAACAATAAAAAAGAGTGAGAATCTTATGTTGTGATCCACACTCAGTTCCCACAGTGTAGATGAATGGGTATAGATGGAAACATTTCTTGAGCGAATTCAGAATGCTTCCAAACAATCTATTCTGCCCTGTGTCTTTCAGTTGTTCTTACAAATAACAAATCTAGTTATCCTGTTGGGGCTGCACTGTTTTGTTTAAGGAGTATTTTGTCTTTCTACTGGGCAATTAGGATGGGGCTCTGTAGTGTCATATTGATCTTCCCTATTCAGAAGTATAATTAGTTGTTAACATTTCATTATAATCAAGGTTTTCCTATGCTCTCTATGACCCTTGATTCATAAAGTTCCAGGAGCTCTGAATGCTGTGAGTTAATTAATTTTGCTGCCTGATGTGAACACAAGTAACCTGAAAAATGTAGTCTGAATACTGCTCTAGTACTTATTAATGACATTATTTTTCTGATTAGGCAAGCATTATCAGGCACTATAACAAACGAAGGAGATTATCAAGTTGAAGCTCTCACTATTCCTTGTATGCGGGCAAGTAAATGAGATATGAAATGATAAATTTGGCTATTTATACATTTTCCTCTCAATTGCCGTGCTAATGGGAGAAGCAAATATAGAGATAATCTGAAGGAATGGATAATCCTACCACATTACTGTCTGATTTTGGAATTCATTCAAAGATACATTCCCAGATAACCAAAAATGTTCATTAACCTATAGCCTGTGTAAGCCCAGAAACCATCATTGAATGACACATTTTATCATTACTGAGAATTCCCTAACAAAAACATTCTTTCTTGGTCACCACTTCTGTGTGTGTGTGTGTGTGTGTGTGTGTGTGTGTGTGTGTGTGTGTGAGAGAGAGAGAGAGAGAGAGAGAGAGAGAGAGAGAGAGAGAGAGAGAGAGAGAGAGACAGAGACAGAGAGAGAGAGAGACTGAGAGAGAGAGAGAGAGAGACACAGAGAGAGAGAGAGACAGAGAGAGACAGAGAGAGACAGAAAGAGAGAGAGACAGAGAGAGAGAGAGAGAGAGACAGAGACAGAGAGAGAGACAGAGAGAGATGAGAGAGAGAGACAGAGAGAGAGAGAGAGAGACGAGAGAGAGAGACAGAGAGAGAGAGAGAGAGATGAGAGAGAGTGAGAGAGAGAGAGAGAGAGAGAGAGTGAGAGAGAGAGAGAGACTGAGAGTAAGTGAAAGGCAGAGAGACGGAGAGACAGAGAGGGAGAGACAGACAGAGACAGAGAGACACACACAGAGGGAGAGAAAGGAAGAGACACAAAGAGACAGTAAAAGATAAGGAAAGACAGATGAGACAGACAGAGTGACAGAGACAGAAAGTGAAAGGCAGAGAAACAGAGAGACACAGAGGGAGAGACAGAGAAAAGAAGAGACACAGAAAGACAGTAAGAGATAAGAAAGACAGATGAGACAGATAGACACAGAGACAGAGACAGAGACAGAGGGAGAGAGAGAAAAAAGCAATCTACTCCTAATAGAGTGTAAGCTCCCTGTAGGCAAGGTCTGTCTTGTTTTTTTGCATTTGTACATCCAGTGCTTAGTACAGAACCTGGAACTTAGTAGTACTGAGTAAATTCACCCTCCTTCAGGCTAACAACACCTTTATGAAATTCCCCAGAAAATGGAAAACAGAAAGGATTCACACCAGACCTCGGTCAGAGCTCTTGTCTCTCTTGTGATCCTCATCTCCCATAAGATCTAGAACTCTCTGAAAGTTGAGGAGAACTTCAAATCCCTGAAATGAAATTTTGTGATCGGGATGCTGGAGAATCCCTCTCTTTCCCCTAGACCTTCATAGTCTATAGAACTCACTGTGTTGGTGAAGGAAAAGTTGCAGGTTTCTTTGCATTGTGGCTCTGCTCCTAGATGCTCTTTCATCTCCAGGCCACAAAGTCTCTTAATATATTTAGTTCAGGAAATTCACTGGAACTCCTAGCCTCTAGATCGGATCTAGAATCTGTTGGGGTGAAAGGAGGCCTTTTCTTCTCTCCAGGAGTCTCTGCCATTACATATCTTCACAAGAGTTTCTTCCTCTACCACTGTATCTTCATAGCTGCCATTTCAAGGACCAGGAGGCTCAATGAAAAGGACTATATAGTGACCCTTCTGTATCCCCCAAGTCCATTCCCTATGTATACCTCTCTCTCTGCTATGGGGGCAGCTCTCATTGGTCCTTTATTCTATTTTCAGAACTGAATCCAAGGGTGTGGCTCAAATCCACAAGTGCCAAGATAAAATCAATCATTCACATATCTATGACTCAATCAAATATGCCCAGCTGTGGTGCCAATGGCCAGCAAGCACCCAAGGCAAAGATACTTATTTAAACTTCATCAAGAAGACATAATTAAGTCTATATTTATATAGACTATAATTAAGTATAGGCTATAATTAAGTATCTATGGGGATGTTGTCACCTTGAAAAAGCAGTTATATTCAAAGCTAAATTCAAAGCCAGGGCAAAGATCTTATCCTTTAACCTTATTGTTGAATAGAATTGTCTTTATTATATTCTCTACCTATTCAAAATGCTTTTAAAAATTTGTAACTTTAGCTGTGTTTTCAGGAATACCCCTCTGCTCCCCACCCCCCTTGGAGTTCTGCAATCAAATGCCTCAATTAAAAAAAATCAAAAGCCTCTGTCTGATGGTTGAACTCTCTAAAAATCCATATTGATGATGCATCAGCTAAGAACATGTTTTTTTTTTCTCTTGACTTTGGTTATTATACTTCCCTGCTGACTGTCACCATTCAGTATACAATGAGCGAATGAATGCGGGCACCCATCAGCTTTGCAGGTAGAGCCTAGCAGAAATGTGTTATGGCAAGCTGATAGACTGGCTGGGCCCCAAGATTTGATTATTGACAATTCTGGGCTGTCTTTTAATATTCAATATAGTTCCCAGCTGACACTGATGAAACAGCTCAGGAAGCCAGATGTTATATCTGGCAGATCCAACTTTTATATCCATTTAGAAAATTATAATAATAGCTGGCATTTATTTAGCACTTTACATACATTATCTCATTTGAGCCTCATAGCAACTCTGTGAAGTAGTTATTATTGTCCCCATTTTGCAGATGAGGACAAAGTGAGACTCCGATATTTTAAGTAACTTTCCAGTGGTCACATTGCAGCTAAGTCACTTAACCTCTGTTTGCCTCAGTTTCCTCAAACGTAAAATCAAGATAAAACTTCTTGTATGGTGAGGATGAAATGAGATAATGTTTGTAAAATGTGCTTAGTACAGTGCCTGGCACATAGTAGGTGCTATGTAAATGCTTATTCCCTCCCTCACTTTTTTTCTTTTCTCTTTCCCCAAGGTCATATTCTAATACAGATCCCCATTGATTTCAGTTCTATCACTTTGTTATGCAATATCACACGGCCCTAGATAGGTGGACATCAATGGTAGTCATTGACACTTCTATATGTTAGTGGGGGTGGTTCTCATTCAGAAGAATTAATTATTTAATTTGTTTGAAGCCTTAGGAACCTTCCATTGTTATAACTCTTTCCATAAAGTGGATAGGAATGAATAGAAAAACAACTATTAAATGTTCCTTATGTTCCAAACACTGTGCAGAAAGTTGAGGGTAGGATACAAATACAAAAATAAAGCATTTCCCTTCAAGATACTCATATTCCAATAGAGAAGACAATCGACTCTTGATAGTGTGGCCAAAGAGAGGTATTTTCCTTTTGGAAATTTATAGGGATGGCAAGTGGACAATATAAGAATAAAATGACCTCCATTCTAGGAACAATGGCGGAGTTTATTTGAGTTCATTTCCAGAACTGGAAGGAAGCAATGGTGGGAGAAAAGGAGGGAAGGAAGGGAATGAGTCTCAGTGGCTCAGTAGTTGCTGGGAAAAGGTGTCTGGGGAGAAGGGACAAAAGTACAGCACAACTGAATTGCAAAGCTGTATAACATGACTGAATCTTAGTTAGAGGACAAATATTGGTGCTGATTAAGGCTTAGTAACTGGGGCTGCCCAAGATGAACTGGTTGGTTTGGAGTTGTCTCTTGGTTAGAAGGAACTTGTTCAAAGGATGTTTCAGACAGAGATTTTCCTTTAGATAAATTACTTGGCTGGAACTCTTGGGAGGACTGACTCTAGCCGGAGGAGCCATCCATTTATAATGGCCTATAAAAGGAATCTTCATGGAGGAGTATGAGTTGTTCTTTTCAAAAAAGAAGAAGAAGAAGAAGAAGAAGAAGAAGAAGAAGAAGAAGAAGAAGAAGAAGAAGAAGAAGAAGAAGAAGAAGAAGAAGAAGAAGAAGAAGAAGAAGAAGAAGAAGAAGAAGAAGAAGAAGAAGAAGAAGAAGAAGAAGAAGAAGAAGAAGAAGAAGAAGAAGAAAAAGAAAGAAGAAGAAGAAAGAAGAAGAAGAAAGAAGAAGAAGGAAAAATCCATTAATAGTTATATTGAGGCAAAAATACATGGGAGTTTCAAATAGACTTTCTTGTCTCTTTTTACATTTCTTTTCTTCCCTTTTCTGAGCAAATAGAGATTAGAGATCTATGAAAAACAACCAGGCCAGTGACCTTTCTGTTACAGCTTAAGAGAAGAGTTACTAGATAATACCACGGATGAACCCTTGCTACCTAAGGCGACATTTCCTTAGTCAACTTGATCCTAGAATCTTTCCTTCTAACCAAAAAGGAGGGGGTTTCTTAGATAGAGCCAGGTTTGCCTTCTTAGTCACCCCCAGTTTGAGAATGTGTCCAATAATGACTGAATAAAGTGCTTCTTGGAGAAAGAAGGAAATAATTCACATGGTATCTCACTCTTAAAAGAGCACTTAAGAATTAAAGGCAAATGAGAGAACAAAAAGCCTAGGTTTTCTTTCCCAATTTTAGAATAAGTTATTTGGACAATGGGAAGGGGATTATTTACATAGGAGAGTCGATGTATATTTCCCTTCTTGAGGCAAGTCCAAAGCAGAGCAGCAGTACTAATCTGGAGGACACTGTATATAGGACTCCGTAGGAAAGGGGAAGTCACTATAATTTCAGGTTGTTGTCCTGAACTTCAAAGAGAGTTCAAGTGCCATAGAATGAAAGATTTTTAAAATACTGTAAAAAAAAAAGTGAAATCCACTAAACAAAAGTAGAATTGTATTAGTTTTCTTTAATGTCTATTAACAAGCCTTTTTATGGGCTTTCTCTATCTGTTAATGAGTTTTGGTGAACCTTTGCTTTTAGTGTATTTTCTCTGGGGTAAAATAAAGGCTGCTTTGTACCTGACAACATTTCAGTGCATGTACAGGAGCTGGGGGCCCTGCTACCTAGTTCTGTAAAAAGATAATAGAAATAATAGAATAGAAAAAAAAAAGATTTGACCTTTCATTTTCTTTAAACAAAATATAGAGCCACAATGTCTTCTGGTTAAGCAAACCTGTGTATGAATTTATGTTTCTTTTTTTTTTTAATTTTATTTATAAATTTTTTGACAGTATATATGCATGAGTAATTTTTTTAAACATTATCCCTTGTATTCATTTTTCCAAATTATCCCCCCCCTCCCTCTACTCCCTCCCCTAGATGACAGGCAATTCCATGCATTTTACATGTGTTACAGTATAACCTAGATACAATATATGTGTGTAAATCCAATTTTCTTGTTGCACATTAATTATTAGCTTCTGAAGGTATAAGTAACCTGGGTAGATAGACAGTAGTGCTCACAATTTACATTCACTTCCCAGTGTTCCTTCTCTGGGTGTAGTTGTTTCTGTCCACCATTGATCAACTGGAAGTGAGTTGGATCTTCTTTATGTTGAAGATATCCATATAGAGAAGAGCTAATCCAATTCCAATTGACCAATGATGGACAGAATCAGCTACACCCAGAAAAGGGACACTGGGAAATGAGTGTAAACTGAGAGCATTGTTTTTTTGTTTTGTTTTGTTTTGTTTTTCTTCCCAGATTATTTTTACCTTGTGAATACAATCCTTCCTTTGCAACAACAATGACAAAATTCGGTTCTGCAATATATATTGTACCTAGGATATACTATAAGACATTTGATATGTATGGGAATGCCTGCCATCTAGGGGAGGGGGTGGAGGGAAGGAGGGGAAAAACTCGGAACAGAAGGGAGTACAAGGGATGATGTTGTTAAAAAATTTACTTATGCATATGTACTGTCAAAGAAAATGTTATAATTATAAAAATTAATTTAAAAAATGTTGAAGATATCCACTTCCATCAGAATACATCTTCATACAGCATTGAAGTGTACAGCGATCTTCTGGTTCTATTCTGAATTTGTGTTTCTATATACACTTTTAATACATTGTCTTAAGCATATAGCAGCCCCCATAGCTTAGTAACTTTAGATGATATCGTAGATTTTCATTATTAAGTTTCTCTAAAGATAAGTATAATATACAATACATATTGTGGTTGGGCAAAATTAGGTATAACATACAGTGCTTCTTCAGTTAATTAGAGTTGGGTAAGATAGGACATTGTCATTACTGATATTCCATAGGGTAACTTTAAATTCACTGACTTTTTCAGGGAAGCCATATTTGTTGATAATATCTTGTAACTATCCCTGACACATGAAAATTTCCTCATCTTTACAGTTGTTGCTACTCTTTCTTTCCTCAAATTATCTTATATGTTCTTGTTTTTTTTTAATTTTTTATTAGTATTAAAGTTCTTCTTATTTTATACATAGACAATTTTCAACATTCACCCTTGCAAACTTTGTATTCCAAATTTTTCCCTCCCTTCCTCCTATCCTCTCCCCTAGATGGCAAATGATCCAATATATGTTAAACATATATAATTCTTCTATACATATTTATCATGCTGAACAAGAAAAATCCTATCACAAAGGAAAAAAGTGAGAAGGAAAACAAAATGCAAGCAAAGAACAACAAAAACGAATTAAAATACCATGTTGTGTTTCACATTCAGTCCCGACAGGCCTCTCTCTAGGTGCAGCTGGCTCTCTTTATCACAAGGCCATTGAAACTGACCTGTTCATTTCATTGTTGAAAATAGCCGCGTCCATCAAAATTGATCATTGTATAATCTTGCTTCTGCCATTTATAATGATCTCCTGGTTCTGCTCACTTCACTTAGCATCAGTTCATGTAATTCTCTCTAGGACTTTCTGAAATCTCCTGCTGGTCATTTTTTTTAATTTTATAATTAGAATTTTTTGACAGTACATATGCATGGGTATTTTTTTACAGCATTATCCCTTGTACTCACTTATTTTCTGAATTTTCCCCTCCCTCTATCCCATGCCCTAGATGACAGGTAATGCCATACATGTTAAATGTGTTACAGTATATCCTAGATACAATATATGTGTGCAGAATCGAATTTCTTGTTGCGCGGTGAGAATTGGATTCAGAAGGTATAAGTAACCTGGGTAGATAGACAGTAGTGCAAATAGTTTACACTCATTTCCCAGTGTTCCTTCTCTGGGTGTAGATGATTCTGTCCATCATTGATCAACTGGAGATGAATTAGCTCTTCTCTATGTTGAAGATATCCACTTCCATCAGAATACATCCTCATACAGTATCATTGTTGAAATGTATAATGATCTCCTAGTTCTGCTCATTTCACTCAGCATCAGTTGATGTAAGTCTCTCCAAACCTCTCTGTATTCCTCCAGTTGGTCATTTCTTATAGAACAATAATATTCCATAATATTCATATACCATAATTTATCCAACCATTCTCCAATTGATGGGCATCTATTCATTTTCCAGCTTCTAGCCACTACAAAAAGAGCTGCCACAAACATTTTGGCACATACAGGTCCCTTTCCCCTCTTTAGTATTTCTTTGGGATATAAGCCCAATAGTAGCCCTGCTGGATCAAAGGGTATGCACAGTTTGATAACTTTTTGGGCATAATTCCAGATTGATCTCCAGAATGGTTGGATTCTTTCACAACTCCACCAACAATGTATTAATGTCCCAGTTTTCCCACAGCCCCTCCAACATTCATCGTTATTTGTTCCTGTCATCTTAGCTAATCTGACAGGTGTGTAGTGGTATCTCAGAGTTGTCTTAATTTGCATTTCTCTGATCAATAGTGATTTGGAACACTCTTTCATATAAATGTAAATAGTTTCAATTTCATCATCTGAAAATTGTCTATTCATTCCTTTGACCATTTATCAATTGGAGAATGGTTTGATATCTTATAAATTAGAGTCAATTCTCTATATATTTTGGAAATGAGACCTTTATTAGAACCTTTAACTGTAAAAATATTTTCCCAATTTGTTACTTCCCTTCTAATCTTGTTTGCATTAGTTTTGTTTGTACAGAAACTTTTTAGTTTGATGTAATCAAAATTTTCTACTTTGTGATCAATAATGATCTCTAGTTCTCCTCTGGTCACAAATTCCTTCTTCCTCCACAGGTCTGAGAGGTAGACTATCCTCTGTTCCTCTAATCTATTATGATCTCATTCTTTATGCCTAAATCATGGACCCATTTTGATCTTATCTTTTTATATGGTGTTAAGTGTGGGTCCATATCTAATTTCTGCCATACTAATTTCCAGTTTTCCCAACAGTTTTTATCAAATAATGAATTCTTATCCCAAAAGTTGGGATCTTTGGGTTTGTCAAACACTAGATTGCTATAGTTGCACACTATTTTGTCCTGTGTACCTAACCTATTCCACTGATCAACTAGTCTATTTCTTCTGCTGGTCATTTCTTACAGAACAATAATATTCCATAACATTCATATACCACAATTTATTCAGCCATTCTCCAACTGATGGGTATTCATTTAGTTTCTAGTTCCTTGCCCCTACAAAAAGGGCTGTTAACAATATTTTTGCACATGTGTGTGCCTTTCTCTCCTTTATGATCTCTTTGGGATATAGAACCAATAGTAATATTCCCAAAGGGTTTACACAGTTTGATTGCCCTTTGGACAGAGTTCCAAATTGTTCTCCAGAACAGTTGAATCAGTTCACAACTCCACCAACAATGTATTAGTTCCCCAATTTTCCCATATCCTTTCCAATATTCATCATTACCTTTTCTTATCATCTTAGCTAATTTGAGAGGTGTGTAGTGGTGTATGTATTTTTTTAAACATGTTTCTCCCCAGAAGAAATTCTTCAACAGCCAAGGCTGACTTTTTCTTTTTAAATTTTGTATCTTCAGGATATAGTACAATATCTTAAGATGCTTAATAAATGCTTGCTTTCAGATGGAATGGGAATGTTTCAATTACAGAGTAAATTGATCTATATTGTTGGGAATGAGATGTTCAGTTATATCCTTTCTTTGTGATCCCATGGGCCGTAGCATGTCAATAATGTCCGTGGGATTTCCTTGGCAAAGATAGTGGAGTGGTTTGCCATTTCCTTCTCCTGCTCATTTTACACCTGGGAAAACTGAGACAACAGGGTTCAGTGACATGCTCAGGATCACTTAGTAAGTGTCTGAAGCCATATTTGAACTTAGATTTTCCTTACTTCATGTCACCCACTGAGTCACCTCACTGTCTCAAATTGACCTAAATACTACTAGTTTGTAATTATAGAGAATGAGACCAAGTCTTTTTTTTTTTTTTTTTTTTTTTTTTTTTTGGTCAGACTCTTATTTGACTTTGCATTTAAAAGAATTTAGGGATAGGTAGTAGTTATGTTCAAATTATGCCAATTAGAGGATGGTGATGGAAAAAAAAACCAACTATGGTGCAGATAAAAATAAGGATTCAGTCGCTAAATCTATTTAAACACAGTCAAATAAGAGTCTGTGGAAAGAGACTTGAAAAGTGAGGGACGGCTCACACTGGTGATCTGATTTTTCTCTGGTCTTAATAGCTTACTAGGTTATATTTGTGAAAGTTCCTAGCCGCTTACAGGTTGGAAACACTAGTGGTCAGGTGTGTTTTGATGCCACATTTTAAAATGTGTTCTTTTAGCAGAGTGTTCTGGGATGGGATCCAGAGTCTACTTAATGAGTATACATAGCTGAACAAGGAAAGAGAAGAATAACCCATCCTCCCAGCCCTTTCTCACTATTCCTTCCCCTAGAGGAAACCTCTGTTCTATTCAGATAGTTCTATTCTCTGTATTCTGTGCATTTAAGTCCATTTTTACCTCCATGCCTTTGTTCAAATCATTTCTTCTGTCTGGGGTGCTCCCCCTTTGTTTACATTTCCCTAGTAAGTCCTTAAAGTGCTTGTGGAAGGACTGATTTACCAAATTCTACTCCAACCTTAGAGTTCAAGTCCATCTTTTTGCCTCCAGTGATTTGGCTTCTTATGAACTCATAAAGCATCCTTAGTACCATTCACTGGTCGCATGATCTCCGCCACTTTATGACATCTTTTATTATTTAATTTTAAATATATATGAGATGGGTCTTTCCATTTGGATTCTAAGTCCCCAGAGGCCAGGAACCGGGACATGCTTCTCTATAAGCCACAGGGCACTCAGCACAATGCAGTGCTCAATAAATATTTGCAGAAGGATGATTGAGATCTTGTTACAGAGAAATTCAAAGTCAGTTCTCCACACTAGGTCTGAAAAAGTGCCTGGCATTTGCAAATCCAGGCCTGCCCCTTTTAGCCTTTGCCATGTGCCTCTTTCATTAGGATACAATTATGTTTGCATCTGCCCTCAGAACATATCCTCGGAATTCTCCCCCCAGAATGTTAATTCTTAGGAAAGTCAAATTTAAAAGGAACTGCAAAAGAAAGGAAATCATCTAAAATTTATTTTGGATTTCCAGCCTGATCCCTGTTCTCCCTAACTTGATTTCTGTTAGGGACCAGACAGATGGGCCAGTGCATATTTTCTCTCTCACACATGTAAACCTTATCAAAACACTTTGACATATATCACTTCGTTTGATACTCCTTTAAGGTATAGTGGGTCTTATTACCTTATTTTGGCAATGAGGAGATCAACATTCCAAGAAATTAAGAAATATGGCACATACACATATATGTATAAGTATGTATGTGTATGTACATATATAAAATCATGTGTTTAATTTTGTGTGCATATTATGTCCCCCCTAGTAACATAGAAATTCCTTGAAGGTAAAGACTGCCTCACTTTTGCATTTGTAGTTTCAACACTCAGCACATAGTAGGTGCTTATTGAATGCATATTAATTGATTGCTGGGTGAGAGTGAGTTAGTGAAGCCTGGACTGAAATATATATCTTTGACTCCAAGATGAAATTTTTTTCCATCTCATCATGCTAGACTATATAGTTATTGATCAAGAGCTTGTTGGAAAAATCTCAAATCTAATAACGGGTTCTCTTATAAAAGGACAGAATTGAAAGTCAAGGGTTAGCACTTAAATGCTTAAATATTTAGTGATTCACTTTATTTTAAGAAAGGAGAAATATTTTACAAATAGAAAAATGTTCTTATTTCCAGACTTGACTATGAGCACCTTTGGTAAGAATCAGCAGAAAATAGAAACCCAGAAAAGATCTCTAAGACAAAGCTAGAGAACCAATGAGAAGCAAAGCAGTGATAGAGTGCCTACTATGTACCAGGAACTAGAGTTGGGTCTTCCATTCCAGCTTTAGTATTTCTAGGTTGCTTAGCCGGTCCAAAGTCCCTTGTTAAAAAAATGAAATGATACTTAAATACGAAAATGTACACTGAGGCTAATCTGTTTCTTTGCAGCATCAGCTTCACAATCAATGTCTAAAAAATGTTGGGAAAGGCTCCCAGGACTTTGGGTAGCTTCTCTTTGGATGATTTATCAAAGAACATTGACAAGCACAGTGAAGAATGAGAAGTCATGGATGGGTGGTGATCTGAGCTATTGGAGGGAGTAAGCACATTGCTGAGATCATAGATAATTGAATTATTATAGCATATTTATTGTGTACTCACTCTTGCCTGGTATCATCTGAGGTGGCATCTGGGAGTAGTAATGTCCCACAACTACCCTTGAAGTTCAGCCTCTTGAACATGTAAATTCACATTTGTGTAAAATTTCCCTGGTCAGGCCTGTTGTGACATTTTCCATTTCCCCACATTCCCTAGGAGTGGTACTTCTACCTCAAAAGTGCACAAAAGCAGAGGGCACAGGAGGGAAGGATAGAGAATAAAGAATAAACTGGCATTGATTTAGTACTTTAAGTTTTGCAAAGCACTTTACAGATACTATCTCATGTTCTCTTTACAATGACATTGGCTGCTATTATTATTCCCATTTTACAGAAGAAATTTAGACAAGTGTTAAGTGACTTGCCTAGAGTTTCACAGTCACTAAGTTAAAAATTTGGGAAAATTTGAACTCAAGATCCTCTGACTTTAGGCCCAGAGCTCTATCCACTGTGTCACCTAGTTTGGGAGTGTTTTCTATCATGACTGAAATTTGCAGATCTTTTCTTTGGATTTTAGTTTTTGCAAAAATCTTCTAAGAATTAATTTATTACACACACACACACACACACACACACACACACACACACACACACACACACTGAGGAGTCTGCCACATACCATAGAAAAGAGGGGGAATGAAGATTGTTTTAAAACAAAAAGATGTTGAAAAACTCAAGAAGTCTGATGAATGCAATGACCAAACACAATTCCAGAGGATTAAGATGGTGCATGCTATCCACCTCCTAAAGGTTAGATGATGGACTCGAGATGAAAAATGAGACCTCATTTTTGAACATGACCTATCGGAATTTGTTCTGTTTGGCAATGAATATTTGTCACAAGGATTTTGTTGTTTAGGCATTTATTTTTAAGAATTAGATGGAAAGAAAACAAATGCTTGTTAATTTTTAAAAATATTTTAAAAGTGGAACTAAAATGCTGCTTTTTATCTTGGGATGCCTTGATCTCCAGGAGTGTCATTAAACAGAGATGGGTCTAAGCATTAGGGCTAGGGCCTTTGAGAATGACAGTAGTAACACTATGGATAATGATAATGTTATTGTGAAATAAATGTGGATAATAGACCTGAGAGTCTGGTCCTTGTCACCCCCTTGTATAAATAAGGAAGATGATGGGCCAAGTGGAGGATGATCATAACTCTTAACCAGAGCAGGGGCGCTGAACCACAGAGCTCTGTGGTTAAATTTAGCTTTATTTTTCACATAGCAGCCTTGGCTCTGTGTGTGCTTGTAGGTGTGTGCCTGACAGTGTTTGTAATAAACTTCCCTATTTTTCCACTCATAGAGATGTGCTAAGAATTGTGAGAAGATGCAGGATGAACCTGCTGATTCAAAGGTTATCATAGCACCTCCTCCCAGGGCTACAAGACATCACCTACTGATTTTATGAGTAAGCACAAGCTGTGAGGCTGGACACTATGTCTCACCTCAAAAGCAAGACGGCCAAGCTATGTGTAATATAATTATATTGGGTTGTTCTAAATAGAGGAATGGAGACTCTAATCTCTCTCCCTCTCTCCTGCCCCTATTATTTTTTATGTTTATCAATGAGCTGCTACTTTCAGTCATCACATTTGTCTCTGAAAATATGTCACCATTGAAAGTCTACTGATATTCTTTTTTTCTTTTATTTTAGACATCTCTTCAGCAGCCTTTCACAGAGAGAGGCAGCTGGTTTTCCTTTTGATACATTCACAGAAATGGTTACTCAAACCCTTAAAGGATTTGTCGTAGTGATACCTATAGATCTTTTGTGGATTGTTCTATATCAAGAATGGTTCTAACTCTATCTAATATTTCAAAGGATACCAATATATCAGAACGTGTTAAGACCCATAAAATAACACCACTGTTTGGATCATAAAGATTGATTGAGCCTCTCAAGCACCCTTACCCTCGCCTTATCACTGGTGACAAAATGATGGACACAGTGCTGGTTTAAACAGCTCTTGGCAGGGTTATTTAAAATTTATTTTCCTTGGACTGTCTGGTGGTTCTGAGTTTCTCTTCTATACTCAAAAA
This sequence comes from Sminthopsis crassicaudata, assembly GCF_048593235.1. Classification (NCBI taxonomy): domain Eukaryota; kingdom Metazoa; phylum Chordata; class Mammalia; order Dasyuromorphia; family Dasyuridae; genus Sminthopsis; species Sminthopsis crassicaudata. The sequence goes on along the minus strand of NC_133617.1, from coordinate 226,544,756 downwards.
TTTAGGAGTGTGGGAGACTTCTTCCCTGTTTAACCTTAGATCTACCATCATGGTTGGCATTGAAAAGCATTTATTGTCATTAAAAATTCAAATGATTTCGGGTACATGCCTGTGGACAGACTTCCTTTTCTGCAGTTCTTGTAGCTGAGAAAGCTTTATTTCTTAGAGCAGGTAGTATTCTTTTGGGTATATGTGATGAAACTCTATATATGGATCTGGCATATGCTGAAGCCATGAAACATGAAGTGGGATAGAGTGAGAAAGCTCTGTGTGAAGGAGGGTTTTGCTTTTTAGGAAACTTTTTAATAGTATATTATCTTTTTAAATTCATGCAAAGATAGTTTTCAACATTCTTTTTTTTTCTGAAGCAATTGGGGTTAAGTGACTTGCCCAGGGTCACACAGACAACATTCACTTTTGCGAAATCTTGTGTTCTAATTTTTTTCTCCCTCTCCTTCCCCCTCCTCACCAAAACAGGTTAAACATATATGTCTTCTGAACATATTTTCATATTCATCATGCTGCACAAGAAAAATAAGATCAAAAGGGAAAGAAACACAAGAAAGGAAAAAAAACAAGGAAACAAATAATAACAACAACAAAAGATGAAAATACTATGCTTTGATCCACATTCAGTGTCTATAGTCTTCTCTCTGTATGGGGATAGCATTTTCCATCCCAAGTCTATTGGAACTATCTTGAATCACCTCATTGTTGAAAAGAACCAAGTCCATCAAACTTATCATCATATAATCTTGATGTTACTGTATAAAATGTTCTTTTGGTTCCGCTCACTTCACTCAGCATTAGTTCATAATGTAAGTTTTCCAGGCTTTTCTGAAATCAGCCTGCTCATCATTTCTTATAGAACAATAATACTCCATTACCTTCATATATTATAATTTATTCAGTCATTCTCCTTCCCTAACTGATGGGTATCCATTCAATTTCCATTTCCTTACCCCAACAAAAAAGGGCTGCTGCAAACATTTTGCATCTATGGTAAAGAAACTATTTCCCTAGAAAATAAGCATGAGTGGTAGAGATGGTAGAGATGGGGAGAGCTTCAGAGGGTGTTATAGACCTGACTTTGGGGTCCTGAAATTCTGACAGCTTAACCTAGCCTTTGAGGAGGAACCAGTAGATCCGGACCAAGAGATGTTGGTATTCATTGAGGGTAGTCACTAGATTGCAATGCCAATATTGCAAAAGAAAAGATTAAGAGATGAACTAGTGGATAGAGCACAGGGTTTGGAATTGGGGAATACCCAGAGTCAGTGCTTCATAAGTCATTTTTTAGCTGCATGCCTCTGGGCAAGTCACTTAACCTATTTCAGTCTTTGTTTCCTCATTTGTAAAATAAGAGGGTTGGAATTAATAATCTCCAAGGTCTTTATCCAGTTCTAAATATAGTATCCTATCATTATTATTGCATGGAATTTAATAATCTCAACACGGATGTCCTGAATGCTCTGTGTCCCTTTCCTTTGTGTTGGGGACACAGAAGACTTATTGGAGCCCAGACTAACATTCTCCTGAGAGAGTGGGATGTGGCAATTATTTCTTATGGGAGAACAGAATTTCATATTTCTACCACCTGCATCTCTCCCCACCATGACGGTCTTTGCTGCCTCCACTGCCTTCCTCCTAAGACTTTCATTGGGATGAGAGATGAGAGAAGGATTTCAATAGTTTTATCAGCTCCCGCACACATAAACCAGTGTTGGCTTTTGCAGATCCAAGCAAATGTTGATATTAGACTCTAAGGCCAGAAAGCTATTTTATATTAGAAGAGTGACAGTTACCAGAACATAATTGCATTTGCCAGTAAAGGACTTGCTGACAGAGAATTTATTATCCCATCTTTAGATTGGAGATCTTATCTTTCATGGATAAATCCTGAGAATGTATGTGTATGTTTATTATAATGATGATTATTTGATGTAACCCCTGTTCCAAAGCTAGTGGTATGGAACTCTTCTTATTATTGATGGAGATAAAGGCCATCCCTATGTGAAGGATAGGGGCAGAACTGGTGAGAATGGGCTTCCATTCTCTGCTAATCCCCTTTTGGGGACTCATTGCTGGGCACCTCTGGATTTCAGCTTCAAGAGAGAAAATGGAAGAGGCCAATGGTACTTCTGCTTGCTGAAGGAAAAGACACTGAGAAGATATGAGAAGAACCTGTTGTCTCCATCATGTCCTTGTTCATAACACTTATCTTTACTTTCACTCCTCTCACTCACTCCTTTCTCTTTTGCAGTCAGGCTTATGATCTTATTACTCATTTGAAATGGCTTTTCCCAAAGTTACCCAAGATTTTTAATTGCCAAATTTGATTATTGTTCCTATTCTGCACCTCTTTTGACTTTTGTGCTGCAGCTGAAGCTGTTAACCATTCTGAACTCCTGGATACACTCTCTCCTTCCCTCCCTTCCTTCCTTCCTTCCTTCCTTCCTTCCTTCCTTCCTTCCTTCCTTCCTTCCTTCTTTCCTTCCTTCCTTCCTTCTTTCCTTCCTTCCTTCCTTCCTTCCTTCCTTCCTTCCTTCCTTCCTTCCTTCCTTCCTTCCTTCCTTCCTTCCTTCCTTCCTTCCTTCCTTCCTTCCTTCCTTCCTTCCTTCCTTCCTTCCTTCCTTCCTTTGTTCTTTCCTTCCTTCCTTCCTTCCTTCCTTCCTTCCTTCCTTCCTTCCTTCTTTCCTTCCTTCCTTCCTTCTTTCCTTCCTTCCTTCCTTCCTTCCTTCCTTCCTTCCTTCCTTCCTTCCTTCCTTCCTTCCTTCCTTCCTTCCTTCTTTCCTTCCTTCCTTCCTTCTTTCCTTCCTTCCTTCCTTCCTTCCTTCCTTCCTTCCTTCCTTCCTTCCTTCCTTCCTTCCTTCCTTCCTTCCTTCCTTCCTTCCTTCCTTCCTTCCTTCCTTCCTTTCTTCCTTCCTTCCTTCCTTCCTTCCTTCCTTCCTTCCTTCCTTCCTTCTTTCCTTCCTTCCTTCCTTCTTTCCTTCCTTCCTTCCTTCCTTCCTTCCTTCCTTCCTTCCTTCCTTCCTTCCTTCCTTCCTTCCTTCCTTCCTTCCTTCCTTCCTTCCTTCCTTCCTTCCTTCCTTCTTTCCTCTCTCTCTGTCCCTGTCTCTCTGTGTCTCTCTCCCTTCCTCCCTCCCCCTTCCCTTCCCACCCTCTCTCTTTCTTTTTCTCTCTTCCCCTTCCTCCTTTCCTCCTTCCCTCACTTTCTTTCATCTTTATATCCATGACAACAAGCATAAGGACTGCCACATGGTAGGTAATTAAAAATATTTGTTGATTCATTCACTGATTTACCTCTCATGGTTTCTCCAAAAGAAGTAATAAACCTAACAGATAGATGTTGGGCACCTCTGGACTGTGATCTTTAATAAAGTCTTTATTTAAAAAAAAAGTTTGTGTTCTGACTTGATTAAAAACAACAACAACAACAACAACAACAAACAACAAACCAATGATTAGGTTGAGATGGGAAGGACAGTACAGAAGCTTTTTGACTTTGACATCAGAGTTGACTGATTCTGTATGTTTATAGTTTTAAATAGATTGTTCATGTGATCTCTGTAGGCTATCAATTACACAGAATATCTTTAGAACTTGCTACAGTTTGAGATTTAAAGCGATATATTGGACATGGACAGCCCACTAGGGATTTTATAAATCTTATTCAGGGTAGCACCCATGCAATGAACTGGTTTTTAGCTATTATTTTTAGCACACTCATTTTGTGTGACAGGGTTGATCATTTGGGACATTTTAATTTTTGTACAGATCTTGCAGATTCTGCATCTACAGCATCCTCTGACCAGGAGAACATGAGCTGCCCAGGAACACTGGTCTCATTGTCATTAAAGTAATCTGTTCAGGTTTCATCTTATCATTAAAAACAAATCTTTTCCCAAGCATTCTGTAGCTCAAAATATGTTATATCAAAGATGATGAAGTTCTCTTCCATCTCAAAATCTGAAAGGATGAGGTTTAAATGTTGGGCTTTTGCCATATTCAAATGAACTGGTTTGAGGAGGAGAGATTGAAAGAGGCAGCATAGGTTTCTGCTTTCTTTCAGATAAGTGTCAATGACATATGCTGACTTTTGGAACAGGCTCTATGGTGCCATCAGGTCCCAGAAAAATCCTAAATTGGGGCATATAAAATTGAGAAGCAATGTTAACATAGATATTATTTTTTGATTTGTGTCTTCCCCCTATCTATCCTATGATCTCTCCCCTTACCTTTGTCCTTCTAATACAGTAGTTTAAATATTATTTCCTTATACCACAATTTATACATGAGTTTACTGAAAGGAGTTTCTGAGCTAGAAGAGCATATCATCAGCAGTTGCTGATAAAGAGCTGATACAGTTTCAGTCAGTTTTCCAGGAGGGAAGGACAAATGTTCCTTCTCATCAAATTCTGCTGATCTCCTTCAGTGAATTATTTCTTACATTGGACCCTACAGCTATCCTTTCAAAAACCATTTTCAGGGCTTGTAGGGTTTCAACCCTGGACCTCTTCCTAAGAACTCATATGGAAAAATGGGGGGGGGCATATTTTCAAAGGCTAATTTTAGCAGCAATTCTATGCAAAGCAATTTTAATTCTGAGAAGACACCGGTAATCTCTTAGGATCCAAAATCCATTTTTCAAAGTCCAGAAAAGGATAAGGTTGGGAAGAGAATTTTGTAAAATCCAAAGGCTATTTTATAAATTACATAGAGATTTGAAAATTCCAGAAATTTGTCAGTAATGCACCAGGTCAGGTAATAATTTTTAGTTTTCCCAGGATAATCTAATGTTTTTGAAGACACAGATGATTAAGCCTTTTGTCTTTATATCCTAGCATGAAACACAATGTCCAAAATGTATCAGGACCTTAATAATAGACCACAGATTTAGAGATCACAAGGATTTGAGATATTCGAGTTCAACTCTCTCATTTTATAAATGAATAAATGCATTGATAGATGAATAAAGTGAAGGAGTAAAAGATTAAGCAATTTGCCTAGAGTCGCACAGCTTGTAAGTGTCTGAGATGGTATTTGAAGAGGTAGGTGTCTCCTGGCTCCAAGTTCAGTGTGCTATATACTAAGTCACACTGTAAATGCATGTTGAATAAATGAATGAATTATTGCTTTCTATATTTTTGAGGCAAAAGTACCACTCCCAAGAGAAATGAAGAAACCCGTCATAAAAGATCAAAGAAGGAAATTATTCTGCAAGGGAGGGAGCAAGTGTTGGAAAATTCTCATGTAATCCTTTAAGGGGTAAGCATGGGAAAATTTCTCATTTAATGTCATAAGTGAGTGATTTAAAGAGATAGAATGACAGTGTAGGACATTGCCACAAAACATAAGATGAATTCTCTGCCCTTGAGTAACTTACAATCTTGTGGGAGAGATGTGATTTACACAGATGAAATGACTAGGGAATAATTTAAGAGAGTAAATGGCCAAGTACCAAAATGTGAGCTATAGGCAATGAGGGACTCATATCTGTATGTAGCTGAGCTACACAAGCCTTGAAAATCAATGAAGAGAGAAACCAGTGTGCACTGGTATAATCTGAAAAGGTTTCAAGGAGAAAGTGAATCTAGACAAAGGGCCAGAACAATAGGTGTTAGATTTCCTACCATTAGATTAAGATGGTGTTTTCCAAAAGACCTTGGGAGAGGCACATAACATATTAATACATTATAGTTTTTAACATATTAACTCATATTGGATTGTCAGATAAACTGACTACCTCTCAAAGAATGGTATTTTAGGGAATTAAGTACAGGGTTGGTAATATTTGATGAGGGGAGAAAGGTTTTGGAAGGACTGGGGATATAGAACCATCCCAATCAAGAGAAAGAGTCAGGTCCCATAATGGTGAGCCCTAGAAAGCTCATAAGTACTATGAGGGATTGGACAGTGTCTTTCAATAGGGATCAATGATTCCTGATGAGAAGGATGGTTGATGCAATAATTGAAAATTTTTTCCTAGCTCTGATTCTGTTTCTCAGCAGATAAAGGGATGACATGTTAAATTCTGGCATTAGGTAAATGATGTCATTTTTTTTATAATCTATTTTTCCCTTAAAGTCTTGATTTATGTTAAATTGATTTAATACAGTTCTGAACTATTACCTAGAGGTAAGTAGCATAAAATGTTCCCTCAAATCAACATGTTAAGGGGAAAACCTAGATGCCAGGTCCATAAGGGAGCCCCAGGACAGGACCCTGGGTTAGAGGTGAATAGGGAGACAACAGAAAGCCAGCTTCAGAAGACAAAGACTTCAGGAAATCATAAAGTCACTGCCATGCAAGTTGCTGATGAGGGATGTGCAAGATGGGTGAAAATTTATCTAATTTAAATGGGTTTTCCCCCATCTTCCAAATTTCCCTGCCTTGGGACATAGCCCTAGTCATCTTGCTCTACTTTTAGCTCTGCTCTGGACCCTGTTTTTAGTTTCTAAAAAAATTTTAATAGTAATTCAATTTTTAAAATGTACTGCTATTCATATCAACTTATATTCTACCCAGTGCCTCAAAAGACCACAATTTAAAAGTTAAATATTGATTCAGTGGTAGGTTCCCACAAGATTTGATTTGACATTATCATCATCACTTCTTTCAGGGGATATTTAATGATCTCAGTTTGAGACTCACTGAACTCCAAAAAGGCCCTCCAAAATGAAAACATTTTTAAAATATGGTCTTAATGAACTCATTTGCAGATAGCAATAAGCTATTACATGAAATGGAACCAACGAATAATTGAAATGATAAAATGGCATAGCCTCTTTTTCAGAGTAAGTTAAGAACACACCAAGCTCCCTGCCTTGACTGCTTTTTAGACATGCCTGCAAACCTTTTCATGTACATGACTTTCATTTCAAGTGATAAAGCCATTTCGTATAATTTTTTTAACCTTTCCATTTCTGAAGACATGTAGAATTGTACACACTGGATCAAACAAAACATATGAACAGAATCCTTTAAAATTTAAATCGTTGCCAAAGACCAAAGTGGAAAGCTTTGCTATCAGCTAATGGGGCAGAAGAGAGGATTTAAATTAAAGATGTAGTAGCCCGTCAACCTATTCTGAGCCAGCTCTGAAAGGAAATGGATTTAGGGATACCTGACCTACCTGAAACTTCAGGAAAAAGATAGATAGTGATAGACACACTAGAGAGGATCTAAGCTTTGCAAAGCTGCTCTCTGCTGAAGATCAGAGTACTTTGGAGCAAGAAAATCCCTCTCTGGAAGAGGTTCTAGTAAAGAACAAACAATAGAATCCTCTGGAGAGTTTAGTGAACCTCTCTAGAAATCTTGCTGTTCTTCGGCTTCCACTTTTTTCAGACAATCCACAGATATTTGAGGAATAAAAGAAAGGACAAATTAGAAAATGAATCAAATCCCATAAAACTAACATCTATCAGGACTTAACCTGAAATATTATAGACACTGATCAGGTCTATAAAGGTGGGTGGTATATGTTGGTTACTCTGGGATTCAGCCCCTTTTCCATGAACATATTCATGTATTATCATCCATTTGTTTATCAGATTATGTAGCTGACATTTTGGAAATATGAAGCAGAGCAAGTCCATATTCATGAGAAGAACACAGACATGATAGCTGTATTGCTGAGATATGGGAATATAGGGATATGGTGGGATGTTCTACAGTGATAATACTCATTTAGCCTCTCTGAAACTCAGTTGCCTCATCTATAAAATGGGGATAATACACCATAGGGTTCTTGGGAAGATTAAATGAGGAAATGAATGTAAAGTACTTTATAAACTTGAAAGAATTATCAGCTATTATCATAATATTCCCTTGGGTGGATATGACATATATAAGAGTAAAGAAAATATAGTAAAGTGTATACTATAGTAAAAAAAAAAGTAAAGAAAGTATGTGACAGGTCAGAGAGGAGTCTGGGTAGTGCTCTAAGAAATATGAGGTGAAAGAGAGCACTTGTCCCTAGAAAAATCAAGGAAGACTTAAAGTAACAGACTGAGTGCCTACTATCTGCCAGTGCTAACTGTGCTAACTAAGCATTTTACAAATATAATCTCATTCCTCATAATAACCCTGTGAAGTAGATGATGCTGTCACCCCATTTTGTTGAAAAAAACTGAGACAAACGCCATTAAATGACTTAGCTTGTGTCACACAGAGTGTATGAGACTAGATTTGAACTCAGGTTTTCCTGACTCAAGGCACAGCTTTCTCTATCCACTATGGTACCTCCATGAGTTCAAGTGACCAGATTTGAGCACACTAAATTCCAAAGTCTTCTTTTATTAAATCTTTTTATTTTTAAAACATATATGTAGATAATTTTTCAACATTAACCCTTGCAAAATCTTGTGTTTCAATTTCCCCCCCTTTCCCCATCCTTTCCCCTAGATGGAAAGTAATCCAATATATGTTAAATACGATAGAAATATATTCTAAATCCAATATCTGTATATATATTTATACAATTATCTTGCTACACAAGTAGAATCAGATCAAACAGGAAAAGAATGAGAAAGAAAATAAAATGCAAGCAAACAACAACAAAAAGAATGAAAAACACTATATTGTGAACCACACTCAATTCCTACACTCTTCTCTTTGGGTATAGATGGTTCTTTTCATCACAAGATCATTGTAACTGGTCTATAAATTCAAAAGTCTTAAAGGATGGCAGATATGAATGCTGAGCCATCATGGATGGTATCTTTGTAGAATAGTAAGACTATGCCTAAGAAATGGTGAATAGGAAGAATAGAGGAAAGTACAGGAAGACTTTTATGAGTAGAACCAAGAAAATGATATATACTGTGACTAGAGTATAAAATACAAAATAAAAGAACCATAGAACTAAGGCTGTGTAATTATCAAATTTAGTCCTAAAGAAGAAATGAGAAAATGTACTTCTTTTCCTTCTTTGCTGAAGTGGAAGATAATGGCCTACACTGTCTGGTTTGCTCAATGTGTTATAAACTCTACCACACTGAGAGTTTTTTTCTTTTTCTTTCTTATTTTTTTGTTACTTAGTTTGGCTCTCTAGCTAGAGAAGGTGGTCGATATATGGAAATCAATGTGATGCAAAACCAAAAGTTATTATTGCAAAGAAAACAAAATTCTATATATAGAACACAGAAGTGGTGTCATATTTGATAATATTAATGAACTAGACAAGGGTGAAAGCTGTTTCAACTTTTTAAACAAGAAAGAAGATAAGGTCTATAAACTAGGACCCTGAGAAGTTGATTTCAATAACTGAGAAAATTCTAGATTATGTAATCAAGGGTATGGTTTATAAGTTTTTAGGAAAGTCATGATGTTTAAAAGCCAACATGGAACAGACAATGCTAAAATAGCACCTGTTTTGATGCGGTAACTACAAATCTGCAATGTACAGTTAGGCAAAAGGGAGAACAAAAATTATCATAAAAAGTGTCTTGGGGGCAGCTTGTTGGTGCAGTGGATAGAACACCACCCTGAAGTCAGGAGGACCTGAGTTCAAATCTGACCTCAGACACTTATACTTCCTAGCTGTGTGACCCTGGGCAAGTCACTTAACCCCAATTGCCTCAGGAAAAAAAAGAAAAAAAAATAAAAAGTGTCTTAGGATCAAAAAAACATAAGTGGTGTAAGGCTGATAGAATATACAGAAGTTTTGCACTTACAAATCACAAATACTTCCTTTCAGAAAGGAACCAGGCGATTCTGGATATGACAAGTACCAAATGAATAAATGAAATTGACTGCTTTACATACTAGTTTTTAATTTGAAAGTATTTCTCAATCAGCTATCTATATACAGTCCAATTATTAATTTAGTAAAGATTGAAATAAATATTAAAGTAGAATAAAAAAGAGGAGAAAAGCATATGGCATTCAATGAAAACAACTGCAGATGAATCTATTTAAATAAGTTATTGATGCAGAACAATGGAAAATGGATGACAGAAAAGACACTGAAGTGGATTATTACCAATTTCCTTGGAAGTTTAACAGACTTTTAAAGCAATTGTACCAATAAGAAGGCCAAAGACATCAAGGAACTGCCTCATCAAGCAAATTCTTGCTCTCCATGACAAGTTGCAAGATAAGGTAACCAAAGATACCACTGATTTAGAATGCAATTTCATTTATAAAATATCATGGAGGAATGTGGCAGAATATTATAAGCAATAGGATTTTATAAAACAATGAAAAGTGATAGAAGGAAAAATGAACTTATAAAAGGTACAGTGTGATACTAAACTAGGCCAGCTCATCCTGGCCCACTTTGGGATGAAATTGGAAGGGAGATAACAAATAGATGAGAAAAAGGAAAGATATTTCAGCATTTCTGTAAACAAATTATTTTTTTTCATCAGTGGTGGTGGGAATCTCTCCATTTAGAGTCTAATATCGTAGTCTTGTTTGTGCTATATGTGAAAGTGGATAAGAAAAATGACCAGAATAAGCAGAGTTTGCCAAGTTCATATAAAGGAGAATCCTAGTGTTAGTGACACAGTTTTTAAACTTGTAACAGAAAAATTCTAGTGAAATCTGAAAACAGAAAGATAATAAACATCTAGAGGAAGAAAAATAGACATTATTACTATACAAAAAATCAATCAAGAGGACAGCAACAACTATAAAACTGCATGTCTGCTTTCTCAACTTTACAAAATCAGTATGAGAATAATTTATACCAGGATGTCCTCAAAGAAGGTATGAGGAGAAAGCAAACAGATTTCGAGGATGATGTGTTATGTTACACCAAAACTTTAAAATAACATAATTGGTTAAAAATTATACAAGATCCCAATGTGTTCATTGTTGACTATAAAAATATCTTTCAATTCAGTAGAACAAAATATTACCTTAAAGGATCTTCTGCCACAAGGTGTTTCTCAGGCATATGTTAAGGTATAAAATATTCCTTGATAGATTGCAGAAAATTTTGCATGATGTTTTCTTGCATGATGAATTTAAGCATAAAAGTAGATGTTTGCCATAGGTTTTGTCACTGTCATGGAGGTTGTCTAGTGTAAAACTGAAGAAGAATTCCCTTTAGCTGGTGAGGTCTTTCAGAGGTTTTCCTTTGAGAATGATGTGGAACTGCTTCACTCAAGCCTTAGAATATGAAACTTTAAAGGTTTTGATTCTCTTTTCCTTTTCTAAAGTGACTACTGTCACTGCTGCTACCTTCCATAATAAAAATAAGTACAGTTGAGCAAAAAATGGGAAGTGTTGGCCATATCTGAAAATATGTGATTCCGTCTTCATCTGCTCTCAACTACCTCTTTGTCAAAAGATATGCTTCACTATCAAGTGTTTCAATGTTATATTTCTTTGCATTATTTTGGTTATCATAATTGCAAATTGTTCTTCTGCTATTGTTTTTCTTTTTTATCAGTTTCATGCTAGTCATTTCAGATTTCTCTAAATCTTCATATTTGTCATTACTTATACTCTCAATGATATTTCACTGCATTCATATACCAAGATTTATTTAGTCATTCATTGGAGTCAAATGACTCCAAATTCAGTTTTTTGCTACTTCAAAAGTACTGCTATGAATGTTTTTGTATAAATGGGGTCTTTTCCTCTGCCTTTGTTCTTCTTGAAGGTACAAGTAGCAATATTGTTGGATCAACTGTTTATGTCCAGTTAAGAGATTTTTCATATAATTGTAAATAATTTTACAGGATAATTGGACCAATTTCCAGATCTCTTAAGAAAGAGTGCATTTGTGTTCTTGTTTTGCGTTTCTACATTCTCCCTCTTTATCTTTGCAACCTGTTAGGTAAAACCTTACAATTGTTTTACAATTTCTTGTTCTACATTTTCTTGTTATTGATGAGTTGTAGCATTTCTTTATTTTAGTTATTGACAACTTGATTTTCCTCTTTTGAAAATTCCCTCTTCATACTTTTTGACCACTTACCCACTACAGAATGGCTCTTGCTTTTGACATTCCCCGCCCCTCCCCAATCTTATAAATATCACACCTTTATCTTTTAGTGATATTTGCTATAAAGATTTTTTCCTAAATTTTCTAATTAATTCTTTCTCTTCTAATTCTAGCTACATTGAATTTGTTCATATAAAAGGTTTTCAATTTTATATAATTGATTATTTAATCTATTAACTAATATTTTTGTAGTGCTTTATGGTTTGTGAGGTAATCTCTCTCCATATGTGTGTATGAAAAAATATATATATACATATATTAGGCATATATACAAACATAAAAACTCATTTAACCTTCATAGTAACTTTGTGAGATATGTGATATTATTATTATTATTTTACAGATGAAGAAACTGAAACTCATAGAAATTAAGTGACTTGCCAGCATTTATATTCATATCTTCCTGACTTTCTGTTTTCTTTGTGTCTTAAGTCCACTGCTTTTCTTGTTTCATTAAAAATTCTTCTCCTAGCCAAGACCATGCTATCTAAAGTCATTCAATTCCCTTATCTTAACTATCCACATAGAAGGAAAAGAAAAACAAGTGGATGAAGAATAGTTGAATGGATAACCTACAGAGCTAGTTCATCAATACATATGTCTTATTCATTTGCTACCAATGGATAAGGAACCACTCTAATTTTGAATTTGAGAAATAGAATAAGCCGGATAGTCTTTGAACAATTCTGTTTTACTTCCAGTGATCCAACGCTTTTCTATGAAACAGAATCTGACCTTTTAAACATTGTTCTTCTTCAGATATTTCATGAATGGGAAACAGGGAATGTTATAGTATCTAAGGAATTAAAATTAAAATTATGGGTCATCCAAAGGCCAATGAAAAATATATGAAAAATACAAAGAGGTTGGATAATATTATAAATGACTTGTGTGAATGAAGATAAATGAAAGGCATAATAATAATAAAAGAGATTTATGGGGGCAAAAGGAAGTAGACCAGTCAAGAATGAGGGACAAAAAAATAGGCAGCTTCTGGACTGTAATTGTGCTGACACTATTGTAAAAGGTCCATAAGATATCCTCAATAATGAGATCATGAATCCATCAAAGTATTTAAGAACTTTTATTGTTGTTTAGTCATTTTTCAGTCAAATCTTACTCAAATCCCGTTTGGGATTTTCTTGGCAAAAATGCTGGAGTAGTTTGCCATTTTCTTCTCTAGCTCACCTTTACAAATAAGGAAACTGAGGTAAACAAGGCGAAGTGACTGTGACACAGCTAGCCAGATTTGAACTCAGGTCTTCCTGACACAGGCCAAAAGCTCTATCCACTGCACCATCTAATTGTCCATTTAAGAATTAGACATGATAATACTAATAAGTTACTAGTACTTTAAAGTTTGTGAGCACTCAATCTGCATTTGATTCTCAGAACATCCCTGGGAAATAGAGATGTCCATATAGAAAAATATAAGTATTTTTGAGAGTGGTGCTGATAATTCTAGCAGTGTGAGAAGTTAGATTGTCAGAGACTGGAGCCCTTAGTTGTCCTCTCAAAGTGTAAAAGAGCATAAATGGGCTACCAAATGACCCAAACAGAATTTGAGAGTATATTCAACCGTGCTTTTTAGGACTCTGCAGAGACAAAATTCATATAAATAGAAATAAATAAAACAACCTGTTCACATACAGTGGTCACTTTAACCAAGTGATTCCCTACTCACTTATGGGCAGCTAGCTAACATGGATCTGATCTTATCTTATCTGATCTAAATGCCTTACTCAGGAGTAAACATAACCTTTATATCATGATCCCTGCTGTAAAAAACCAAAACCCAACCCCAACCAAAACCCTGTCATCAGCATGTGACTTTCATCTAGCCATAGGAACTCCTGGGTCATTTTATAGTTTTCCATCAGATTCTGAAAGTTGTAGTTCCCAGAATTCCCATTTTCATCCTAGGGATTCTGCAAGATTGAGGAAACCTCTAATAGCATAATACTTCCACAACGTAGTGATAATGATGAAACCCTGAATATTGCTTTGGATCAAGAAAAAGAGTGGATACCTGAGGCAAGCAGGCAGAAGGTTCTGATAGAGATCAGTTTAGCATCATGGTCTCACCCTTTGGGGAGGTCATCCAGTCTGAAATCTAAGTTATGTCAAACCCTGAGACCCACCCTCTGTAGAAATCCCAGTCATGTCCCTGAGGTTAAATTATCCCTATAAAACTTACTTGTGGGTCAGCCCATGGCAGCTACCTTTCTTTGGGTCAGCCCTCCTTACCGCTCTCCCCCCATTCCATGGGGTATCTTCCCTAATCCTACTCTGCTTCTTAAGCACATTTTCCCTTATAATTAACTCTTTACCAGCTAAGGGCATGTCCTAGCCCCATGAGGTGATCTCTTTCTACTGGATAATTATGAGTTCCACTGAGGAAATTGTCTTTCATATGCTCTCCCAACTCTGTTTCATATTTACCATTCCTAGTGACTATTACACAAAAATAAATGCACAACATTGATATAGGAGGGATAATAAAGAAATTTAGGATACATTCTGTGAACTACAGGAGCAATTTCAATCGAGGAAGATAAAATATCAAACTGAGTCACAAGGCAAGGCAATTTTTATTAGGTGGAATGCTATACATTTCCTGTACAATTTGGGAATTGAAACTGGGGGTTAAGATTTGGGATCTGCATCTCAGCCATCTCTTAGGCTCCTTCCTAAAACATAGCAAAAAGAATATCAGAGTCACTAAATAGCTTGCTCAAACAGTGAATGCCAGGCAATTGAGAAATAGAATAAATCTGGGAAATAGAGTGGAGCTATTTTTGGAGGGTCCAAATTAATCCTTTTTATTGATTCTATGTATCTGAAATTCAAAACACTTCAAAAATAGATCCAAAAGGATATAAAGCTTTTTAATCATATAAGAAAAAAAAATAATTTCAGATGTGGGACAGGAATAGAAAAATATAGTTCAAGTATTAAACACTAACTGATATTTATGGAACACTTTAGAACTTGAAAAACATTTTCATTATTATGTAGAGAGTGCAAGTATTATTATTTTCACTTTATAAGTGAGGAAATTGAGAGTGTAAGATACTAAGATGTCAACAGCATCTATTAGGGGTCTTGGAGGAAAGAACCCATAAATGTAGAATAGTGGGACAGGGGGAGGGGTATAAGCATTTATTAAAGACCTACTACATTCCAGGCAATTGTACTAAATGCAATATAAATATTATTTCATTTGATCCTCACAAACCAGTCTGTGAGTTAAGTATTATTATTATATCCAAATCACAATGAGAAAACTGTCAAATAGAGATTGCTCATGGTCACACAACTAAGTGTTGGAGGATAGACTTGAACTCCTAACTCCAGGGCCAATTCTCCATCCACTGTACCATCTAGTTACCTCATGGTAGATGGAAAGCCAGTCTCAGAACCTGGAGAACCTGAGTTCAAGTCCTGCCTATGACATATGGACTGTGATACTGGGAAAATATTAATTTCTCACTTCCCTCAGGCAACTTTCTAGTACTATATGTTGCTTCAGAGCAAGGGTCCTTGCCTTTGACTAGGCCCAGGCCTCCCATATATATAGTTTTATATAGTTAACCTATATAAAAAGTATTATATGCCTTAAAGTGCCATGTAAATGCTAGCTCTTCTTAACAATAACCCATTTACATAATACTTTAAGGTTTTAAAGTGTTTTATTTGCAATAACATTGTAAAGTAGGTGGTATTAGTATTATTATTTTCCTTTTTGTAAATTCTAAGGAAGAAGATACAGGGGAGGAAGAGGAGGAGGAAGATAGGAAAAGCAGCATAGGAAGAAATGGGAGCCTAACTGAAGAGAGGATGCTAATTTGTGTTGGCCAAAAATGATGGAGATCTGAAATGGATTGAATCAGAAAATGGCAACTTCCCAAAAACTCTAAGAGGAAAAGTACACAATTATCTTCAATCAATCTGGCTACCAAACTGGATGGGGAAGTAGAAATACCCAAAATGATCTAAGCAGATCTCCCTTACAATTCTTGTTGATCCAGTTAACAAAGATCAACTCACATCACTGAAAATAGCCCCAGGAAATGGAGACTTTCCTTTTCCATTCATATATACACCACTGAAGCTTCGGGAATTTCTGCTTAAAATTTCAATTACTGCAATAAGATTTTCTGAATACCGCTGTTTATGGTTTCCTGACCTGGTAGAAAGAAAAAGTCCTTTAAGAAGCTCAGAGGAGGAACTGAATATAAGGATTGCATAAAGGAAGATCTGTAGAGAAACTGAGATGTGACATGAGTCTATGAGTCTTAAAAGAGAGGTAGGATTTGGAGAAGAGGGAAGAGTGGAAGAAATTTTATATGTATATATATATATATATATATATATATATATATATATATATATATGATAAAAAGGAGAAGAAAGGAAAAAAGGAGAAGAAAGTGGAGGAGAAGAAAGGGGAGGGAAGGAGAATGGAGAGGGGGGGAGAATAAGAGAGGAGAAGGGAAGAAAGAGAAGTGGAAAGAAGTTAGAGGAAAAGAGGAAAGAGTAGGGGAGGAGAGGAAAAGAAGGGAGAGAAGGGGACTGGAGGGGAAGGAAGGAGAGATTCAATATGATAAATAAAATCTTGGAATTTGGAATAAATATGTATTTAGGAAAACAGGAGAAACGCAATTAGCATGGAAGATACTGGAGAGTGGAGGGAGAGAAGGCTAGCATCATATTCTGTATCCCAACAAGCCTCTAAGTGATATTGAAGTGGACTCAGCTGTAACCATCAGCTACTCATCGCTAAGCTGAACTGGAGCACAGGTAATTACTGCCCTGCTCTCTCAGTGGTGAAATCTGTGACTAGATTCTAAAATAATATAACAATCCAATCACACACACACACATTAATCGGAGGGACAGAGATCCATTTGGGGTAATGGAAGCTTCTCTTGGGAATCAGTGTTAGCTGAACAAATACACACACACACAGAGCTTTCAACAAGAAGGCACCCACAAGTCCCAAACCTGAGTTACCCATCCCGGTCCCTGCCCCTCCCATTCTCCTCTCCTTCAGCATAATGCATGGGGGTCAGTGGAAGGTTCACTAGCAGTGAAAGCCCAGATCATTTCAGCTTTTATTTGTTGTTTTTTGGCAGCCACTGCTTGGAAAACAATATATTGTAGTTTTTAGAACCATTAACCTTAGCTGATCTGAGCAATCACTTAAGTTCTCTGGGCTAACTTAGCTTAACTTAGTTTCATTTTTGTGAAATGAGGGTGTTGGACGAGTTGGCCTTTAAAGTTCCTTTTAGTTCTAAATCTATAATTTTAGGATCTTTTCTTGTATCCACAAAGCAATTGCCCTACTACCTTCTTGACCATGGTTTGACTTATACTGCAGCTTAGACTAATGAATGGAAAGCCATTAGGAAAACCTCAATGTGAATCCTGCCTGGGACTTTTGGTAGCTGTGTAACAGGAGCAAATCACAATCTCTTTCAGAGCTTGAATTTGTTTATCTGTAAAAAGAGCACAATGATGACTACAGTACTTATCACTTAAGCTTAAATAAGACAAGGTAGATACTGGCAAATATTTAACAAACTGCTCTCAAAAAAAATGCAGAATATCCTTAAAATATTTAAAATGCATTTTATTTTTAATTTATGGAATAAAACAAACATTTCCATAACATGGTATAATTTTTTATACTTTTTAAATATTTTCTTTCTTTTTTTAACTAAAGCTTTTTATTTTTAAAACATGTACATGGATAAATTTTCAACACTGACCCTTGCAAAATCTTGTATTCCAAATTTCCTCTTCTTCCCCCTCCCCCTCCCCTACATGGCAAATAATCCAATATATGTTAAACACAATTAAAAAAGATGATTGCACATAAAATTTCAAATCTACTATGTACAACTTGCTATTTTTTCAAATATACAACAAAATTATGTAAACTTCTTTTTTTCTTCTCTTTCCTCTACCAATCCTAGAGATGGCTATCATTACCCACAAATATGTATATATGTAAAATCACCTTACATATACTTTTATCTATCAGTTCTTTTTCTGGATGCAGGCAACATCTTTTTTTTTTTTCATGTATTCTTTGTAGCTTATTTGAGCATTTATAATAGACAAAAGGACTTTAAGTCCTTCAAAGTCAAACTTAAAACCATATTTCTCTTACTGTATACAACATTCTCTTGGTTCTATATATTTCACACACTTCATTATTTCATGCAAGTGTTCCATACATGTTTTCTAAGATCACCTAGCTCATCATTTCTTATAGTACAATAGTATTCCATTCTAATCATAGACTACAATTTCTTCAGTCATTTCACAATTCTTTGCCATCACAAAGATAGCTGCTATAAATATTTTAGAACATATAAGGTCTTTTACTTTTTCCCTAATCATTTTTGGAAATAGACCTCATGGTTATATTGCCTGTAGTATAGGCAATTTAGTAACTCTTTGGGCATAATTCTATATTCTTCTTCCAAATGGTTGAATCAGTTCACAATTCCATCAACAATGAATTTGTATTGCAATTTTTCTATATTTCTCCAATATTTGTCACTTTCCCCTTCAATACTTTTAGCCAATATTATAAGTATAAAATAATAATCTCAAGATTGTTTTAATTTGCATTTCTACAAAGCAATAATGATTTAGAGCATTTTTTCACATGACTGTAAATTGTTTAGATTTCTTCACTGGAAAACTGCATGTTCATCTCCTTTGACCATCCATCAATTGGGAAATGATTTATATTATAGATTGCATAAAGTTCTTTACATATTTGATTACAGAAACCTTAATTTGAGAAACTGTCTATAAAAATTTACCCCCAATTTTCAGCTTTCCTTCTGAATTTGGCTACATTTGTTTCATTTATATAACATTTATTTATTTTAACATAATCAAAATTAATCATTTTACACTTCACTCTTTTATCTCTTGTTTACTTAAAAAGTATTCACCTATTCATAAATTTAATATGTTCCATGTTCTTCAAATTTCCTTTTAATATATATTTATATTTGGGTCATATGTCCATTTTGACCTTATCTTAGTAAATGACATAACATATTGATCTATGCCCAATTTCTGCCATACTGTTTTTTAGTTTTCCCAACAATTTTTACCAAATAATGAATTCTTATTTCAAAATCTTAAGTCTTTTATTTGTCAAAATACAAGGTTACTATATTTATTTGCTGCTGTAAATTGTATGTCCACTCTGTTCCATTGATCTATCTTTCTATTTCTTAGGTAGTAACTGATAGTTTTGGTAATTATCACCTTACAATGCAGTTTTAAATCTGGTCCAGTTTACCCTCCTGCCTTTACTTTTTTTTATTATTTCCTTTGATATTCTTGATTTTTTTGTTTTTCCAAATGAATTTTATTATCTTTCTAGTTCAGTAAATTTTTTTGGTTATTTAATTGGGATGGTATTGCATATATAAATTGTTTAGAAGAACACACTTTTAGTTTAAACTGCATTATTAGCTATTATTATTATTATTAATATTTCCCTTACCACTTTAAATCTATTCAATCAACTATCAATGAATCCTTATTTTAGCAACTGAAGATTTCCTAGCTGTAATTGCTCATGCTGAAAATTTAACAATTAGTTTTTATCTCAGCTGACTCTAGCACATTGAATATATCAATTAGTTTAGGAGAATGCACTTTTAAATTTAATATGCATTATTAATTATTATTACTATTTTATCATCACATTATGGCTATTCAATCAGAAAACTATAAATGAAACCTTGGTTTGTAGCAATTGAAGATTTCCAAGGTGTGATTGCTCATGCTGAAAATTTAACAATCAGCTTTTATCTCAGCTGACTCCAGCACACGTGTACTTTGCAAACTCCAAGTGTTATAAAAATGTTAGCTATTATTATTATGTTATATCCTGAACACCAGATTGGAGAATTCAGGCCCTATATGGTAGGCAATAGGAAATGGCCAGAAATTCTTAGAGGATCAGTATCATGAAATCTGTGTTTGAGAAAAAAAAAATTAAATTGATGGCAGAAATGGATGGGGTGGGAGTGGAGTCTGTTAGCAAGAAGACTCATTGCTGTTAGCAATGACAACTACTGCTGTTAGCAATAGTTCAGGGCTGAGATCCAAAGACAAAAGATCCAAAATGAGCAGTTTCTGAATGGAAAAAAGGAAGAGATAATTACTTGGGGTGACACTGAATCAGCTCCAGCATTCTGTCAGGTGGAGGTTCAAAATAATGAAGGCAGAGCATTATAGGACCACCTGCTGCCACCATCAAATATTTTTTAAGAGACAGCATGTATTCCTTACAGCACTGACCTGAGTCAGATGAGACCTAAATTTGAATATTTTCTACTAGTTGTATGATGACAGGACAATCACTACCTTCTCAGATCCTCAGTGTCCCCATCTGTGAAGTGGGCAGAATAGCTATTTTTTTTTAATTCAATGAATTTCATTCTTCACATTACAGACATTTCCAGAAATATAACCAACCGAGAAGCTTCCACCCTATGCTTACCGAATCCTCCTCTTCTATAACTAAAACCTCCCTCATAACAAAGGCAGGCAGTTAAGTCAAAACAACCAATACCGTGACTGGAATCTGACAAATCTCTGACTATGTAGTCCTTTGCTTTTCTAATAAGAGGAGCTGGGTTCATTTATTATTTTTTTTTAAAACATATTGCTTTGTATTGTAATGATGATCAAAGGTGAACTTTTAGCTATTTTGATCAATACATTGATCAAAATACAAAGAACTCAAGATGAAAAATGTTATTCGCCTTCAGAACTGATGAATTTTGAGTGCAGATTAAAACACACTTAAAAAAAATCATGTTTCTTGCTTTTTATTGGTGGTGGTTGTTATTATTGCTGTTTTTCTTTTATTGTAACATAAGGAAAATGTTTCAATAAGGAAATAATAGGGAACAATAAGGAACTATATAAGGAAACAATAAGGAACTAACAATAAGGAAATATGTTTTATAAAACTTCACATGTATAGTTGATAATATAATACTTGTCTTCTCAATGAGTAAGTGATGGGTAGGAAAATTTGGAACTCAGTATTTTTTTTTTTTAAATGAATGTTAAAAATAAACAAAATCAAAATGCAAAAAAATCTATTATTTTAGGGGGCTTTGTTAGACTAGGTACAAGGTGATCTTTGTACATATTATTTTCCATCCAATAAAGAGTTCATTGAAATTTCTATCTGAACCACATTGTCCTTATTGTCATATTGTAATTGTTAGTACATCACTGGGCAGCCTGTACCAATCATCCAGAGAATATAAACCTCTTGAGGGAAAGGACAGGTTTCAATTGTTGGTCTTTGTATTCCCAGCATCCAACATAGTGACTTAAAATAGAAGGAGCTTATTAAATTAAATTTAATTGAAATTCAAACAAATATCTTTTTTGTTCCTTAGGAATCAACGGATTTCTTCTATGCATTGTTCACTCTTGTTCAAAAGTCAGATGGGGATAGCAAAGAACTAGCCTGGATAGGCCTTAGAATAAATTGTCTTTCCTACTGCTGAATTCAAATGCAATTTCTATTTCATGATAAATATGCATTTGCCTTATGAACACATTTATGGCAGGCTTTTCTGTATTATATAAACATTTCACTGTCTTTGCCAACCATGAAATTACTCACATTTTAATCTACTTGTTATATTAAGAGAAGGGGCCTTTAATTTAATAGGTTCCACAAAAGTAAGTGATTTATAAACATGTTTTCAGACTCTTTGAAACCAGATAAAGGGGCTCAGGGGCATATTTGAAAGAATAGGTCAAAATTACAGTTTTTGGATTAGGGATTAGAATGAGTCATAAAGCCCCCATCTCTCACATCCCATGCCCAATTAATTTAGAAAACAACGATAGGCTAGGTAGATATCAGTCTTCAGTCCCTTAAACGATTTAAGCAAAAAAAAATCCCCTTGTTCTTAGATGAAACAAATGGGCTGAAATATGTCAAGGTAGACATGCAATGAATATTGCATTGTGCCTCCTCCCATGGACTGCCCTCTTCCCACCCCCAAATCCACGCAATACTAGGGGAGGAATTTTTGTTTTAAAATTTTTGCAAAAGCAAAAACATCTGATACTGTGAGTCAATCTGATAATGTATACAGATTTCTACTTAATAGTATCTTACCTCTCTGACCTAAGAGAAGTACTTTCACTTTTCAGTTCTTTAGAGCCAGTCAGTCAAACAGCACTTACTTTTTTTGTTTGTTTGTTGATTTATTGAGCACCCATTATGTGCCAGGAATGTACTAAATGCTAAGGATAAAAAAAAAGTGGCAAAAGACTGTCTTCAAAGAGCTCACAATCCAATGATCACTGGTTTTTGTTGTTGTTTTTTCTTTTTTGTTTTTTTGTTTTCTCAGTTTTATCCCTTTTCATTCATCTTTTATTTACATTGTTGTAGACATAGCTCATATTATATTTTGAATCTACTTATGGTTCACTTTATCCTCACTAATACCAATCTGTTCAAATTGTATGTATATCCTTCAAATTATTCATTTCTGGATTGCAGAGTAATCTATTATAATCATATATATGGGTGTTTTCTTTTTAGCTATTCCTCCATTGGTGGGCATGCACTTTGTTTCCAAATTTTTGCTACCATAAAGGGTGTACATACTTGGTCTTTGTTTCTGTCTTTGACTTCGTTAGGATTTTATGACAGTGGTGCAATTATTAGGTCAAAGGGTGAGGGCATTTTTGTTACTCTTTTTTTTCTCTCACAATTTTAAATTGATATCTAGAACAATTAGATGAATTTACAGCTCTGCTGAAGTGTAGAGCTGAAATGGTTCTGTCTTCCCATAGTTGTTCAAAGCTTACTTTTCCATTTTCTATCATCTTATTCAATAAAGAAATCAATCAGTAAACTTTTTAAATAGCGTACTATGTTCCAGGCACAATATACTAAGGAGACATAAAGGCAAACAAAGCAGTCTCTACATTCTAACTTGTTCTAATCTAATGAGTGTGAGATGCAATATCAAAGTTTGAATCTCTTATTAATAGTGTTTTATAGCATGTTTCCAAATGGTCATCTATTTTGCAATAAACTGTTCTAATCACTCTGTATTAGAGAATGTTTTTAGGTGTTTCATGTGAATCAATTTCTATTTATCTTGGTGTAAGATTTTATTAGTCATAATTAAAGCAAATATCTTCCCATTTTAGTCTCTCATTTCTTGATTTTTTTACTTATGAAAACTGTATTAAAATTGTTTATTTTGCCTTTTGTTTTCTCCATATTTTATTTATTTTCATATTCCCCTCCCTCTTACCCCCAATCATAGCTATGAAAGTACCTGAGGAGGGACATTCTATTATAAATTCCTGAAATTAGACTGCAAACTTATTAAGGATAGGTTTGTTATCATATTTATTTCAAACTATTTCATATCCATTTCTATTTATCTAGACATAGATCAAGAAGCAACAAGGTATTGTGAATAAAAAGTCTCCATAAGAGCCTGAAAGTCCTGAATTCAGGGTCCTGCCTCTTTTCATATACTGGTTTTATGACTGTCAACAAGTCACT
Source organism: Sminthopsis crassicaudata (assembly GCF_048593235.1). Lineage (NCBI taxonomy): Eukaryota > Metazoa > Chordata > Mammalia > Dasyuromorphia > Dasyuridae > Sminthopsis > Sminthopsis crassicaudata. The sequence goes on along the minus strand of NC_133617.1, from coordinate 226,521,192 downwards.
TAATCTCTCATTGATTTAAGGATTAAAGGTTACAGAGAAGTTGCTAATTTGCATTTATAGAAGGAAGTTCTTCATATCCATGAAATTGCTGGTCCATTTTCTATTCCTATCTATCCTATTTAGGCATAAAGCCTAGAATAGCACTATGCTGGTTCTAAGACACAACACCTCAATGACAAATTACATGGCCTCTCCTAGCCTTAACTCTCTCCAATATAAAATAAGATTGTTCTAATCTAGGTTCAAAATTTATATTCAATAAACATAGTCTTAAAGATGGTGGGTACAAGTTTATTACTGCTCAAAACCTTGATTTAAATCAAGACAAATTAGAAAAGGATATGCATAGCTCAAAGCAATACATAATTAACAAACAGTGGCCACTATAACTAACAAAGAACATACAACATACATCATCACTGCTACAAGGAAGTACCAATATCTGAATTCCTTGGCTGGAGAATCCATGGTCAAGCTATTCAGACTTTCTAATGGAAGGCATTGTTAGGCAAGTTGTTCAAGGCTTCCTAACTGAATTCTCAAAGTCCCTTTCCACTAAAGGGTTTTTGTAGGCTGAGAACCAAAACGTGCTCTCCTGGCAGTTACAATTACTAGTCTGTCCTAGACCCACCAGAGTACCTTTGACCACTGTGCTTAGCAGTGTGAACTCTACCCGGCTCGCCTCCTCTGAGGCCTTCAAAGGTCTCTGGCCACAATCTCTTGAATTTATAGCTTAATAATACACAAGTATTCTACTTTGATACATGACTCTTGAGATGTAGCTGCCTCCCAGATACAGGATGCTCCATCACAAGAAGCCCACCAAGAAGAATATTTGCTCATTCCTTTAGATAGATTATGTTTACTTCAGGAACTGGCCAGGTTTCTGGCGTAAACACAGGCTTGCCATAAAGAATACTCATTAATTAAGACACCAGGAGAGTGGATGATCCTTCTTGTGCTTCAGCATGTTACAAAATTCTCAGCAAACAAATTTACACAAAGTCCTGCCCGAGACACCCAGGGATTCCTCATTAGGATTCCATATTCAAGGCCTGTGCTAAATATTGGTCTATGAAGAAAGACAAAAAACTGTATACTGTAGTGGGGAGAAAACATGCCAATTTTACACATATAAGATATATGCATACACACATATATCTATATCTATACCTATATCTATCTATCTATCATATCTATATCCATGTCTTTATTATCTATCCATACAAGGTAAATGGAAGGTAATTTCAGAGGGAAGGACTGAGGGGTCAGGAATGAGAAGGTTAAGGCAAAAAGTAGGATTGGAGCTGAGTCTTGAAGAAACCCAGTGAAGTATAGAGATAGAAATGAAGAAGAAAGAAGTTTGGGTGGTAGTTATGTGAATATAGAGAAATAGGTATACACAAGAGCTTTTGTGAAGGTTGAAATGACAAGATTTGGCAACAAATTGTATATGTGGAGAGAGTAAAAAAGAGAAGTTGAAGGAGACATAGTGGATGAGAGTCTGGATTACTAGGAAGTAATGTATGTTATTATAGATATATAGGAAGATACTGTGTATATGTTATGCATATATGTGTTGTAAATGTGTATTTAATTTATGTATGGTTTCTGAGGCCTTTTTAAATACAGATTGGATTTGATGGACCAATTGTGGAATTCTGGGATCCCATGAGGTATCAATCATTTAAGCTCAAATTATATAATGTCTTGTTTTCTCTATGTACCTTGACATGTCATAAAAGTAAATTTGACAGTGATGCTATTGATAGTAAAAGGGAAGTATGGGGGGGAATATAAGTAGTTCTAATTTAGATATATTGAGTTTGAGATTTCTATGAGATATCTGGTTCCATATCCAAGACATTGAAGAGGCAATTGGTGATAATTAGGGTTGGACAAGTAGATCTGAGAATCATGTTTAGAGATGAATCCATTTAATTAGTTGAATTCATGGGAGCTGATGAGATCACCGGGAGATTTGATTAAAAGGATGATTAAAAGGAGATTAAAAGATGCCTTTGGTTAGTGGGAATGACCTGGATGAAAATTTAGCAAATGAGTGGTCAAACAAATAGGAGGGAACCAGGAGAGAACAGTGTCACAAAAATCTAAAGAAAGGGTCCCAGGGTAAGAGAGTGATTGTCAAGTCAAAAAGAATGAGGATTGAGAAAAATTCATTAGATTTGGTAATTAAGAGATCATTGGCAATTTGGAGCAGAGAAGTTCCAGTTAAGTGATGAGGCTTTAGAAGAGAGTGAGAAGAAGTAATGGTCCCATGTGTAGAGAGCTTCTCAAGGAAGAAGGAGGTCTCTATTAATGGCTTTAATTTTTTTTTTCCATTAATGTTTGAAGTGAAGTTCAGCTGAGAGCAGCAAGGATGGGTACCAGGGGACATATGAGAAGAAATAAATAGGTTTGGAAAAATTGCTATGGTGAAGGGCATAGTGAATTGATTGGGGAGATGCAAAAGCATTGCCTTTTTGCAGTGAGAGCCCAGATGAAATTATGTAATATACATTTTAGTGATGTATTTTATCATAGATATATAGATAGATATTGTGTATGTTTATATATATATATATACATGTGTATATATATATATATATATATATATATATATATATACACATATATATATGTGTGTGTGTTATAATTGTGTATTTAGTTAATGTATAGTTTCTGAGACCGAGATCTTTTTAAATATGGATTGGATTGAAACTGTGGAAAACTGGAAATCTGGGATCCCATAAGGTGCTAACCATTTAAGCTCAAATTATATAATATCTTGTTTTCTCTATGTATCTTGACATGTTATAAAAATAAATTTGACAGGAACAGAAGTAAGCTCCCCTGGATGCTTGGAAGGGAAATAGTATCACTTACTTTGCTTGTTTCTTATTAACCTATGTTAACACAAATATTGGTTTACAAAATCATACTGAAATTGGTTTTGCTTCCGTGGGTGATGACTAAAAAAAAAACTTCGTGAGTTGATTTTGATGCAAAAATACCTTGAGAATTCACACTACTTGAGGTCTTGCAGTAGTGTTGGTTGTTTTGGTTTTTTTTTTTTTTTTTTTTTTTCTCTGAGTTTAAAAGTAGACAGTCTAGAAAGAAGTGAATAGATGACTCAGGCTGCAGTCTTCTGTTTTTGTATGTATGACTCCAGTTTCAATCTAGGGCAGACTATGGACGAAAGCCTTTTCTCAGAGTGAGTTACAGTATATATAGCTCTGAGAGACAGCATGTTTTGCTGTGGAAATCACACTACATCTAGTCAGGAAAGATGTGTTCAAATTCTCTTGCACTTAACTAGCTGTGTGACAATAGGCAAGTCACATAAGCTCTCTGAGACTCAGTTTTTCTTATCCTCAAAATGAAAAAAAAAATAATGCCTATGTAACTATCTCAAAAGGTCAGGCAATGATCAAAAAAGATATATATGTATATGTGTGTGTGTGTGTATGTATATATATTTATATATGTAAACTGCTTTAGAGGCCTTGGAGTAACTGTTGTATTCCCAGCACTTAGCACAGTGCCCCGTATGTAGAAAATACTTAAGAAATGCTTTTTGACTTCACATGGTTTGTTGATTATATAATAAGTGCTCAGTAACTATAGTCTGAATGCAGCTTAGGTTTTTTTTTTTTTTAAGTTTACTTTTTAAATTTATTTTAAATCAAAGACCATTTGCTACATTAGAAGAAATGAGATTAGACAAAAGGGAAATAGTCCTTACTCCACCATTGCTTTATATCAATGCAGCTTGTTTTAAACAAATCCTGCACGTGTTTCCTTTTTTAAAAGTATTATGATTTATTTATTATTCATACATTTATTTTATTTAATTATTTATTTTTAAAAATAAATTTAATTTATATTTATTAAATAAATAAAATTTAATTTAATAATCAATCAATTATTTATTTAATAAAAATAAATTAGAGAAATAAATCTTTGATTTACAAAGGATTCATAATAGAATTTCTTTTCTTGGAAAATAATTAGTTTATTTTATATAATTATATAATATACATACTAATATATATAATATGTAATAATCATATATATAATGTATAATAATATCTAATAATTAAAGTTATAAATTTTTTTTACTTAAAAACTCATAGAATTGTCTTTTTTTTTTTTTTTATTCCAGGACTATAGTATTTATGAAAAGGAGTCCTACAATACTGCCACTATAGTATGGATGTTAAAAAGATGGGCTTTTGTTTCAAGAAGTTTGGAGTCATTAAATGAACTATGTAGTTTTCCAAGGGCAATCCTCCTTTACTACTATTCTCCTCCTTTACTTCTCTACCTAATTCATTGTATATATGCTGTTTGCCCTAAATATATGTATTAATGTACCAGTTCCATGGCCTGTTCATTCAAATGTATATTATAGCTTGGACATGAGGTATCTTGCTGTGTGTTCAGTCTGAACTGTTCAGGGTGAGTTTTTGAATAATTATGGATCTCACAAAGAAGGATCAATAGTGTTTCAGTTCTTTGATTTAGCACTTTATCATCTATGAATAATCCATCCAAATGTGGATTGGAAGAGCCTTGTATGAGGGGTTGTATTTGTTTTGTTTTGTGTTTGTTGAATAATCTCCATGACAAAAGGAAATAAATACCTTTGATAAGCATACACCTCCTCATGAAATGGATATACCAAAAAACAATAAAGAATTACCTGGGAGGACCCCAGAGGTGTACCTCTTGAAAAGAAAGTATTTGTAAGAACCAAGAATAACTAATGGATAGCTCACATAAATGCTAATGTCCATAAGGGACAATGGCTTCAACTTGAATTTATTTATAGGAGAACAAAGAGATCCAGATAAACACAAGATAAAAAGGTAAAATGGGTTGCAATTCATGCCATTAGAGGGAGGATCTACAAGTAAAAGATTCATTAAAATAGATAGATAGCATGATAGCAGATAACATGGTAGGTGGAGTGCTGGACATGGAATGAGGAAAACCTGAAATCAAATCTAACCTCAGCCACATAGAGTTTTTGTGATCAGACACTTCACTACTTCCTGCCTCAATTTCCTCAGCAATAAAATGGGATTTTGTAATAACCTTCCAGGGTTGTTGAAAAGATCAAATAAGATACATTTATAAAACCTAGTAAAACCTCCATGACACAGACCTCGACTTATTGCTTACAATTTATCTAGGCTCTTCTTTTTTTTCCACTCAAATTTTAAAAGGAAGTGGTCTTAAACAACAAAACAACAAATTGATTTCAAGAATTTATTTTTAAAAATCAGGTACTAGACTACTCCACACCTCTCAGAATGGCTAAGATGACAGGAAAAGATAATAAAAAATATTGGAGGGGATGTGGGAAAACTGGGACAATAATTCACTGAACTGATCCAATCTTTTTAGAAAGTGATTTGGAACTATGCCCAAAGGGCCATCAAACTGCATACCCTTAGATCCAGCATATCTTTACTAGGTCTGTATCCCAAAGAGACCTATATGTGCAAAATTATTTGTAGCAGCCCTTTTTATAGTGGCAAGAAACTGGAAAGTGAGTGAATGCTCATCAATTGGAGGATGACTGAATAAGTTATGGTATATGGATATAATGGAATATTATTGTTCTATAAGAAATGATCAGGATGATAATTTTAGAAAGGCCCGGAGAGACTTACATGAACAGATGCTGAGTGAAGTTGGTAGAACCAAAAGAATATTGTACATGGCAACAAGAAGATTATGTGATAATCAACTGTGATGGACATGGCTCTTATTTTTTTATTAATTTTATAATTATAATTTTTGACAGTACATATGCATGGGTAATTTTTTTTTACAACATTATCCCTTGTATTCACTTTTCCAAATTTTCCCCTCCCTCTCTCTACTTCCTCCCCTAGATGACAGGCAATCCCATACATAATAAATGTGTTACAGTATAAACTAGATACAATATATGTGTGTAAATCCAATTTTCTTGTTGCACGGTAAGAATTGGATTCCAAAGGTATAGAAAGGATTCCTGGGTAGAAAGACAATAGTGCAAACATTTTATACTCATTTCCCAGTGTTTCTTCTCTGGGTGTAGCTGGTTCTGTCCATCATTGATCAACTGGAACTGAATTAGATCTTCTCTATGTTGAAAATATCCACTTCCATCAGAATACATCTTCATACAGCATTGTTGTTGAAGTGTATAATGATCCCCTAGTTCTGCTCATTTCACTCAGCATCAGTTGATGTAAGTCTCTCCAAGCCTCTCTGTATTCCTCCTGCTGGTCATTTCTTACAGAACAATAATATTCCATAATGTTCATATACCATAATTTACCCAACCATTCTCCAATTGATGGATATTCAATTCATTTTCCAGTTTCTAGCTACCACAAAAAGGGCTGCCACAAACATTTTGGCACATACAGGTCCCTTTCCCCTCCTCAGTATTTCTTTGGGATATAAGCCCAGTCGTAGCAATGCTGGATCAAAGGGTATGCACAGTTTGATAACTTTTTGGGCATAATTCCAGATTGCTCTCCAGAATGGTTGGATTCTTTCACAACTCCACCAACAATGTATTACTGTCCCAGTTTTCCCACATCCCCTCCAACATTCTACATTATCTTTCCCTGTCATCTTAGCCAATCTGACAGTTGTGTAGTGGTATCTCAGAGTTGTCTTAATTTGCATTTCTCTGATCAGTAGTGATTTGGAACACTCTTTCATATGAGTGGAAATAGTTTCAATTTCATCATCTGAAAATTGTCTGTTCATATCCTTTGACCATTTATCAATTGGAGAATGGTTTGATTTCTTATAAATTAGAGTCAGTTCTCTGTATATATTGGAAATGAGGCCTTTATCAGAACTTTTAACTGTAAAAATGTTTTCCCAATTTGTTACTTCCCTTCTAATCTTGTTTGCATTAGTTTTGTTTGTGCAGAAACTTTTTAATTTGATGTAATCAAAATCTTCTATTTTGTGATCAATAATGATCTCTAGTTCTCCTCTGGTCATAAATTCCTTCCTCCTCCACAGGTCTGAGAGGTAAACTATCCTCTGTTCCTCTAATCTATTTATGATCTCATTCTTTATGCCTAAATCATGGACCCATTTTGATCTTATCTTGGTATATGGTGTTAAGTGTGGATCCATATCTAATTTCTGCCATACTAATTTCCAGTTTTCCCAACAGTTTTTTTCTGGACATGGCTCTTTTAAAAAAATGAGGTAAATCAGGCCAATTCTAGTAGATTTGTGATGGAGAGCCATCTGCATCCAAAGAGAGGACTATAGGGATTGAAGGTGGATCACAATATAATATTTTCACTTTTGTTGTTGTTGTTGTTGTTGTTTACTTGTTTGTTTTTTCTTTCTCATTTTTTCCCTTTTTGATCCCATTTTTCTTGTATAGCATGATAAATATGGAAATATGTTTAGAAGAATTTCACATGTTTAACCTATACTGGATTGCTTGATGTCTAAGGGAGAGGGGAAAAATAGGAAGGAAGGGAGAAAAATTTGAAACATAGGTTTTGCAGGGGTGAATTCAACATTCTATTTTTGCATGTATTCTGAAAAAAAAAAAAAACTATGATTAAAAAAATCACCTACTAGGATATATCTTGAAGTCTATGCTTATTCACCTCAACCTGTTATACCTTCTGTAGCCACCCTTGTGATAACAATTGATATTCACTCTAAATGATCTTAAAGTACTTAGAAAGGCTCAGCATCAAAGAATTATCCTCTATATACTGTACTTACTGAGTCCAGTAAATAACTAAATAGTTTTCTGTAATTGAGGTTACAGAAAAAGAGATTATCTGCTTGAGTTAATGAGTGGATTAAAATGCTTAGATCACCTTGTTTCCTAAACATTCTACTTAAGTAAGAATACTATTGCTTATTGTACCAATTCTGTGACATTCTGAAGAGAAAAAAAAAGAGGACTCTTTAGGGATGGACCAAATACTAATAGACTTGGAGATTTTAACCAGTAAATATGCAGGTTTGGAAAGGGAATAGGCAGGGTTTTTCTAATACTATTCTATACCATACCCCACATAACTTTGTGGAATGAATATCTGATTATTAATATCAAATGTGGCAACAAAAAAATCCTCCCAAAACAACAAAAAATTGAGAAAAAACATTTGCTTGTCAAACAAAATGGTTTTTTGTTTTTTGTTTTTGTTTTTTGTTGTTACTAAAGGAGATTCAGTGCAGAATCCAAATGGTGGAAAGATTCGCTATCAGTGATGAGATGCTGGCTAATCAAACTCCAGAATGCTGCAGAGCCCAGAAAATAAAAATTCAGAAGACTGAACCTAGATGTATCGGAAGGAAAAAAAAAAAGAAATTTTCAGATATGTCCGACATTTTCTAGGCATTTTATAGGGTTTCCTTTTGTATATGTTCTTATTGGATTTTGATTATAATAATCAACAAACATTAATTAAATACCTACTATGCGCCTGTCACTATACTCTGCTCTAAGAATACAAACACAGAAAAATAAAATAATCCCTATTCATAGAGTGTTTACATTCTAATAGAGAAAATAAGGACCTATAAAAACATATGAAGTGCAAATACAAAGTGAATACATTAAAATAAACAGTTGCTAAAAACAAGCTTATTTACTAGAGATAATACTAACATTTGGGGCAGACCAGGAAAAGTTTTGTGCAGAAGATGATCCTTAAAATGCATCATAATGGAAGACTAGGACTTTATTTTAATTTTTTTTTTTACTGCCCCACAGAAACATTTATTTCCTTTTAAAAATTATTATTATAGCTTTTTATTTACCAGATATATGCATGGGTAATTTTTCAGCATTGACAACTACAAAATCTTTTGTTCCAATTTTTCCCTTCCTTCCCCCACCCCCTCCCCCAGATGGCAGGTAGATCAATACATATTAAATATGTTAAAGTATATGTTAAATACAATATATGTTTACATATTCATATAGTTATTTTGCTGCACAAGAAGAATCAGACTTTGAAATAATGTACAATTAACTTGTGAAGGAAATAAAAAATATAGGCAGACAAAAACAGAGGGATTGAGAATTCTATGTAGTGGTTCATAGTCATCTCCCAGAGTTCTTTCACTGGGTGTAGCTGGTTCTATTCATTATTGAACAAATGGAACTGAAAAGAGAGCCACGTCCATCAGAATTGATCATCACATAGTATTGTTGTTGAAGTATATAATGATCTCCTGGTCCTGCTCATTTCCCTCAGCATCATGTAAGTCTCTCCAGGCCTTTCTGAAATCATCCTGCTGGTCATTTATTACAGAACAATAATATTCCATAACAATCATATACCACAATTTATTCAGCCATTCTCCAATTGATGGACATCCCCTCAGTTTCCAGTTTCTGGCCACTACAAAGAGGGCTGCCACAAACATTCGTGTACATACAGGTTCCTTTCCCTTCTTTAAGACCTCTTTGGGATATAAGCCCAGTAGTAACACTGCTATATCAAAGGGTATGCATAGTTTGATAACTTTTTGAGCATAGTTCCAAATCATTCTCCAGAATGGCTGGAAGCATTCACAATTCTACCAACAATGTATCAGTGTCCCAGTTTTCCCACATCCCCTCCAAACATTGTCTTTTTCTTTCACTCATTCTAGCCAATCTGACAGGTGTGTGTGGTATCTCAGAGTTGTCTTAATTTGCATTTCTCTGATTAATAACTTGGAACATTTTTTTCATATGGCTAGAAATAGTTTCAATTTTTTCATCTGAAAATTGTTCATATCCTTTGACCACTTATCGATTGAAGAATGGCTTGATTTCTTATAAATTAGAGTCAATTCTCTATATATTTTGGAAATAAGGCCTTTATCAGAACCTTTGACTGTAAAAATGTTTTCCCAGTTTATTGTTTCCCTTTTAATCTTGTCTGCATTAGTTTTGTTTGTACAAAAGCTTTTCAATTTGATATAATCAAAATTTTCTATTTTGTGATCAATAATGATATCTAGTTCTTCTTTGGTCACAAATTCCTTCCTCCTCCACAGGTCTGAGAGGTAAACTATCCTATGTTCTTCTAACTTATTTATTATGTCTAGATCATGAACCTATTTTCACCTTATCTTGGTGTACAGTATTAAGTGTGGGTCAATGCCTAGTTTCTGCCATACTAGTTTCCTATTTTTTCAGCAGTTTTTGTCAAACAGTGAGTTCTTATCCCAAAAGCTGGGGTCTTTGGGTTTGTCAAACATTATATTGTTATAGTTATTGACCATTTTGTCCTTTGAACCTAACCCATTCCACTGATCCACTAGTTTATTTCTTAGCCAATACCAAATGGTTTTGGTAACCACTGCTTTATAATATAATTTTAGATCTGGTACAGCTAGGCCACCTTCATTTGATTTTTTTTTTCATTAGTTCCCTTGAAAGTCTTGACCTTTCCAGATGAATTTTGTTGTTACTTTTTCTAGATCATTAAAACATTTTTGGGGAGTCTCATTGGTATAGTACTAAATAAATAGATTAGTTTAAGTAGGGTTGTCATTTTTATTATATTTGCTCACCCAATCCAAGAACATTTAATATTTTTCTAATCAGTTAGATCTGACTTTATTTGTGCAGAAAATGTTTTCTAGTTTTGCTCATATAGTTCTTGATTTTCCCTTGGCAGATAGATTCCCAAATATTTTATACTATCAGTAGTTACTTTAAATGGAATTTCTCTTTGTAACTCTAACTGTTGAATTTTATTAGTGATATATAAAAATGCTGATGACCTACGTGGGTTTATTTTGTATCCTGCAACTTTGCTAAAGGTATGGATTATTTCTAAGACCTTTTTATTAGAATCTCTGGGGTTCTCTAAGTATACCATCATATCATCAGCAAAGAGTGATAATTTAGTTTCCTCATTACCTACTCTAATTCCTCTAGCATTTCTAATACAATATTGAATAGTAATGGTGATAGTGAGCAATCTAGACAAGGACTTTATCACAAAGAAGGAAGGAGGCAGAGTCATCCAGGCATGGGACATGATCAGTGTAAAGGTATAGAAGTGGGAGATGTAATATGATCCATGAGGAAAAAAAAGAGGGAATGTTTGGCTGCTTGTAAGAGTATAAAAGAGGGTATAATGTTCATGAGGTCATATACTGGGGCCAGATTGTGTGAGAGTCTTCAAAGCTAAACAGAGGAATTAAATTTTCATCTTAGAGACAACAGAGCCAGTAGAGTTGATTGAATGGAGGAGTGACATAACCACAATCTACAATTAAGGAAAATATCTTTGGTAGCAATGCTTAGAACAGATGGGAGTGATAAGAGATTTGAAACAGGTAGATCAATTAAAATGTTATCTCAATAATCTAACAGAGGTTATGAGAGTCTAAGCTAAGATTGTAGTTATATAAGTAGAGAAAAGGGGTTAGATGTGCGAGATGTGGAATAGAAACATTTGATAATTGAATGTGTGTGATGAGATAGTGGATACTGCAAAAGAAGGGGAAAAAGTTTTTAAAAAGTATCAGACTCACAAGGTTTCTCAAACTACGGCCTGTGGGCCAGATGAGGAGGGCTGAGGACGTTTGGGCTGAGGACATTTATGCCCCCGCTGGACTATGGCAAATGGCCTGAGGGGCGGAGACAGAGTGTGAGGTTTTGTTTTTACTATAATCCGACCCTCCAATAGTCTGAGGGACAGTGAACTGGCCCCCTATTTAAAAAAACTTGAGGACCACTGGATAGAGCATCAATAAAACATTAAATACAATAAAGAAAAAATAAAATAAAGTTTAGAAGAAGACACAAACAGGGAACTTTGGTTGCTACTTTGGTAAATTAATTACACATTTAGAAGAGATCAAATTGTACATGTTAATAGGTCACATTTTCATATATAATTGACCTTTTTGTTCTTTGTACATTAAATGTATATAATTGCTAATGATTATGAAATTCATAATAAGAAGAAAATTAATTTTTAAAAAGACTGAGGTGTTGAAGAATGCCTATTGTCCTAGCTACTCCCCAAGAATCTCTAGTAAATCAAAGAAACATGGAAACAATAACTGATTGACTAGTATGGAAGCAGTTTTTAGATCAGACATCTGGATTGCTTGATATTTACAACTGTGAAAAAACCCCTTGCATCAATCTTCACATCTGATTGGGTTTCTGGTTAGCATAACATAGGTCCTTGGTTAAGGGTCTCTAAGCAACAAAGAAAAATGGTCCCTCTTCCCAGTCATGCAGTGTTAGGTTCAAACAATGCTATAAAGTTTTTTTTTCACAATTTCCATAATTGAATAAAGTTTTCTTACAGAAATTATATTAGACTCAAAGTTGAATAGAAAGAGAACTGAGCTAGAGCCAGAATTGAATCATAAGATGGAGTCAATTTCCACAATTTCCTCAATATGCAGTTGAATGGATAGCCATATATTTATCCCTTGGAAAAAACCAATGGTTGGAAAATAATTTGGAACCAGAATTGATAGAAATGAGCAAAGAACAGTGAGTTTATGACTTTGGAAAATTGCAAAATGTTTTTAATAACCCCTGTAGTGTTCCCTGATTAAAAAAAAATCTTTTTAGTCAGTGTTCTTCCAAAAATGTTGCATGATTATGAGTCAATAGATCAACAAATAAACATTTATGTGTCTGCTATGTATTGCACTGTGCTAAGCACTAGAATCATATGATTCTTAAGTCTCTAAAGAATTAAAGTTACCCAAACAGGAAGGAAGAGGCATAGGATAGGTATGAGTAGTATGCAACACAAAACCAAAAATTTATGCTGAAGAAGCAACATAAAGGATGTCATCACAAAGAAATGTGACTGGATATGGAGAAGGATTAGTCAAAATGATTACTAATGGACAACTCATGTGTTCCACGAACATTTGTTCAAAATCAGAATATCTATACAAAATCTACTTGCACATTGGATGAACCTCTGGTGAAAGATTTACAGAAGGACATGGACAAGAATTGAGAAGATGTAAATGGATGGCAATCTATACTGTGGGAAGGATTATGCAAATTTATGAGATCACAAGTCCATTGAAGGAAGTAGACATTTCCTAATAATTAGAACTATCCAAAAAATGGAATGAAAAGCCTGGGGAATACTTGGTTCACTCTTACCAAAAGTCTTCAAGCACTGCTTGATTCATCATAAAAGAGATTCTTGTTGAGGAAACATTTGGTCTAATTAGCTTCTTAGGTCTTTCCCAACTCTGAATATCCATCAATTAACAAACATTTATTTCTACCTACTATGTTCCAGTCATAACTTTGGCACTAAAAATTCTGTGATTCTGTCTTTTATATCAGTTCATACATGAAAGTCATTTACAAAAGCCCATCCCTCTCCACTCTAAATAATTTTAATTTTTTCTGAGAACAGGAGGATCTATGAATCTCAGTCATATAATATCATGAGGGCTACATTGATGTGTTTTTAGAAATCTCAAGTATTAAAGAACTCAGGAATATTGATATCACCTTGCAGTTTGTTAGATGTGATTGGACATGATCTTTAATTCAATGCTTGGTCCATTTAATTGCCTATCTATGTATAGCATTTGTTCCAAATAAAAGTGCCAGTATATATGACCCCCAAACTCTTATTCTCCCCCACCCAGACTCTGTCTTCTCCATTGATCCACACTACCTAGTGCTCCCAACTCTAACTCATAGTTCCATGAGTGATATTCCCTGCCTTTCCCCATCTCCATCTTCTTCCATATGTTGTTGCCTTTCCTTCACCATTCCCAGTCCCTACTCCATTTGTCTCTATACCTCTTTTGTGGTTTCATGCTATATTTCCTGGGTGACTTGCCCTATACTGTCTGTGTTTATTATTAAAGTATGATTACAGCCTCATTTCCCTCTTCCATCATGGTCTTTCCCAGCAAGTACCCAAAGAACCTGACATGTGTGCCCTCATTTTATAATATCATGATTTCATAAATTAATTATCAATTCAGTGACACACTAGTTAATACCTTCGGTGAGCATAATTTCACAGAAGGCTACAGCAGAAAAACAACCTAAACACTGATTAAATTATTAAGTTTTCATTAACATGACAATTTTTGAACAATGACCTAGTGAGGTAAGTTTTAAAATAGTATTGTCCCTATTTTTTTGTATGGGAAATAGAAGAACAGTGACTTGCTTTCAGTTTTATAGTTAATGAGAGTTTGTATTGAGAGTGAAAATCAATCAACTCTTTATACTTGAAGCCTGATTCTTGTTCCTTATACTTCATTTATTTTGCTGATAAACCTTAACCCTCATTCTATTTAACAATTTGATGGAAAAAATCCCACAACTTTTAGTCTAAAATATTATCATTTTCTCTATCACTTTTTTAGTCTAAACCACAATTGGAATGATAAATCAAGCCCTGATATATAGTATTTGTTGATATCTGAGGTACAAATGACTCATCCTTAGAATTTAACAACTGGCTCTCCTATAGAGTTCTCAAACCAAACAGAAGCTTGCAAATTTATGGAATTGCAACAGAAGGGGAGAAACAGAAATCTCCACCTAACTGAGAATGGCAGGGAAAGAGAATCAGTAATTGAGATGGCAAAAGTAGTCTTCTTTTCCTTTGGGAGCTGGTAGACTTTGATGATGTGATGATCTGCTTAATCTACAAGGGTTCCAGTTTCCCAGGCTAATGCAGATTGGCTGGCATCTGTCTTGACTGCCAAGGACATGGAAGGAGTCCAGTTTGGGGTGCAAACAAAAATTATGTCAGTTCAGGGACTTCATCCTTGATAAATTGAGAGCTTCCTAAATGACCTGGGTCTAGTATTTCTGGGAAACATGGAAATTCAAATAGACAAGTTTAGGGAACCCACCTGGGATTGCTTGAGCTGACTCCAGCACACTTCTATAAGGAGGTATTAATTCAGGTACTCTTCTTTGGGATGATAAATATCATTTTTATCAGTTGGAGATGTCTCTTGGTGGAATTCTGTGACTTACTTATGGGAATTGAGAGGGTTGGAGGAAAGCAAAGATATTTCTTCCCAGATCAAATTTTCCTAAGAGTGTATCAACAAGCTGATGAAGTCTTTCAGCCACACTACAATAATACTCTGCTTCTTGTGACATAGAGCATCCAGGACCCATGACTCCCAAGCAAAGGCAACATTAGTTTGAGGGATTTGTAGAAAATCAGATTTTGGCCATATAATTCATTAAAAAAAAAACAAAAAAACCCAAAAAAAAACCAGACCATGCAGGAATGACCCATATAATACAGTCCTTTTCTTATTGAGACAAATTTTTCCAGCATTTCAAGCTTCTCTGGAAGCTATGTTAACAATTTCATACCATTAGGGAAAATGGACATCTTTCTGAATGAGGAATTTTACTAAACATGATTTTCCCTCCAAAGGAAATGAGGGAGAGAACATTGATGCATAAATAGACAATTTGATAATTCTTTCTTCCAAGTTGAATGGGGAGATACATTGTGGTGAAAGAAGGAAGAATGCTCAATTTGGAGTCAAAAGACCATGCTTTGACACCTGTTTCTTTTGTTTATTACTATTGAGGGCAAAGCACTGAGCTTAGTTGGGCTTCAATTGGCTTGTTTGTACAATGAAGAATTAGAGAGACCTTGGAGGTCATTCTAATCCAATCTAATTCTATGATCTTATGCATCCTGTACTTCTAGAGATTCTTGAAGCAAAGGTTAGAATGTATTTATTGCCTTGAAAAATAAAATAAAAAAAACCATGTTGCCAAAGGAACATGACTGATGGCTGTAGAGTGAATGCTGAAAGACTGAACTTCTACAAGTTGTAATGAGTCTGAATCTGTGAAATACCAAATAATGTAGCTGGCTAGGCAAGAAAGAGCCAAGAGGAAGACCAAGGCAGAGAGCCAGAGAGGAAGGTTTCTTTTTTTTTTTTTTTCCATTAGGGAATTCCTCTGTTGTCCAATGGCATCCATATATAGCTTTTCTCTCCAGCCCTGTTGGGATGCATAAGGAAGATATTATTTATATATACATACACACATATTCACATATTTCAAGGAAATGAAGCATGCTGTCCAATTTCTCTGAATTTAAAAAACTGGGGCAATAAAAATGTACAATTCTTGTTTAAAAATTGCTGGCCAAACTCCTTATCCCACTCTCCTCCACTAGCTCTGCTTTTGTCTGTTTCTAAAGGATTCTGCTGAGCAATAAAGCTCTGTTAAAGAAATAACAGCTGTATGTTTTCCAGCAGTTGTTCCTAATGGTTTTCCTTTATGGTTCTTTGTGTTAGGATTATTTTTTTGTAGGAAAAAAGTAAGCAAAATAAAACAAAACAGAGCCCAGTAAAACTAAATCATTCTAGACATTTTTAGGCCTGTGCATAAACTGGTTTCCTAATCTTAATTAATGCCTGTAAAAAAATTGTAGGCAGTCTTTTGGATGCTGTGAATCTTTTTTTTTCTAATTCCTTTGTTTTGAGAGCTAAAATCTCTTACTTTTGCATGTTATCATGATTATTAATATTTATTTAGTATCAGCAGTGTGCTTGGATACATAGAAGTAATCAGTGATTACTATCTAGTGGACAACCAGCTGAATCTGATCGATTAGATCCAATAAAGAAAGGAAAGCGTAACTGAGATGTTAGGATTGTACAGTAAAACTGAAATGATTAGATAGGGCTTAATCTGAGTTATATGGTACTCTCCTGAGGCAGGAAGTTTTTGCCTGAAAGAAAAGGATTTGATTGAATGGAAAATGAGATGTATGTGGATCACTGGAATACCAATTGCCAACATAAAATCCCTGATCCTTTAGAAAATATTTTTAAAAATATTCAGTAGTAGGTGGCACGGGGGTAGAGCACCAGCCCTGAAGTCAGGAGGACCTGAGTTCAAATCTGGCCTCCGACAATTAAACACTTCCTAGCTGTGTGACCCTAGGCAAGTCACTTAACCCCAATTTCCTCAGCCAAAAAAAAAAATTCAATATTATTTTTCTAAATATAAGTAAAGATAGTTTCCAACATTCATTTTTGTAAAATTTTTGTGTTCTAAATTTCCCCCCCCTTTTTTTTAACAATCAAATTTATAATACAAAATTTATATGACCCTTTTAAACATATTAAACATATTCCCATATTTGTCATGTTGTGCAAGGAAAATCAGACCAAAAGAGGAAAACACCACAAGAAAAAAAGAAAAAAACACAAAAAAAGTGAAAAATACTAAGTTTCTATCCATATTCAGTCTCCATAATTATTTCTCTGTTTGCCATTGGTATTTTCTATCCCAATTCTATTAGAATTTCCTTGAATTATCTCATTGTTGAG
Organism: Sminthopsis crassicaudata; assembly: GCF_048593235.1. Lineage (NCBI taxonomy): Eukaryota > Metazoa > Chordata > Mammalia > Dasyuromorphia > Dasyuridae > Sminthopsis > Sminthopsis crassicaudata. Next base: position 226,503,849 of record NC_133617.1, on the reverse strand, counting down.
AAGATCCAAGTGCATCACAGTTGATCATCACATAATCTTGTTGTTACTACTATGTACAATATTCTCTTGGTTCTGCTCACTTCATTCAACATCAGATCATATAGGTCTTTCCAGGCTTTTCTGAAATCAGCCTGCTCATAATTTCTTATAGAACAATAATATTATATTACATTCATATATCATAATTTATTCAGCCATTCTCCAACTGATGAGCATCCACTCAGTTTCCAATTCCTTGACACTACAAAAAGAACTGCTGAAAACATTTTTGCACATGTGGATTTTTTTCCTTTTTTTATGATCTGTTTAGGATACAGATCCAGTAGTGACCTGCTGGATCAAAGGGTATGCACAGTTTGATAGACCTTTGGGCTTAACCATTCTTTAACTGATAAGTGTCTCCTCCATTTCCAATTCTTTCCCACCACACACAAAAAAGAACTGCTATAAATATTTTTGTACATACAAATCCTTTTTCCTTTTTTTATGATCTCTTAGGATACAGACCTAGTAGTGGTACTATTGGATTAAAGATTATTTATAGTTTTATAGCACTATGGTGGTAGTTCCAAATTGCTCTCCAGAGTGGTTGGATCATTCACAACTCTGCCTCCAATGCATTAGTGTCCAAGTTTTCCCATTTATTTATCATTATCTTTAGAAGGATAATCTTTGAAAAATAAAACCTGGATTAATAAAGAGTCCTGATAGTATGAAAATATTTATTTATTTTTCTTAATACGACACTACAGTTCTCCTCTCTTGACTCCTGGTAATTTTTCTAACTGTCCCCCATGCCTAGAATTCTCTTCTTCCTTCTCTTCATGTCTTTGTTGTAGTTTTGCTGGCTTCTTTCATGTCCCAGCTAAATTCTACCTTCTTCAAGAAGATTTTTCCTTTTCTCTGTTAAAATTAGTGCCGTCCCTTCAAGATTTTCTCTATTTACCTTGTATATATCATTTTTATGACTAGATGTATGTTGTCTTCTTCAAATGTTTGTGAGATCCTTGAGAATAGAATTTATTTTTGCCTATTTATTTTTACTTCTATTTTTGTATCCTCAGCATTCAGCAAAATGCCTGGTATATAGTAGATACTTGATGGTATATACAAGAATGAGCAGAGTCAAAGACAAAACCAAAGACAATTAGAAATGCAAAATAGATAATTTTGATTACAAAAATTAAACCATTTTTGTATAGATAAAGCCAATGCAATCAAGGTTAGAAAGAAAACAGAAAACTGGGGGAAACTTTTAATGCCAGTGATTCTGATAAAGACCTCACTTCTCAAATATATAGAGAATTGAGTCAAATTTATAAGAATACAAATTATTTTCTAATTGATTAATGGACAAAAATATGAACAATTTCCAGATGAAAAAAAATTAAAACTATCTATAGTCATGTAAAAAATGCTCTAAATTATTATTGATTAGAGAACAGCAAATTAAAAGGATTCTGAGGTACCACTTTATACCTAACATATTGGCTAATATGACAGAAAAGAAAAATGATAAATGTTGGAAAACATGTGGGAAAATTGGAACACTAATGCATTGTTGGTGGAATTGTGAACTGATCCAACCATTCTGGAGAGCAATTTGGAACTACCACCATAGTGCTATAAAACTATAAATCATCTTTAATCAAATAGTACCACTACTAGGTCTGTATCCTAAGAGATCATAAAAAAAGGAAAAAGGATTTGCATGTACAAAAATATTTATAGCAATTCTTTTTTGTGTGCGGTGGGAAAGAATTGGAAATGGAGGAGACACTTATCAGTTAAAGAATGGTTAAGCAAGTTCTGATATAAGAATGTAAAGGAATAGTATTGTGCTATAAGAAATGACAAGCAGCTCTTCAATAATGAGATGAACCAAATCAGTTCCATTTGTACAATGATGAATAGAACCAGCTACACCCAGCAAAAGAAATCTGGGAAATGAATGTGAACCACAACATAGCTTTTCTACTCCCTCTGTTTTTGTCCGCTTGCATTTTTGATTTCCTTCTCAGGTTAATTTTACCTTATTTCAAAGTCTGATTCTTCTTGTGCAGCAAAATAACTATAACTATAACTATAACTATAACTATAACTATATATATATATATATGTGTGTGTGTGTATGTATATATATGCATGTGTATATATATATATATATATATATATACTATTTAACATATATTTATATATATATATATATTATATGTAGTATTTAACATATACTTTAACGTATTTAACATGTATTGGTCTACCTGCCATCAGGGGGAGGTGGGGAAAGGAGGGGAAAAGTTGAAACAAAAGGTTTTGCAACTGCCAATGCTGGAAAATTACCCATGCATATATCTTGTAAATAAAAAGCTATAAAAAAATGATGAACAGGCAGATTTCAGAAAAATATGGAAAGACTTAAGTTAACTGATGCTGAGTGAAATGAGCAGAATCAAGAGAACATCGTACACAATAAGAGCAACATTGTGCAAGGATCAGCTTTGAAAGAGTTAGCTTTTCTCAGTATTACAATGATCCACAGCAATTCCAAAAGACTCATCGTGTAAAATTCTATCCATATCCAGAGAAAGAACTAGGGATTCTAAATGGAAGTAGAAGCATACTGTTTTTACTTTTTCTTTTTTTTTTTCTTTCTCATGGTTTTTCCCTTTTATTCTGATTTTTCTTTCACAACATGACTAATAAGGAAATATATTTAATATGAATCTATAAATATACTATATATCAGATTGATTGCTAACTTAGGGAAATGGGAGGAGAAGAGGGGGAATAAAAAATTGAAACTCAAAATCTCATACAAATGAATGTTGAAAACTTTAAAAAGAAAGAAGGCTTATAATTAGAAGATAAAGGGTAGAAGAACCACTAAAAGCAAAAGTAAAGGGAATTCCAAAAAAAGAAAAGAAGACATGATCAATGAGTGAATGCAATATTGAGGTAAGGAAAATAAGGATTGAGATCAGAGGATTAGAAATTGTTAGGAGAAGGTAACCATTGAGACAGTAGCATCATTGAACCTGGAGGGACATTGGGTGGAAATAAAAACAGCCAACAAAGTAAAAAGAGTAATACATTTGGAGAAGGAAGGGATAGGTCACATGATAGGCAAGATGGCAGAATGTCTATTTTCATATACTCTTCCATCTGCACATGCTTCAAATAAAAAGAAACATGACTAATATAGAATAATTAAAAAAACAAAAATTAAAACAACACCAAGAAGAGTAGGCAAAAATACCCATTATCAAGTAAGATATCCTGAAGTAAATGGAGGAACTATCTAAAATTCTTGCTCTTTGTACATATTTACTCCAACCTAGATCTAAAAAGATGAAATATATATCTGACTTCATGGATCTGTGCTTAAAGTACTGGGCTTGTAAACCTTGGACCAATTCAAATCTCACTATGACTTGTCCCTTTCTCTGTCCTGGAAGGATAAGGAATATGTAAAGAAAAATTTTCAAAATTAGAATGTCATAGAGTACTACAGAGTTGTTAGATAGAGTTGGAAGAGATTTTAGAGGTAGTCCAATCCCCTCTATTTTCAGGTGTGGTTTAGAGAGGTAATGGGGGCAGGTAAGTGATTCAGTGGAAAGAGCCGTGGATCTGAAGTCAGGAAGTCTCATCTTCCTAAATTCAAATCCAACCTTAACACTAGCTGAGTGACCCTGAGCAAATCCCTTGACCCTGTTTCCTCAGTTTTCTTATCTGTAAGATGAGCTGGAAAAGGAAATGGCAAACCACTCTGTCTTTTTGCCAAGAAAACCCCAAAGGGAATCATGAAGAGTCAAACACAATTGAACAACAATAATAGAGATAAATATAACAGGGAACTTTGGTTCAAAAAGTCAATTTCACAAGTAGACCATGAGAAAGATGTTGATTGAAAATAGTCTGAAAATATTTTGTCAGACTGCAAATTCAACATGAGTCAACAGTGTGGGATCACAAACAAAAAGATAATGTGTTTTCTAGGACTAGAGAGGTCATCTTTTCTCCCTCCCCCTTCCCAGCCGTATTTGACTCTAATCAGGCTACATCTGTGCTATTATATTCCATTCTGAGTCTTGAAACTTTAAGATTATGTTATTTGAAGACAATTTAGAAAGTGGGATTTTTTCTAGCCTTTCATGGGCTGTTATGTAAAAGAGATTACACTAATTCTCATTGGCCCCAGAGAACAGAATGAAAACAAATGAACAGAAATTGTTGAATGGCAGATTTTCAGCTCAATGTGAAGAAAACCTTAATAATTAGAACTACCAACAAAAGCAATGGGCTGCCTCAGAAACTAGTGGCAGTGGCTGACTAACCATAATGTATAAGGAATACCTCTTCAGGTACTAAAATATATAGTTTTTAAAGTCTCCTAAAAGAATACAAACTTCTATTTACAATGTACTATAAAGTTGGCAAAGCATTTCCTTGAAAAATTTAGGTAGGTTGTATAAGTTTTATTATCTCCATTTTACAGATGAGGAAACTGAGATATAGTTAGTATTGTCTCTAAGGTGAGATTTGATCCTTTACACAAGGAAGTCTCTAGGCAGTGTTTATTCTATGATTCGATATGATTCTTTAATTTTGGGGTCGTACAATAAGGTGGCAGAGATTTTATATGAATCTGTACAAGATGGCAGCTATATTCCAAATTAAAATTCCTTCCTCAGCACAAGATCTGTAGAATTTTCCTGCTTTCATAAAATACTATCTCCATCTTTTACTCTGATTTCCTACCTTGTCAGTACCTTTCACTTTACAGCTGAAGGACAAGATTTTTCAGTAGATGCTGAAAGTAAAAGGCAAGTACATTTAATAACCAGAAGAGCTAGTTTGCCTTAGCACCTATCTTGAAATTTCCTGATTTGTAGATTAACATGTCCAACATTGCGGTAGCAGTCATTTTCCCAAAGAACTTATCACTTTCCTAAGTCCTTGTTATTCAGTTATTTTAGTCATGTGTGACTCTTTGTAATCCCATTTAGGGTTTTCTTGGCAAAGATACTGGAATGGTTTGCTATTTCCCTCTCCAACTCATTTTACAGATGAGAAAACTGAGGCAAACAGGGTTAAATGACTTGTCCAGAGTCATACAGCTACTAGGTATCTGAGGCCAGATAGGTCCTACAAATTGAATGATGCAAAGAAGGAGGAGAATCTGCGTTCAATCAAAACAACTTGGGTCACGGAGGTATACTACTATTGTTTACATCTTTCATAAGACGCTAGAGCATTTTCAGATTATCCAGGAGGTCAATCAAATGCCTAACTACCAATCACTGTTTAAATAGGTTCCTACATGTCACAATCTGGAGGCACATATGTTGTTATCAGAATCAACGTAACTACTATGTGGTCTTCATAGCCATTCCCTAGTGAGTCCCATACTAAATACCCCTATGCTTTGCACATCCCCTACTAGGGTGCAAGTATTGTTCTCTGCAGCTATCAGAGAGTCAGAAATCATCTGTCTCTTAGATCTTCATATTTTTCTGGGGAGATAGCAACTTGAAACCTTATAAAAGAATGTGTAGATTTGTGGATCTCTTCCATTAAAATTAACTCAGAAACCTCACCCATTGATTAAATGACTGAAATAATGGCATCAACTTTATACAGATGCAGAAAAGCTTGCATTTAGTCTATGTACTTAACATAAAAACTCAATAAGTAAATAAACTGTGTGCAATAAGTGAACAAAATACACAATTAAAATGAAAAAATCTACTATATAACAGTAAAAGGCTATCATTCTCTCAGATCCTAGAAATCCCTCAAGACATCTGGATGCAGGTGTTCAAGATATTTACAATTTAAAGTTGCTCAGTTTGCCAATTTTACTTCCATTTACTCCAGGGCTTATCAGGAATTTTTATTCTACAACTAAAGACACAGAGAATGGGATGGAGATCCAAGTATACTTGGGATCTCAGCTCAACCCAGGGTGTAGATGCAATTAAGTGGTCCACTGGAGGGAGAGCTGGACCTGGAGTCAGGATGACCTGAGTTCAAATCTAGCCTCAGGTGACATCTGGGTGACTGAGCAAATCATTTAACCTGTGCCTGTTTCAGTTTCCTGTTCTGTTAAATGGGGATAATAATAGCACCCATATCCCAGAGTTGTTGTGAGGATCAAAAAGGAGAATAATTGTAAAGCACTTAGCATAGTGTGTTAACACATAGTAGGTACTTCATAAATGTTACTATTATTATTATCTGGAAATCAGGAAAATTGACATTTTCCCTGATATTGGCTGATAATGGAAACCTCTGGCTGTTTATCCCAATTTCCCAAGCATCATCAGTTGATTCAGCAGAAATCACCAGAGAAGAATAATGCTTCTTGGAACCTTTTCTCACCTCTCTGCTGGAGCTTTTTCTTAGTTATTCCCTCTTTGCACTCCCATCCCAAAGCTGAGGATGCTTCTCATGTCTAGGGAGGAAGGGGTATTGCACCAGAATTTAGGCACTTGGAACATCAATTACCTTGATAGACTGTCCTATAGGATAATCATTCATCCTCAATCAGAACTACCACAACTGACTCAGTAACAGTTATCATGGGATTTCCATACTCTGACCTGTTTTTTTCTTATGCAAGCAGGAATAATGTCTATACCTAAGAGGAAAGACAAATTAATATGGGCTTTTGTGCCTCTGCTCCTACCTACTCACATCTAGGAAAGCTTGTTGGGTAGAGCTCTGTCTCTCTCACAATAGTCTAGCAGCAGGTCTCTGGGGATTATTGAAGGATTTTTACAGTTGCCTAGGACTCTTAGTAGTCATAACTATGACATGACAGCTGTTGGTGCTTTCAGTCTTATGAAGTATGTGCTTGGGTTTTCTCCCTGGGTTGGAATAATGCTGCCATGACTGCCTGTAATATTTTTTTTGTGCAATGGGCCAGAGGTAGAATACTGAGATGAAAGAGAGAGGGACCTGCCCAAAATATACTTCTGGTAACCTTCTTTCTGTAGACAGAGCCCTGTATTTCAGGGGAAGTTTGCTGGCTCCAGAATGCAGCCCCGATGGATCCATTGGAAAAATGATCTTGCCAAAGACAAGCTGTGTGAGCCAGTTAATTGTAAGAGATGAAATAGCCGGCCTCCTAGACTTACTCCTGGATGGATGGCAGCAATATATCTAGGCAGCTCTTATGGGATATCTTAAAGTAATATAACTTCATGTGGTATTGCTCAAGGACACTTAAAGGACATTCTAAAGGAAAATTTCAAAGACAAGATTTTGGGATCTGGTATGTCAACAAAGTGTGGATGCAATAGTGAATTTCAGGGTAATACCCTTGGGAAGTTGTCTCATTTTCACCTTCCCTTCTAAGTTTACTTTGACATCAAAGATGAGGCAAAAAAAAAGTAGATTTTTTGTGGAAATTGAGGCTCACCATGTGGCTACCGATCTTAAGTGCTAGAGATGGGATTTGAATCCCTGTAGCTTCTGACTTTACAGTTAGTATTCCTTCTATCACACCATGATGACCATAAGAGATGAATGAACCCTTCTCATTAGACCCCTGGGTACTCAGATTCTAGTCATATAGCCTTCAGTCCTACAGCAGGACTTTGAGTGGTAGGGGGAAGAGAATGGTCCCAGGCTTCCTGATTAGGAAGTTTTCACCAAGAGCTGCTCTGGTCATGCTCAATGTCACTGGGCTAGCCATACAAGGAAAACAGAATACATTAATCAATTAACCAACCAATCAATCAGCATTTATTAAGTGCCTGCTGCATAAGAAGCATTGTGTAAGGTACTAAAGATAAAAGGATAAAAATCATATTGTTTCTGCCTACAAGAACTTTATAGTCTATGGAAAATGGTTAAGGAAAAATTGGATTCTCAAACTTCATGCTACATTTCCACTTTCCAATAAAAGGCTTCACAATTATTTATCTGTATGAAGACACAGGTTGCTCCCCATGCTATGAACTACTAATAACGCCAGCACTTTCTCTTGCCCCAAGTGAATTAAGTAGAAATAAATAGAAACTTTAGAATTCATCTATATTTATGTGAGTTAGAAAGAATATTTATTAGAGTCCTTTGCCATGTATGCTGTACTAGTTGTTATGTTTCTTTGGGTTTTTTTCCCCTTAAAAATGTGTTGAAACCATCCTCAAAATTTAGTTATCTCAGGGTATTAAATGCTTTTGATTTTTAGATTACAAAAAAACCATCAGCGGCCCTAACTCTTCCCTAACACTTGATTGGTAGACTACCATGGGCAAAGCAAAGGCAGAAAAAGCAAATCAAGGTGCTATCTTTGCTGTATATCTTTGTTGAATACTGTTCCTGTCATCCTGAAAAAGATTTAACTTCTGCTGTTAACTTTTAAAATAAACATAAGTATATAATTTCATTCTAATTTTGAAACTAAAGTACAAGGGGACTAACCTGGTCAAGTCTTTGCTTGTAATTCAGCCTTTGCTGTAATAGCACTTGTGATGAGGACTGTGCTCATTTTTATTCTGTCCATGATAAAATAGAAAATTCTCTTGTAATCTAGCTCCTGTTTATTGTCCTAGTCTTCTCATACTTTATTCTCCTCCGCATATTCTACAACTCTTTGACACTGGAATCCTTGCTATGTCACTTTATCTCTAGGCATTTTTACTAGCTGTCCTTCCCATTCCAAGGAATCCTCCTAGATTCCTTGTCTTTCTTCAAATCTCGGCTAAAGTCCTACATTCTGTAAGAATCCCTTTTTAGTCCCCCTTCCCTCTGAGACTGCCACATGCATTCACACACATATGCATATTCACATGTATATATGCATGCATATGTATATGCATGATATGTATGTATATATACATGCACCTATGTACATACCTATAAACTTAAATATTTATATATAAATATATATTTACATGTATATTTATTTATACATGTAAATATATATATATATATATATAATATAAATATAAATAAATTATTGTTTGCATGTTGCCTCCTCTACTAAACTATGTATTCTAAGAACAGGGACTGTTTTTTGCATTTCTTTATATTTCCAACACTTAGAACCATGCCTTGTTGACTGACTAGTTTATAAATTTCAGACCAATTGCCATAACTTTGAGAATCTATGTGGAGAGATGTCATATCCAGGAAATCCCCACACTGATGAAATCATAGAGCTAGATATTCACAAAAGACAAAACAAAATGATTGCCATATCTGGACTAAACTAATTTTGGTATAGTGCACGAGAATTTCAAAACATTTGATGGACTATTGGAGGAGAACCTACATGAAGACCTATTCCTTAAAGATTCAGAATGCCCAGAACATTTTTTTTTAAATAATTGAGAAATCAGTACAGATTTTACTTGCTCAGTTTTCCTAGTTATGGAAGAAATTAACAATGACTGGTAAAAAAAAAAATCCCCAAACAAAAATGCCATGTAAATATAAATATACATATTGTTTGCAATGATATTTATAAACTTGCTTTTGAGGTAGTTTCTCACATCTTTCAGACTCAACTTCTAATAATATCTTGCTCCTCAAAGAATTTTAAGTTTACAAACAAGGAAAGCTTAGATATTGGCCCAGATTTTTGCCTTTTGATTCAAAGCTGAAGCTGAAGCTGATGGCCTTCTGGAGTTTGGAGAAGACTGAATTTCTTTCTTTCTTTTGCTTTTAGCTCCCCATCCCTAGGCATCTGACTTCCAACCCCACCGGAGCAGCCATTTGAGAAATTGGGCTAATATACAAGGGAAGCTGTTTGGCTCAGATACTGATCTCACAGCCTGGGATCTGTTTCTTGCTCGTGCCTGAGGGCTGTTCTTTTTAACTGAATAGTGTTCAGGACAGGTGAATGTCAGCAGAGATAAGAGAGTAAGGAGAGGAGACAGGAGCCGCTGCAGGGGGAAAACCTGGACCTGGCCAATGTGCTTTGAATGCCAGAATCAATTTTCCATTTTAGCTATAACAGTCCACTTCTGGATTCGGGGAACAGAGCGACAGTTCATGCTCAGAGGGAACTTCCTGAGATAGGTTGTATTGATGATAAAACAAAGGTTATGGGGAGCATGTGACAGAGCCACCTGGGTCTTTTTTGTCCTGATTTAGTTCATGCCATAGCATGAGGTCCCACATGTGGTCCAAAGGAAAGCAGGTATATTCTGCCAGGGCTTTGGATTACTCCAGCTGTTCCTGACAATTGGAGATTAAACTGTTTTATACTCAAAAGTAAATAAGAGAGACTTGGCACCTTGTACAAATATACCATTCTAGAGTAAGCAGACATCTCATCCCTCTGAATATACCAATCAAAAGTAAGCTAGTTAAGGATGCACACTGGGATTCATAAACTACTTTCAGTGCTGAAGGGTTACACTTTTGGATTCAACAGTCATTCTATTTGTTTTTTATCTACACATCCTCCTTGCTCCCTCCGGGGAGAAGAGTCCCAATCTGACAAGAATGCCTGACGATCCATTCCTAGAATCACTGAATAATAGAATAATTGAATTTCTGTGTTACGAGGAGACTTAGTGAGCAAAGACCACATCTTTATCTCTCTTCTCTTGTATCTAGAACAATGCACAAAATAGACACAAATGCTGGGGGAATAAATTAATCTAGTTCATCCCCTTCAGTTTATAGATCAAGAAACTGGAGACTCAAAAGTTCTTCCTAGTAATGACTATTAAAATCATTCAGAACCGTGAGCCAATTATGAATAAAGATATCTAGACTATAGAATTGTGTCATTTTTCAGAAATGCAATCAATAAATAGGAAATAAAATAGATCTGCTAGTACAGGTATTTCTTCCACATTAGAGTCATGTCCCCTGATTCTGGAAAAATTTGCATAAGATGTTTTTGGTTCTCTGTATCAGAGAAGAAGTCTGAATTTTTCCTTTTATGGGGATTTATAATAAATTGTAAACTTACTGTAAATTTATTGTAAAATTGGAGTCATTTGTTCATAGGCTTTATGTAATCCTCTGGCCTGTATATGTCATCTGGAGCTCTTGCAAAATGCCCCCAAAACTCCCATTTAATTTCTTATGTCAATGCATAATGGAAACTACAAAGGAGAAATTTGTGATGTAAAAGGGATAATTATATTTAATCTTTTAAATATTTTTTTTATTTTTATTTTACATTTCCCCTGTTCCTTCCTTCTCCCACCAGAGAGCCATACTTTAAAACAAATAAGTTTTTAAGAGGAAGTAGAGGGGGGGAAACTAGCAAAAATTGATAAATTTATTAAATTTTTTTGATATTATGTGCAATATTCTATGTCTGTGGATCCCTTACTTTCAGAACAGTATGGGTGGGGAATGTTCTCTCATAATCTCTTTTGGGGCCTATACTTGTTATTTGTAATATTTTTACAACATTCATTTTTTATTATTTTGTGATTGTTCGTTTTATTTGCACTTTTGTTTTGTTGTTGTTCAGTCATCTCAATCATGTCTGACTTTTTTATGACCCTGTGTGGGGTTTTCTTAGCAGAGACACTGCAGTGGTTTGTCATTTCCTTCTCTAGCTCATTTTACAGATGAGGAAACTGAGGCAAATAGGAGTAAGTGACTTGCTCAGAGTCGGTATCTGAGTTCAGATTTGAACTCAGGTCTTCCTGAGTCAAGTCCAGACAGTCTATCCACAACACTGCCTACATGGTTCTGCTCACTTCATTCTGTATCAGTTCATGTCATACTTTCCATTCTTCTCAGCATTCATAATAGCCAACATTTCTTTTATCATGATACTATTCCATTACATTCATGTAACACAATTTGTTTAGCCATTCCTAATCAATGAGTATCTATTCTTTTTCTATTTCTTTATTACAAAAAGTGCTGTTATAAATATTTTGGAAGATATTAGGCCTTTTTTTCCCCTTCATTAATCTTGGTCCTAGTAGTAGAATCTCTGGATAAAAAAGTATGGACATTTAAACTACTTTATTTTCTGCCAGCATTTCTGTGATAATCTAGTCTTATCAAGTAATGATGATAGAAACACCACATTTGGACTCCCTCCACCTCAGTAAACAATGCATTAAATAAAGAAGTAGCAAATGACAACTAAGATATATTGGGAAGAGGAATTGGACCTGGACAAAGTTACATAAAAAGATATCTTTGTTGTAGGTGACATAGTTTTAAAGGACTATGGGCCTTGAGTTTCAAGGTATTTCAGAGGGAAATAGATCCTAAAGTGATGGGAAAGAACATAAAAATACTATGAACAAAACAATAACCAAAAAAAGCTAACTGAAAACACATTAGTAATTTCCAGCCCACATGCCTACTTTGTGATCTCTATAAAATCTTAATGAAAATCTTTTATGGATACACTGAAGATATCTTTGATTAAACATGAGAAAAATATTTGGGGTTTCCTAGAAAAGTTTTACAGCAAACCTTATCTTAATAATATTTTGCTGTGTATGTCTTTGTGTGTCTCTATCTCTGTCTGTATCTCTCTCTCACACACAAATTTGACCCAGTCCAGCTAAAGATAGCCTTAAAGACTCTCTTCAATCAAGATATCTCCCTCTTAAATGTTAAAGTTATATAACATTGCTACTGTGTGAAATCACAGTAATAACTGAATGATTCGCTGAGGATCTGTCAGTCAATAAAAAATGTCTTAAATACTTAATGATATGAAAGACTCTGTGCTAAGCACAGGGTACACAGAAGATAAAAGCTAAATAACAAACTCAGAGATTTACACTCAATACGGGGTTTGCTAGTTTCATGGTTGATTTCCTCAAGTTGTCAGTTTGGAATAAACTTGTCTATTGACAAGAAGGCTCTAAATATCATGCTGGTAACAGGCTTTTCAATGAGAATAGCCTCATCAATGAGATCTGCTTTTTTCTCTCAGTGTATGAAAGAAAATTGATGGAGGACATATGTTGTTCAGATCATGATGTGCACTTGGATAGACAACCTTGGAGTTACTCCATCAGTGAATCTATTTTCTATAAGTGTACAGATGGATAATGGATAAAATGAAGAGGAGGAGATCTTACTTGGACCACATAAGGATACTGTGTATTTCTTCCTATGATCCCAAGCAGCTTTCTGTTACAGAAACCCAATACTCTTCCAGCGATGCTATATGATGACAAATCATGGAACATTACAATCTCAGAACAATCCCAATGGTAGGTGACTCAGAGGGCAATGGAAAGATGGAGAGTAAATATATAGGTAGCAGCACATTAATGACTTGCACTCAAGATATGGTATAAAGGTATCTTCAAGGATATGTATGTCTGGAAAGGGAGGTGACAATGTCCTAAGAGTTAAAAGCAGCAAAAAAAACAGAACAGAACAGAATTGGTGGAAAACACCCAGACTTGTGGAAATGGCAGGATCAGAAATGGGAATGCATAGAATAAGTTGAAATCTGCACTAGTGGAGGGAGTTACCAGTGAATAAGATCAAAGATTCATTGTAGTTTTGGCCATCATGCATTAATAACGGGAAGCCAATTTCCTCTGAGACAAACAAATAAGCCTCTTGCCTTTCCCAGAGCTTCTGAAATAAGAACGATTGAGAAGGGATACAAGAGCAAATCTGTCAGTGACTACTTTATGGAAAGTCCTCCCCCTTCTCTCACCCTGTAAATTGGAATGAAAATGGCTCTGCTGTTCACTCTGAATCAGTCACTGGTCAGTGCCAAGGTCAGGTTAAGTACTTGTTGAGAAAGAGTGCAGATGCACACAGTTAGGCAGTAAAATTTGAGAGAACTCTGCTAATGAGAAGGTGAGGCAGGAAATGAAGAATGCTTTCAAATTCTCAGCAAACAAAATACTAAAATATTCAGTCATTTGGATATTGCCCTGTTACCAATTCAATTAACCTTGCCACATGCTGTAAACCACTTTCAGGGATACTGATGCATTACAAAGCAATATAAAACATTCCAATGCTGATTATGGCTTCAGATACAAGAGGAAACATAGTTCTATAGCATTACAGTTCTTTAAAAAAGTGAAATTCAACTCAGTTATGAAGGCTGCTATAATCTCTGCTTTGATTGAAAATAAATATGATTTCAGTTTTATCAACAACATAAATATATCAAAATATTCAGAGTGTGAGACTCCTTGTTCTGATTAGGAGTGATAATAGGAAATGAGTTTTAATATCTCATTGTTGAAATAGCCCATCGGTAATGAAATAAAATTAATACATTGAAATGTTTTCTTGCAGAAAGGTTATTTTGGAAGTAACAGCTAGAGCATTTCATTATTTTTTGCAATTGCTTTATAAACAGAAACAAACATTTCTTTTGCAGAAACTTCACTTCCTTCTTGCAATTTAATTTTCTGCTAAAGGTATAAAATGTACCATACAAGTAGTTGAGGGAGATTAATTTAGCATTGGTGTGTTGAATGGTTGTTCAGGGGAAAGATTGGAGATGAGGAGACTAGTTAAGAGGCTATGATAAAGACATGAGGTATTAAGTTCTTGAAACAGAGTAGTGGTAACAGAATTGTAGAAGAACAACAGGATAAGAGAAACATTATGAAAGGAGATTTGGTAACTAGTTGGAGACATACCATAATTAAGAAGTCAAAGATTTTAAACTTAGGTTACTGAGAAATGAAAATACTAATGACCCAAAAAGGGAAGTCAGAAGAGAAAGCTAATTTGGGGGAGCAGATATATATTTGGCTTTATATATTTTGAGTTCTAGGCAGAGACAGGATGAGCAAGTGGAAACGCTCAAAAACTGGTTCCTAAGAGACGTAGGACAAGAACTTGGGAGAGAGAAGAGCAATGGAGGATCACATTTGAGAGTCATTCTCCTAGAGATCATGGTTGAAGTATAATTGTTAGCTCTAGCATGAAGCTCTGACCCCAAATTCCTCCAATCTCATCTCATTTGGGACCATTTAAATTCCATATGCATAAAAATCCTTATCATAGATTTTTAATTTGGGATTCGAGCAGAAGAAAAATAACTAAGACTTTTTACCCTAGTTCTAGTAATTGTATTTGTTCTATTGCATTCAAATCCCTGCCTTGGTTCTTCATCTGTAGCCCAGTTTTTTTTTTCTGGACTGAGCTCTTGCCCTGTCAGGTCTTTCAAAAATAGGAATCTTTCCTCTAAATTCGAGTTGTCAAGGTTGAGATCTTATTATCTGATGCCAGGCCACCCAAATGACGACCACTTGCCTGCCTGGACCCCTGCCCAAATCCTACTTTGTTTTATACCTGCCAGACATTCTCCTATGGGTCCTTGCCAGACTTGCCTATAGATGAACACTTGACTATTTGGCCTTCTTTGTATTGCCTGCTGCTGAATGAGATCTGCCCAGATTGCTCCAATTCTGATGCTTCTGTTAGTCTTTGGGTCTCATCCATTCCTGTTATAGCCCGTTCTATCATCTAGGTGACAGAGTGGATATAGAGCGCTGGGCTTAGAGTCAAGAATAGCTGCATTCACATTCTTACTAACTATAACCCAGGTCAAGGCACTTAGCCTTTCTCATCCTCTGTTTCTCCAACTTTAAAATGAGGGGGTTAGACTAAATGACTTTAGAGGTCCCTTTTATACCCAAATATTCCATGATCCTCTGTTCAAATTCAGGTTCTGAGAGTAGATGAGATCTTGAGAAGAGTAAATATAGAGAGAAGAGCACAGAGCTAAGGACTAGTCATTTGCACATTCGGGAGAAAGGGAGAAAAATGTTTAACCATTTCAATGATCACTCACAACTCCAGAAAATTGAAGATAAATCTTGCTTTGCATCTTTTGGGTAAAAAAGGAGGAAATGACAGGGACAGAATAAGATACATTTTCATATATGGAAATGCATGGATTTGATTGGCTTGACTCTTCTGATTTGTTAGAAAGGAGTGACTTATTTTAGGATTATTGGTATTACTATTGGTATTAGTGGAAAAGACCAGAGTAATAATAAAAAGTATGTCTGATTTCATCAATTTTAGAGATGCTTCAACACCTTATGTGATTCTTGTTGATGTGTTCCCAAAACTTCATGAAAATAAGAATTCCACTGAGGATATTAGAAGCCTTCTGAACTTCCTTACAATATCACAAGAACATTCTCATTACCCATCTTTATGTCAAGTAATACATCTATCTTTTTTTTTCCATATAATTCTTTGATGACATCTTGACTCCTGTCCTTCTTTGCAGTTCCTCTCTGATTATATGTTGCAACCCTATTATGCAACTTTCCATTACTCTCTCTGTGGTGCTCATCTTTAGTTCTTCAGAAGAAGTGTTCCAGGGGAATTTATGGGATTACAGAGATTGTACTCCTACAGGACACTGAGATCTGCCCCATATCAATGCTAGTATCACTGCCATATAGTAATACTAGTAAAAAGTTTTTTATTAAAGATATGGATCTATGCCTTGGGGTCAACAGATGTGATTTACAATTTCTCAAGAATAATTCTCCTTTTTAATTTTAAGTGAAGCTTATTTTCTGTTCCAGAGATGGATACTATTACAAAAACTCTATAGATTTTCATTTTCATTCTTCATCCATTTGCTCCGTATTGTGTAGATAGACAGGACAAAGTCCTTTAAGCAATTACAGATTTCCTTCAGGAGACACTGCAAAGTCTTGGGCCTTGATGCAATCAAAAAGAGTAACCCACAGGAACATTTGGAAAGCCTCGTCATCCACTGAGAACCCCTCTTTGACCTGGACTCTGCCTTGTTCCATCATAGTGGAGAATATTTTTGTAAGCATACATTTCCATTTAATGCTTCAGCTGTGACAAGTGAAATCTGAAATGACTGAGGAAACAAAGGTCTGAACTTCTGACCATCTTGATTTATTAAGCAATATGTGCTAATAGCATAAGAGATCAGGACTAGGTCTCCTGAGCTTGGCACTAGGCTAAATAAGGGAGAGGTGAATTTAGCAATATATAAACTAAGATACAGGATAAAATAATGTGATGTCCAATAGGAGGAAAGATTAGGGGCTTTCTGAGATGGGCGGGAATGAGGGGAATAAGAGGTAGAAGGACTTTTCCAGAGGTGAAACAGGATGTTCCTGAATTCTCATGATTATCAAGCAAGTGAAATTTATATGAATATAAAATTTACATTTTAAAATAAAGTCAGTTTTACAAGATGAAATCAGTTTGGTTCATACAATTCCCACAATACTCCCACATTTAATGTTTCTTTGTGTGTTTTGTTAGATGTCCTAAGTAGTCCTCAATGGTTTTGGCATAGGATTTGGAGAGACCTGTAAAGATCTGGCAAGGATAATCCTGTTTCATAATCAAACAATAATCACCATGAGATTTTATATTTCTTATATCTTTTAATCAAATTTGAGATGCTAAAGCTATTGAATATTATTTGGGAAAACTTGTTTGTTCCTTGTTAATACCATCATTAAAGATATTTTCAATTCATATATACATGATCCTCAAAGATTTTGTACTGGCAGGAGGAGAGGAGCATAATATATTGGACAGATTAGGTTCAAATCCCACTTTTGACAAATTCTGGGAAAGTTACTAAATGTCTCAGTGCTCTAGGCATTTCCCTAAGACTAAAAGTTCAAGAGAAGTTGCCACCATGTCTTGATAGAAGATTGTAGTTGTTTATGTTTTCTCCGTCCTTTGGGGGGCAATCAATGAAATTCGAGATTTTTTCCTATGCCTGCTTTGGTGACAGGGAAGATGAAGACACAAACTCGGAAGAAAACAATGAAGTAGAAATAGCTACAAGCACAGCCTCAAAGAAAAATGGGATTTTCAAAATTAAATAAGAGCAGTAAAGGAAAAAAACTAGGTAAAGAAATGAAAACAAAGAAAGAAACTATGAAAAGACAATTAACAATTTGGTTTTTTTTAAAGGGCACAAAGATGCCAAAGAAAACAATTCCAAATCTGGTTTTGTTTAAAGCAATATTACCAATATTGAGGAGATTCACTTCTAATTTCAGTAGTGATAGTGCTACAAAAATATGGGGAGTTTAAATGTCTTTTAAGTTCATAATTTTTAAAAAGAAAGATAGGAGTAATCTCTGAAGATATGTGCATTCAAAACCTGGTTTTCTTGTGGAGTCTGAAGTTTATTTGGGCATCAGGACTTAAGATTTACAGCTCTAGTGTACTTAATGTCTTTCCTAAAACATATCTAAATTTAGATGAGGATGATGGTTATCAAAAATCTTTTAAAAAGTGAGGGCATTCCAACCCTCCCATTTCCTGATTCAAAAAAAAAAAATTGGTAGGAGAACAAGATAAATGCACTTACTTCATGTGACAGGGCAGTACTGAAGCACTAAATGAGATGTAAGATGTTAAGTGCCACAGGAATTCAGATGAAGGAGACAGAATAAATACAGAAAGCAGAATGAGTTCCATAACTAAGCAGTCAAATCTCTTTATTAATTGAGAGCAAAGGAGCTAATGCATTTGACCTCCATGAGCAAAGTAACTGAATCTAAAATGCAGAGTGCTAATGACGAAAAAAAGTAAGGTCAAGCATTCAAAATTTGAGTAAGCCTAGAAGTAGCCACAAAACACCAGTCATGCTAAGGCCTTTACTAAACAAATCATAGTTATACTAGGTTAAGAAAGAAAGTTATCTCTGGAAATTTTTACTACTTTATTCTTACAGAGAGTAGCCACTAGGGAAAAAGTGAGAAATCTGGGAAGCAGGTAACCAAAATGACTTAAAATCTCTAAATAAGAGACAGAGTATCAATCTTCTTCCAAGCCAGTCCTCAATGGCTCTGTATGGATGACCCTATCAATATTTTGTTATATCATTTAAAAGACTCCATTCAATTAATTAATTAATTTTAAAAAGCTATTTTATTTTAAAAAAGAAAAACAGAAAAAGAATAATTTTCTATTCCTTTGAATATGATTACGAAGAAAAACAAAAGTGAACATTGCCATGTGCCCAGTAGAATATCAGGGAGAATTCAAAATATGTAACAAAAAATTAACAGATCAAGAAAGTATATATATATATATATATATATATATATATATATATATATATATATATATATATATATATATATATCATATATACATATGTATATGTATATAGCAATAGAAGAATTTATATTCATGAGTGTCCATCTTTTCTTTCTTTATAAATTATTCTTTGGTCTTTGCTGCTCACTTTTTTTACTTTATTCTTTTTCTCCTTTTCATCATCCCCCCACCCCCAAGCAGGCTATAGTTAAAAAAGAATATATTCATGTATACATATGTAGATATATACATACACATACACATAAACACACATCTTCACTCATACACACATGTCTTTCCCATCCCTGCTGACTCTTTGCTTTAATTCTGTTCCTAACTTGCCTTGCTATTACTTAATATCCCCCCACCCATGAATCCCTCCCTTGACTTCTTCCCACACCCTTTCTTCCTAATTTTCCCCTTCCCCCTTATTTTTTTTTGTAGATTTTGGAGGGTGTAATATCCTTCATATATATATATATATATATATATATATATATATATATATATATATATATATAGTGTTGCCTATTTAACCTATTCCCAATGTGAGTAGATTTTCAAAACTATGAGCCTTCCTCCCCCCTCTAATAAAGTTTCATTTAATTTAGAATTTTATGTACAGCCTATTAATATTATTAAACCACTATGGAAAGACAACTTTTTGGCTGGAAAAGGGGGACTATTTTTCCCTTGTACTTTTTTTTTCCTTCTGTTGTATAAGACTCATGAGTTCTTCAATATTTAAGGAACTGCTTAGTGAGGAAATTACCTCTACCCCTACCAATAAAGATTGTCATGCTCCAAGATTTATAGTCTTAGAGATTTCCTAGAGGCACTAAAAGGTTAAGTTATGGATTAGTTACACAGATTACATATCAGAGATATGTTTTCCTATATCTGAGGTCAGCTCTCTATCCACTATGTAATGCTGTCTTTCTCTTTCTCATATTAATCAGAATTCTTTTCATTTCTGAAATTTCTATTAATTATCCCAACTAAACTAAAAACCTCAAAAAGCATAATTTTATTTTCAGTGGAGTATAGGAATAATATTTTTTTTTTCTCTTACAGAAGAACCAAGACACATTGTACACAGTAACAACAAGGTTATGTGAAGATCAACTGTGATGGAGTTTTTTCTTCTCAACAATACAGTGATTCCAGGTAATTCCAATAAATTTGAGATGGAACTTTATTAAAAAGCAGTATTCATCAAAATGATCTGATAATGGCTAAAATATAGGGCCTTAGATCAGTAGAATATATTAAGTATACAATACAATATTTTACCAGTCAGATCCATAAATAAAGGAAGAATTTATGACTAAACAAGACTTAGCATAATGAAATATAAAATGGGTCAATCTGATTATATTAAATTAAAAAGGTGCTTTGCACAAACAAAACCAATATAATTAAAATTAGAAGGAAAGCAGAAAACAGGTGGAAAGCAGAGGGAGGTAGGAGGGATTACAGCAAGTTTCTCTGATAGAGGTCTCATTTCTCAAATTTATATATAACTGAGTAAAATATAGAGAATTTCAAGTCATTCCCCAATTGATAAATGGTCAAAGGATATGAATAGGCAGTTTTCAGATAAAGAAATCAAAGCTATTTATAATCGAATTTTTTAAATGCTCTAAATCAGTATTGATGAAGGAAACAGAAATTACAATACATCCAAGTTGCCATCTTACACCTTTCAGATTGGCTAATATGATAGAAAAGGAAAGTTACAAATCTTGGAGAAGATGTAGAAAAATTGGACACTAATACATTTGTAGTGGAGTTATGTGTGGCAACCGCGTTAGGACCCTGGGTACCTAAGAATCATCTGGAGTCAGGATAAGCAAAAGTCTTTATTCTTGGTGTTTATCAGTAGAAGTCAAGAGAGAGAGTGGACACTTCCACCACCTCACCTCTTCCTCTCTCTCACAGAAGTAACCCTGCTAGTCTCCCTGCACCTCCTAGTTCCTCCCACAATTCTCTGTATGCACCAAACGATTTGGGCACAGGATAGTGGGAAGGGCCATTTTCCAAGCATATCCTTATAGAGTATTGTCCAATAAGTAATCAAGTGCTTGATTGTCCGACCCCAGTGCATTGACTCAAGAGTTTCAGCCCTTCACATCTTCCACTTTCTTTTGTTTTAGAATACAGATGGTCATGCCATCCCTGACTTCTCAGGAAGGGAGATGAAAAGCACCAAAGGGAAGTGGGGATTGCTAGTGGGTTTCTGGGCTAAAGAGTCTTATTAGAGACAGGTATGCACAAACCTATCAGCATGGGAGGTATTACACAAGCACATAGCAATAATGCAGAGGCTATTAGTGATGACTCTCCCCACAGTCAGTACAGGCTCAATGTGGTGTAACAAACATGAATTGTGCATGTAAGTAGTGATATAACAAACAATATAAACCAACATGGTGTTGTAAAAGATTTCCAGAATCCTAGAAGGAGGGTTTATAAATAACAATCACACACGAGCCTCCTTCAGCAACCAAGAGATAGTCCAAAACCAATCTATTGTCTGTTGCTTCACATGTCAGGGAATTCAATGATCCCCACAAGTTTTTGAAGTCCTACAAATGTCTTTTTATGTGTTAGGGAATCCAATGATTTCTGCAGATTTTGAAGTCCTGCAACAGTTTTATCATTTCTCAGAAAATCCAATGATTCCTGAGGGTTTTCAAGGCTTACAACAGTTTATCATATCTCAGAGAATCCAATGATTCTTGAGGGTTTAGAAGTCCTACAATAGTCTTATCGTGTCTCAGAGAATCCAATGATTCCTGAGGGTTTAGAAGCCCAACAACAGTATTATCATGTCTCAGAGAATCCAATGATTCCTGAGGGTTTTGAAGTCCTACAACAAACTTTTCATGTCTCAGGGATTCCAATGATTCCTGAGGGTTTTGAAGTCCAACAATTTTTTATGTCCATGAGTCAAATGCCATAACTGCCAGGCTCTTTGAGTGGTGGGCACAGTCAGCATGGAACCACCTGATGTTTCTTGGGTCTTCTCCTTTGTTTCAAAGGTCTGCTCTGTCTCTCTCCGATGGACAAGGAGAATACGGCTTGTTGGTACCCATCTGATTCCTTCTCCATCTGAAGAGATACAAGCAAACTCTCTCCCTCACACAGTTAACCTATCTGGTCTCTTCCATTCACCACTTTCTGGGTCTCTCCATATCACCTGGTGATTATTTAAAGAGAGTGGAGCTGCTCACAGTGGACACTGCCCTTCCAGTGGGTTATAAAACCTGTCTGCCAGAGCCAGAGCATCTTTGTCAAAAATCAAGAAGTTAATAATATAAAGAGCTAGATTTAGAAGTTCTCTAGGGTTACCTGTGGCTCCCCCTTTCTTTTGTTTTTGGAGAAGCATCTTAATGTTTCTGTTTCACCTCTCTACTATTGCCTGTCCTTGAAGATTAAAGGGTATGTCAGAGGTGTGTAAAGTCTTATACTGTGCACAAAAGTGTGCAAAATGTTTAGAGGTATATGCAGGTCCATTGTCTGTTTTTATTGCTTGTGGCACACCCATAATGCAAATGCTTGTATAAGGAATTCAGTAACCACTCAGGCTGTCTCTTTTGCTGCTGGTATTGGAAAAGTGAATCCTGAAAAAGTGTCTACCACAATATGGATAAAAGATAGATGACCAAAAGATTTATAATGGGTCACATCCATTTGTCAAATTTCATTAGGTCTCAAACCACGAGGCTTCTTCCCTGGAGGGAGTGTAGGAGCATGGAAAGGAAGGCAAGCTGGACAGGCTTTTACTATGCTCCTAGCTTCCTCTCTTGTTATTCCAAATTGTAACCATAAAGCTCGAGAAGCCTGATGATATTTAGAATGAGATTCTAGGGCTTCTTGAAATAAAGGAGTATATGGTTAGAATGCTATCTGCCTTTGAATTACCATCAAAAATAGGACCTGGAAGTCCACCATGAGAGTGGACATGCAAGATATAAATCTTACTTAGATGCTTTCTCACTTGCTCTTGAAGTTCCTTAAAGAGCTGATATATATTAGAGCAGTGGTCCTCAAACTTTTTAAATAGGGAGCCAGTTCACTGTCCCTCAGACTGTTGAAGGACCGGACTATAGTAAAAACAAAAACTCACACTATGTTTTCACCCCTCAACCCATTTGCCATAACTCGGCGGGCCACATAAACATCCTCAGTGGGCCACATCTGGCCTGCAGGCCGTAGTTTGAGAACCCCTGCATTAGAGGCTAAAATTTTTATTTGGGCTGTGGCAATTCTTTGTACCACACCTATTGAATAGGCAAAATCAGATATTATATTTATTTCTCCTGGATAATAAGTAAGAGCTAGAATGATTGCATACAATTCATTCTGCTGAGTGGACTAAAAGGAGTTCTGACTACTCTCTTTATAGTTAAGTCATGAGAGTATACAGCACAAATATGTTTGGATGCATCTGTAAAGATAGTTGGTCCTTTAAGAGGAACTTTAGAAACCTTTTCTTCAACAATCCATCACCAATTATGTAATAGTTTGGTTATCTTTAATGGAGACCCGTGTGTAAAATTTGGAGCTATGGCTAATAAAATTTGCCACTCTGGGATGGTTTCACAGCATACATTAATTTGCACATTGGTATAAAAGGTGTATATCTTGTCAGGTCTTATCCCAGATGATTGTACTGCTCACTTAATGGCCTTTAATACAATTCTAGCCACAAGCACTGGGTAAGGAGTAAGGCTTTGTTCTGGTTGTGCTGGGAGGTTTTCCCACTCCATCACACTGTCTCCTTGATGAAGGACTGCTGTGGGTGCCTCTTGTATAGCAAAAACTGATATTTCCAAGGGTTTTTGAGTGACTCTTTCAACCACATTGGATAAAGCCAGTTCAACTTCTCTCAAAGACTCGAGCTTCTTTTGTAAATTTGGGTGGTGAGTTTAAAGCACTGTTTCCTCTTAAAATGTCATGTAATGTTTGCAATTGATAGGTAGTGAAGCCTAACATGGGACGCATCCATTGGATATCTCCTATCAATTTCTGAAAGTCATTTAAGGTGTTTAGCTTCTCTGTTCTTAAGGAAAGTTTTTGTACTGTAAGCACCTTAGGATATACTTCATATCCTAAATATTGAAAAGGAGCATGTCTTTGAATTTTTTTCTGGAGCTATGTACAATTTATAATTCCTTAATGTTTCTATAGTTTTTTGTAGACATGCTTCTAACATTTGTTCCTCAGGTGCACATCTCAATATATCATCCAAGTAATGTAATAACATTACTTTTGAAAATGCTTTTCTTACTGGAGTAAGAGCAGCAGCAACATACATTTGACACATAGTAGGGCTGTTTTTCGTTCCCTGTGGCAAAGCTGTCCATTAATATCTTTTATAAGGCTCAGCTAAGTTAATGTTGGTCACTGAAAAGGCAAATCTTTTCATATCCTCCTTATCTAGAGGGATAGAATAGAAACAATCCTTAATGTCTATAACCCAAAGAGGCCATTCTCTAGGCAATTGAGTAGGAGATGGAAGTCCAGGCTGAAGAGTTCCCATAGTTTCCATCTGTTCATTTACCTTTCTTAAATCAGTCAACATCCTCCATTTTCCAGATTTCTTTCTTACAACAAATACAGGGGAATTCCAAGGACTTAGAGAAGGTTGTAAATGTCCTTGGTCAAGTTGCTCTTGTACTATATCTAATAAGGCTTGAATTTTATCGCTACCTAAGGGCCACTGTTCTATCCACACTGGTGTATCAGTTTTCCATTGTATTGGAACAGGTGAAATGTTGGCAGGCTTTCAACAGCAGCCTGCCTAAAAAACTGAAGTACTCATTTGTAATCCTAATTGTTTTAAACTGTCTCTTCCCCACAGATTGATGGGGATTTTTTCAACTATAAAAAGAGTAAAAACTCCTGTTTCACCTTCAAATATCCATCTCAAAGGGGTAGCACTGACTTCTGCTGCTATTTATCCTCCTACACTAGACATATAGGTGTCTGCCTTAATCTTTGCCCAGTGACTGGGCTAGATGGCACCTCTAATGACTGTGCCATTTGCACCTGTGTCCACCAGTCCTTCTAATGTTCTAATGGTATGCCATTTATATAGATAGTGAGCATAGGTCGGTCAGCTATCACAGCTGCTGTCAAGTATATTCCTGGATTCAGGAATCAGAATCTGGGTGACTATCACCAGATTGCTTATCAGGAGTCTGTATCAGTAAACCTGATGCTATTACTTCTCCTGGTTGATAAGTCACACATTGTCTACTTGTATTAGTGACTGGGATATTATCTACACATTCCCCAGTTTCCCACATCAGTGTATGGATAGACACTGTTTTGTAAGTACTCTTAAGAGGTGAAATGGTCAAGCCTACTGTGCCTGGAATCAAGGGATCCATAGGCTGGAGAAGAACAGATTTCACCTCTCCAGGGGGTATCTCAGTTGTCCCAGCTGCATACAACTCTATCCTCCCCAATTGTAATCTCTTTCTCCCATCAGGTTGCTTCCTGGCTGATTGATTGTATAATTCCTTTCTCCCATCAGATGGGTTCCTGGCTGATTGGTCATGTCTGGATACTGAACTTCTAGGCACTCTATGGGTGTAGCATCAGCTGCCATCATGCCCCAAGTATTTTTTTTTTTTTTTTTTTTTTTTTGTCTTGGGCCCTGGGTCTGGGCTCCTCATCCCATTTCCCTGAATCAGTCTATACTCTGATGCCCAATGGAGTCCTCTGTTGCATTTTGGACATGGGGTTTTGGGTCTTGTTCTCCCACCCTGTTTTCTCACTCTGTCTCTATGCCTACATTGAGCATTCAGATGCCCTACTTTACCGCATTGAAAGCATTGACAAGTCTCTCTGGAAGTCCCTTGCCAAAAGGGACCCTGTCTTCCCATGTTGAGATCTTGGGAAGCCTGCATCATAGCCTGGCTATAAAAGGCATTTATGCCCACTGTGGCACAGAGTCTTATGATCTCTAAGGGAGCATCCTTGCATAGTCCTAGTATAATCCTTCTACAAACCTCATTGGCATTTTCTTTAGCAAGTTGCCTTATCATAATTTCTATTACTGTATTTTCACCATTAGTCTGTATGACAGCTGTCTGCAAACGTCCCACAAAATCAGCAAAGGGTTCATTTGATCTTTGTACAATTTTTGTGAAGGCTTCACCCTTGTCATTTTTACCGGGGAGAAAAGCCCATACTTTGATAGCAGCAGCAATTTGCTCATATGCTGCTATGAAGTAATTAATCTGTACTGAAATGTCTGCATAAGAATCTACACCTGTTAATTGCTCATAGGTGATTGGAGGATTAACTCCACTATGACTATTTTGTTGGGCTTGTATCCTACAGAGCTCACTATATTCAGAAAGCCACAACTAAGCATGTCCTTGCTATAGATTTCCAGTCACTAGGGGTTAAGACTTCATAAGCCAAATTCTGTAATAGCATCTTGACATAAGCTGATGTAACCCCATAAAGAGTGTAAGCCTTTTTCAGGTCTTTGAGGATGTCTATATCAAAAGGTGTATCTTCTACTCTCTTGACCTGAAGAGTTAAACTGTTGAATCATGGGATACATATTGATTTTCAGATCAGTTAAATCCTGCCCTTCTTCTGTGGCTTTAAGTAGTGCCTTTTGTAATCTAGTCATAGGAGGGGATGATAGGGGGGTGGTGTTGGTAATATCACTCACTGCCCCTCCCACAACTCCTCCTCCTTCCATCCTGGAAGGTGAAGTTTATGGGGGCATGTTAAGAACCAGTTCCAGTTTAGGTGGGGTTGAAGCTGCCTGGTCAGAGGGAGAATCACCATGCCCTTCACTATGCCCTTCATCATACCCTTCACCACGCCCTTCATCCTCACTTAACTCCACATGCCCTCTGGTGATATAGCTATTAATCTGTTCATTGTCTTCCTCTTTTTCCTCACACTTCCTCATCTGGCTGTTCTTAAAACTTTTCTTTTTTTCTGTAACTTGCAGGATACTTTAAGGCCAGTTGTATTATGTTGTATATATAGAATGTTTCCTTGGAAATTGAATGAGGACCTTTATCATTATAGTATTCACATAGTTATTCTCCTACCAGCTTCCAATTATCTAGCCCTATTTCTTCTTCCTTTAAGAACCAAGGGGACATACGTTCTAATGTACCCAAGAGTCTAGTGATCTGCAACTAAGTTATAATTAAACCTTGTCCCTTGATCATGTTAAGCATGCTTTCTATAGGGCCCCCTTGGGGGGAGCTGGGGCTGGGGGAGAATCTTTTCCTAACATCTGCCCCATTTCAGCTAGAAAAGGTCACTAGTTTATCCCTTAACAAAGTAAGTTCCCTGTTTGTCTATTAAAATACTCCCCCTATTTCCTAATCCCCAAGGGCTTCTTCAGTGAAATTAGGGTCCTTGGACCTACGTTGGGCACCAAATGCGGTACCTGAGTTAGCACCCTAGATACCTTAGAATCAGCCAGAGTCAGGATAAGCAAAAGTCTTTATTCTTGGTCTTTAGCAGTAGAAGTGAAGAGAGTGGGCATAGGATCTCTGCGATCTCACCTCATCTTCATCTCTCGCAGAAGTGATCCTACTAGTCTCACTGCACCTCCTAGTCCCTCCCACAATTGTCTGTATACACGAAACGATTAGGCCAGCACAGGATTGTGGGAAGGGCCATTTTCCAAGCATATTTTTATAGAGTATTGTCCAATCAGTAATTAGCCTCAAGTGCTCGATTGTCTGACCCCAGTGCATTGGCTCAATAGTTTCGGCCTTTCACAGTTATGAACTGATTCAACCATTCAGAAGAGCCATTTGGAGCTATGACCAAAGTGCTATAAAACTGTTCATATCCTTTGATCTAGCAATACCACTAGAGTTTTTTGTTTTTTGTTTTTTAAAGGGAAAGGACCTATATATACAAAAATATTTATAGAAGCTCTTTTTAGGGTGGCAAAGAATTGGAAATTGAGGAGATATCCATCAGTTGGGGAATGGCTGAACAAGTTGTGGTATAAGACTGTGATAAAATATTATTGTGTATAAGAAATAATAAACAAGATACATTCAGAAAAACCTAGAAGGATTTATATGAACTGATACAAAGTGATATGAGCAGAACCAGAACATTGTACACAATAACAGCAATAGTTTAAGGATGACTGTTCTCAGCAAATGCTATGAATAATGCTGTTTTCAGCAAAACAATGATCCAAGACAATTCTGAAGGCATATGATGAGAAATGTTGTCTACCTCCATCTTAAGCTTTCTTTATTTTTATTTTTATTTTTATTGGGGCTTTTTTGACTATGTTTTCTTTTATAATATGACTGATATGGAAATGTGTTTTGCTTGACTGCATATGTACAACTTGTATCAAGTTGCTTGCCTTCCCTAGGAGGGGAAAGGTGATGAAAGGAAAGAGAGAATTTGGAACTCAAAATTTAAAAAAAATGTTTAAAATTGTTTTTACATGTAATTGGAAAAAGTAAAATAATAGCACATTCCCTGACAAAGATTAGAAAACAATTTAAAAAGAAAAATGTAAGCTGTAATTCTAGAAATTAGCCTGAATATAAATATTTTTGTTTGTCAATATAGTTTTTTTTAATTTGGAGAGGGTATATTGATTCGATAAATTATTGTATACCGTAGTTATTTGTGTATATCTCATCCCCTTATTAGATGGACTAAAAGTTTTATGAGGGGAGAGACTATGGCTTATCTTAACTTTGTAAAACACACAATAAATGTTTATTTTTAAATTTAAATTAAATTTCATAAAGAATATAATGTTTCTGATAATTCCAATATCTTAATGTGGAACAATATAAGTAAAGATAGATTTTAATTTCAAATGGTGATTCCTATTACAGGAATAAAACATGGAGCCACATAGGGTGATTAGCAATTAAATGTGTCTTAGGTTAATGTTTATGTTGTAGGAGGAAGCAGTCAGAAGTCTGGTTTATTTTTAGTTTTTGCTGGGAACGAATGACCATTCCCTGTGGTTTAATGATTATGTGGGCATTCCTGTTGGCAGTAACCTACAAAAATCAATCTACACTTAGGGCAACTTTGCTTGTTTTAAAGTGATCATTCTAATGAATGTCTCAAAAGAGGAGCAGCAATAAGGTCCTTCATTTAGATGATCATAAATCAGAAATATCTAAGTTTAAATCCAGCTTCGGATATTTACTAGTTATGCAACCTTGGTCAAGTCACTTAATGTCAACTATAAATTGCATATCATAAATAGCACCTACCTTATAGAGCTGTTGTGAGGAACAACTGAAGTGTCATCTCTAGTGGTTAGCACTGCTTGGTACATAATGCAAGTTTAATAAATGCTTATTTTCTTCCTCTCCTTGCATTGACTTCATTTATATGTTCTGCATATATTAGTATATTAAACTCCTTAATGGCAAGAATGATTTCATATTAGTCTTTGCTTCCCTAGAGTTCAGAACAGTGCCCACCCACTAAGTGCTTAATAAATGCTTGATTAATTTTAACCCTCATCTGGTCTGAATCATTGTGGTGATTTTTGATTATTTGAGAACTGGGTCTTTCTGAGTCTGCATCTAAGAGATACAGAGGATGTTTTCTCACTACTTCTGGTCCATTAGTGGTATTTGACACATAAAAATAACTATTATCACTGTCATTATTATTATTACTAATAATTACAGTTTTACATTTGCCTAGTACTTTAAAATTTGCTGTTGTTCAATCACTTTGGGACCCTGTTTTGAGGTTTTCTTGCAAAAGACATGGAATGATTTACTATTTACTTCTCCAGCTCATTTTACAGTTTAAGAAACTGAAGCAAACAGGGAAAAGTGACTTGCTCAGGGTCACAGATTTGAACTCATGAAGAAGAACCCTCTTGACTCTAGGCCTTGCATTTTATCCTCTGTGCCTCCTACATAATATCTCCCTGATCCTCAAGAGAAACCCTGAAAAATAAATATTATTATGACTATTTAATAAGGGGGAAATTGTTCCTTAGAGAGGTGAAATTATATCAAGGGGTTAATAGGAAGAAGACAGACTTCTGTGTTTATAGTATATATATATGCATTTGTATAGATTCACACACATAGCTATGTATATGTAAACTATACATGCCTAGAGATTCAAACCAAGATCTTTTCCTAAGTCTACGAAATCTTTTCCAAACATAATTAGAGATAGCATGGAGAAATGGAAAGGGAGTTGGACATGGAGCCAGAAAATCTAAGTTTAAATTCCTGCTTCACCTGTAGGACAAAAACAACCTGTGCAAATTTCAGTTTTCTCATATGTAGAACAAGATAATATTTTCTCTGTCTTCTTCACAGCTATTGTGAGTCTTCATTGAGATAATATGCCTTTTCTGCTTCCCTCCCTGTTATTTTCAAATTACAAAAGAAGAGCTCACTGGATCCTACTATTTCCCCAAGCAATCCTATATCTAGCATCTCTTTTTAGTCAAATCCTTTTAAAAATTGCCCCCAACCCTAATTTTCATTTTCTCTCTTCTCACGTAGCTCAGCTCCTTTTTTCTGACTTCTAACTTCATCACTCAATTGGAACTGCTCTCTCCACGGTACTAAGACTCTCTCTTGGCCAAAATGAATGATTTTTTGTCAACCTCTATAACTTCTTGACCTTTCTGCAGCAAGTGGGGCTGTTGACCACCCTTTCCCCATGTTCCTTCCATTGAGTTTTTAATGACACTCTTTTCTCTTGCTTCTCTTCTTATAGGTCTGAGGACTCCTCATTTTCTGGCTCCTCAACCATCTCAGACCCCCTAAATATAGATTTCCCTCCAGGCTCTGCCTTAGGCTTGCTTTTCTCTTATACTCTCTCATTCGCTGCTCTTATAAGCTCCTGTGATTTTCATCATCATTTCTATGTAAATAATTCCCAAACCTGTGTTTACAACTCTGTCTTTCTCTTTTTTCTCTCTTACCTCTGTCTGTGTCTGTATGTAGGTATGTCTCTATCTTTCTGTCTCTGTCTCTCTCTATGTCTTTTTCTCTGTCTCTCTCCCATTCCTGGGCTTTTCCACAAACCTTTCTTCATGCCTGGAACCTACTCCATCTTTACTCCCACCTCTCATTATCCCTAATTTCTTTCAAATTTAACTCACATACCATTTTCCAATCAGTGGTTCTTAAAACTATTGTTCCCAGTATTTTATGCTATTAAAGTTATTGAGGATCTGTCCAAAGGATTTTTGTTTATATCGTTTATTTTTATAGATATCTATCATATTAGAAATAAAAATTAATGTTGAATTTGGTGATACCCAGGATTCTCTGGATCACACTTTGAGAACCACTATTCTACATGAAACTTTATTTTTTCTCTCGTCAATTACTACTATTCTGATTGCTTAAATATTTTATATTTAACTATATTGTGTTTATCTTGCATTTATTTTGAATATATTTATGTATTTATGTGTCATCTCTCTGGCAAGAAAGTAAGCTTTTTTCATTATATCCCCACTTTCCAGCACAGTGCCTGGCACATAATAGATGCTTAATAAGAGATTTTTGATTAATGGAATGTACATAAAGCATTTTTTATTGGAAAGTAAATCCAAAAAGCTATTATTATTATAATCAAGTAACTTTTTTAGTAGGAGAAGCTGACAAATGCTTCTTTCTGGTATGCTATTTTGCCAGCATTCTCCAATGTAGAGAGTTCTTCATCTCTAGCCAACCTAGATCCAAAGTCCTGCTACCTTTACACTATGCTCCAATAGAAATAACACTTCTTTCATCTATTCTTCCACTTTCCTCCTTTAACCTGAGAAAAATAATCAAATCAACATTGCTATTCCCAAAGAGGACATCAATTGCTCTATGACTCCAGTTCTCCCTGGCCAGAATTCATAAATACACACACAGACACACACACATGCACACATACACATATATGTATATATATATACAGATAAACACACATATAGACATATATATACATATAAAGAGAGAGAGAGAGAGAGAGAGAGAGAGAGAGAGAGAGAGAGAGAGATGAATCTTGCAATCTTGTTAGCAAATAATCTGCATATTTTCAGTGAATGATCTCTTGGTAGCCAAAGACATGCAGATTCTTGAATGCTTCTTTGGAAAAGAAGGTGCCCATGACAAGTGAAGATCAACTCTGTTGAATAATCAATGAGGAGGTGGGCTAAAGTCTTCCAGCTTCTCCTACTGAAAAAGTTTCTTGATCACAAAACTCAGTGGCCTCCAGCAATCTGAACAAAGGAATCCATCTCTACCCAGACCAAACTGGTAGGTTTTCTCCTTCATAAGCTGGATCACACTGAATTCTAATGGAGAATTCCAAGGAGACAGGTTTATTTCCTAAGGACAAGAATTCACCTAGATTAGATTCTGTTTGTAGGATCTTCTGGTTGGTTGGGGTCCTGCCCAAGATCCTCAAAGGGGTACCAGGAGGATGTGGACAATCTCATCTATCAACAATGTTCTTCAGAGACTCAGCTTACAGGCACTAGTCCCCAAATGAAGAAATAGAAAGAAAAACCCGTACCCCTCTTTTAATAATTGGTTATTAAGATAAAAGAAAAAAAACATTTTTTTAACACTAAGACCTTTGGAACATCCTGTATTCATTAATGCAAGCAATTAGAGGCAGGATAAGGATAGGTAACATGATACAAAAATTCTAACTAGCCATTCATTTACCCTTTTCACACTTTCTACTGGACCTCCAGAACAAACGGCCACAAACCCTCCAAGTCCTGCTAATGCAAAGGCAAGTGGAAAACATCAGTACAAGCATTTGATTTGTGAACTTTTTAAAGATCAGCTTGAAAATTCTTCTGTTAGGCTTTTCTCAACAGCTGACAAAATATATTTTCCCTCCTTTGAATAGGCAAGAGAGCAGTTGGCAAAGGGACTTTTTCTAGGGAAATAGTTGTTATTTTGTTTATTGTTGTTTAATGGAATTCCTGATGTAGCACATCAAACCCAGGTATGACAGCCCCATCCCTGCTCTTTGGTCTTAAGTTCTTAGGGAGACTTAGGAGCACATCCTGTTTAAGAGATGCTGTATGCATGGTTAGTAACTGCAATGAATTGAGGAGACAATTATGAAGAGAAATATACATTTGTTGCTGTTTTATTTATCGATTTCTACTCAACAAGAGAAATTCTGGCTCGTGAGAATTACCTCATAACCATTGAAGATCTTTAGTAGGAAGATAAAAGATAGTGATATACTCATGGATCTGGAGAATGGGTCATGAGGGATTGATAGGAAATTCATTATTGAAATTCTGAGCACATATTTTAGTTTGGAAATCATGAGTTTTGACATATGCTAATCTAGGTATTAACCTTGGAGCATGCATATTGAAAATTGGGAGGATTCTATTATAATTATATTGCCCCAGTTCTCTGCACCCCACATGTGGCTAAATGAAAAACAGAACATATTGTATCTAGTCACTTGCATTTATATCTTCTTGTTCTGAATTATGATTATTACTATTTCCTATCTTCATCCTATCTTTTCAAAAAACTCCGTAAAGCATTAAGTCAGGAATGGTGATCCATATAATACCCCTGAGTACTTACTTGTATTAATATAGGATTGGGATAAGGGGCTGGACCTGTAACATCATTGTCATGGAGAGCTTTCAGGGAGGAACTTCCTCTGTCAAGGATGATTGATAACTTTCCTGCAACTTATGGTCTTAGAACTGTCTCGTCATACAGCCAGAATGTGTCACAAGCGACACTTGAATCCATATGTTCCAAGTTAAAATTGCAGCTTTCTATATATTAATCCACACTTTCATATTACACTGAAATAATAATAATTTGTTGAGAGTATGAATTGCTTAGGAAAAAGAGCCTACTTCCAGAAAATGAATAATTAATCCATCATCCGCACCTCCAAAAAGACTGGACTTTTTTTGAGGGGGGGTCCAGGACAAGTACTGAAAAATATTAGTTCCAATTTTGAAAGTGCTTCAAGGTTTACAAATCACTTTTTTCCTAAAAAAAAAATCTATATAGAAACATTAATAATAATAATAGCCAACATTTATGTAGGATAAGTAGATTATGGCTCCTCAGCTTGTTCTGTTGTCAGTGTCATACATATAATATCAAAGCCAAGATTCAAGTCTATCTCATGACCCCAATCCACTTTTGCCAATACTCCATATTGTGTCTCATTCTGACAAAGCTTTAATATACCTTACCAGATTTATTAATAGTGATAGCCAACATTTATATAACATTTACTATGTGCCAAGCATTATGCTAAGCACTTTACAACATTATCTTATTTGATCCTCACAATAATTCTAGGAGGTAGGTTTTATCATCAACCCATTTTGCAGTTGAACAAACTGAGTCAGAGGTTAAGTGCTTTGCTTAGGGTCACTCAGCTAGAAAGTATATGAAGTTGGATTTGAACTCGTCTTCCTGAAGAGATCCAGAGCTCTTTTTACTGTGCCACAATGGAATATTAGATCTGGAAAAACCATGAAAACATTTAATCCTCATTTCACAGAGAAAATATCACTTGTTTAAAATTATTCAATTGGTTTCAGGCAGATTGAGCAATTTGTCTTCTTTTCCTAAACTGGTGCACTTTTCATGACTGCTTTTCACTGATTGTCTGAATGAGGAACCTTTCCTAGTCCCCAATTTTCATATTAATAGGTAGATTCCAGTTGTTCAATTCATTAAACCTAAAGAGCAAATTGAATGGTGGGAATTTCAGGCTTCCCTAGAAACCTGGTAAGGGAAGGCATTTGGGGACAGATACGCTTTTTATAGTCTCTCAGAGTTTCCTCTTGCTGTATTAGAAAGGCTGAAGGATCATAAAATTTCAATGCAGTAAGAGACCTTAGAGACTATCTCGTCAAACACACTCATTTTACAGGTGAGAAAACTGAGACTAGCTGAAGATCACACAGGCGGGTAAATTCCAGAGAAAGAAATTAACTTCTGAGACCCCCTCACCATCCAGGCAGCATCCCCTGAACTTGGCTCATGAGCTCCTTTTCTCTTATTTAGTTCAGACAGGAGGTACAGAGACATTTTCTCAGCGTGCCAGAAAATATCTATCTAGTTTCTTTGCATCAGTTGATAGGTATGTTCAATACTAGTTGGACACCCCCCTCCATGATAATCTTTATACAGAACTAAAAAAGAAATAATCCAAAGTCTTTATTTTTTCTCCAGCGTCTAAGAAGCTCTCTGATCAGACCAATTGTCAGCCACCTGACCTCCTGTGGATTCTAACAATTCCTTTTATTGGGATTTGAGAATTGTGCTGGCATTGAAATTATGCTCATAGATTTTATATTTCCCGTGTCTGTATCTCTCTGACTTGCATTTCTACTAATGTCTCAAATGGACTTTCAAGGTATGGAGCCCCTAATACAGGCATTTATTAATAACTACTCTATCCCTTCTAGGGCACTCTTTCAGGGTGCAAAGAATAAGTAGATATCTATGGAAAGGAGAAACAAAACCTAAATTGTCATGATGGAGAACATTTATTTTCCCAAGATAATATATGTAAAGTGCTTTGAAAAATTCAAAACACCATGTAAATGTATTATTGTTATTATCATTTTATCATCATTATTTTTATAGTGCCTCATGAAAGAAAAATTTTCCCATTCTAGGCTTTTCTTCTTTAAGGGAAAAAATGTAAACAACGTTAACTATCAGAACTATGCTATCTGACACTCTCATTAATATTCTGCCTTCTGATTTTTAACTCTAGAAATTACAAGAAGCTGCTTTCAAAATTGATGCTCAAGTCCAAGATGATTGTACTTTGTATCTTGTTCCAATATGGTCTCTTGTTGGTTTGCTAGTTGGGAGCCAAGAGATAGCTGCAACTTTTGCCTTAGAAAAATCCTGTGAATATTTATATAGTGCCTTTAAGCTGCAGGGAATATAAGAAGCTTAGTAGAATTCTACAAAGTTTTTTTTTTCTTTAAAGCAGGGAGGCTCCTGTAATACCAACTATAGAAATGCATTGATTTCAAACTTGAAATTGTGTGAGTGCTTGCCATTATTCTCTTGGAACTGGACCCAGTCATCCTTCTTAGCATTTCTGCAGTAATTGGAAATGGAAGTTTCCACTCACTTATAGGAGTTTATACAAGGTTGTCTTGAATAAAATATTGGATGTGATTATTGCCCTTCTGCTAATAAGGACTGGATGTCTATGTCCTTCCTTTTTGCTTGTACCTGATGTAATCAATTGGAAAAAAAAGTACTGGATCATAGTTAGTATCAAAAGTGACTTACTTTCAAGTACCCTTTTTCTTTCTAAGAGTATCCCTAAAAATAAAGAGAGTAAAAAAATTTCCTAGAAAAAAAAGGATTTGTTAACCCCTAAAATAAAGCTAACTTTGAAAATGTCAAATGGTATTTTGATATAATTTGTCCATATATAATACTCCCATTTGGCCCTCTTGGAAGAAGAATGTGTCTTCATGAAACTTGGCATTTTGTTTATGAAGCATTTATATTCACCCTTTCTTTGGGGGAAGGGAACAGGTCTTCCTGAAGAAGAGTCCAACTGCCTTTATTGACTATAATGCATTGTATGGGTTATCTTAGTTCTTTTAAACATATTTAGAAAAAACCCCCACTGACCAGCCATTATATAAATCATCCTGTGACAGGTTCAGAGCATCTACTCCCTTGGTCTCCTCTCACCACACTATAATATCTGCCCAGGAAAGCTGAGCTAATTAGAGGTGGCTAGCTAGAGGTTAGTCAATAAATAGCTTGGCTTTCCAGCCTGAGTTAATGTAATTCTAGATCAATAGGAACTCTGAAAATTATTTCTTCATTTCCTTCTGTTGCAAGGAAGTTACCCATGAAGGACAGAATGTCTGCTTCCAGTCAAAATTGCAAGGCTTTTTTCATTAAACTAGCAATAGCTTGTAAAAGGGCAAACTGGGAGGGAACTGATAGAAAATATTCCAATCTTGGTATCAAAGTGATGTCAGATTTTAATTTCAAAAAAGAATATCATCTCAGACAGGCTCACATACTGCTTCACTTTGGCAGGAGAGGTTTAATATTCTAAGCAGAAAGCTTTTATTTTCTTCCCTGGACCACATTCACTAGAAATGGAAAACACCCTGCTCCTTACAAGGATTTGCTGTAATTTTCATTTTTAATAGCTAATGGAGTAAATTACCTGCTCTTGAACACTTAAGGAGGACTAGACAAAGGTAAATTATGGACAAAGGACTCACTTTCAAAAAAAGACATAAAAAGATCTTCTTACAAGTGTTATGGATGTTTCATACATAATAGTAGTTTGTTTTCCCATTTACAGTCCTTTCTTGCATCATAGCGGAGCTCCAATAGAGGCCCTTTTTAGTACTGCTTCTTCCAAAAAAGAAAAAAAAAATCCCCAAGCTGTCAAGTTTGCTGTGACCTGCTAACAAGAATTGGGTTATTGTAAAGCCAGTGAGGTAGGTCCTAAGGGTTGAACAGAGCTTCTTGTTGCTAATAACTCCTCTAGCTTATTAAGAGCTCAGAGGGAAATTTGATGGCTGGCTTGATTCTGAGAGCTTGAGGGAAGGAAAGATAAAATGAGATAACTTGAGAGTTCCAGTATATGATTTCTTTTAAAAAGAAGTATGATCTGATTAGAACAATTAAGCAGTTTGAGGTCTTCTTTTGAGAAATAGAGAAAGATGCCTATACCTTAGAAACAGGTTCATGCTCTACTTATTTCCTTGGAATCCTCTTGCTCTTAATATCACAGGGATAATTCCCCAAGGAAAAGTCAGCTGGAGTCTGATAGAGTTTCCTGTTTATTCATTTATTTATTAGTTTATTCATTCATTCATTTATCTATTTTTGTTTGCTTATTTATTCATTCAGTTATTTGTCTAATCATTGCTTCATGCATGGATTCATTCATTCATTCATTCATTTAATTATCTGGTTTTCTCTTCATCCACTGATCATCTATTGACTTATTTACTTATGCAACTACTTATTTATTTGTTTGTTTGGGAGTCATTAACAACAAAAGATACAGAATTTCTCAGCTCTCAGCAATCTCAGTTGTAAGATTTTAGAATTGTTTCATTTTGTTGAAAGTTTCCCCATATCCTTCATAGGGAAAGATCCCAGTATAACTGATAAAATAATCCTAATAGCTACAATCAGAGTTGTTCCTTAGAATTTCCCAAATGACCCATTGTTATTCTAAAAACAAGGAATGAAAAGAAACAGACAAAAGTCCAGCTCTGGATTTAAGGAAATTGGATTAAAATCCCACCTTTTGCATTTATTAGTGATATGAACATGTCTGATTTTTTTCCTTAAATCACTAAATGCAGTTTTTATCCATGGTTTGCCATGCCTTACCAATAGCTGGTGATTTTCTGGTAGGAGTATGGATATGCCCCAGTGATAGCATCTGCAGGCTCTATAAAAGGAAGAATTATTTTGTTTAATCCACATTGGCATTTTTTTGTTGGGTATCTCCCTGGCAGCAGATACTGTAAACATTGCCTAGAACATT
Source organism: Sminthopsis crassicaudata (assembly GCF_048593235.1). NCBI lineage: Eukaryota > Metazoa > Chordata > Mammalia > Dasyuromorphia > Dasyuridae > Sminthopsis > Sminthopsis crassicaudata. The sequence goes on along the minus strand of NC_133617.1, from coordinate 226,465,290 downwards.
GGGCTTAGAGTCAGTAATATCTGAAGCTGGACTCACTCAAGCTCAAACACTTAGTTGTGGGACCGTGGGCAAATGTCTTAATCTCACTTAGCTTCAGACTCCTCATCTGTAAAATGAGGATAATAGCATCCATCTGACAGGGTTGTTGTGAGGATCAAATGAGAATTATATATAGAAATATATGTGTGTTATTGGACAATTTGCCATCTAGGGGAAGGTGTGGGGAAAGGTGGGGGATTGGAACACAAGGTTTTTCAAGGGCTAATGTTGAAGAATTGTCCACACATATGTTTTGAAAAATAAAAAAAGATTTAATTTACAAAAAGAAATATATGTGTGTGTGCATATGTAATATATACACGTGTATGCATATATGTGGCATTGCACAAAACTTGAAATGCTATATAAATGAGATTGTTATTATTATTATTATTGTTATTATTATAAGCCCAACTTGGAGCAGTGAAGAAGTATGATGTAGCAAGAAGAGCATGAGTCAAGAAAGAAAGGAGATTCAAGTTCTGATTTTGACACTGACCAGCTGTTTTAGCTAAATAGTTTATTACCTAAACTCTCCAAAGCTCAGTTTTTCCTTCTGTAAAATGGAACTAGAGCAGCTAGATGGCACAGTGAAGAAATCACTGGACTTAGAATCAGGAACACTCATCTTCATGAGTTCAAATTTAGCCACAGATACTAACAGTGTGACCCTGTACAAGTCACCTAACCCTCACCTAACTCATGGAAAATGAGTTGGAGAAGGAAATGGCAAACCACTCCAGTATCTTTGTCAAGAAAACCCCAAATGGAATCATGCAGAGCTGAACATGATTGAAATGACTTGACAAAGACAACAACAAATAGAAATAATGATACTGAGAGAAATTATTTTTCTATTACATTATTAACCAATTACTAAATTGGAATCCAGGCTTCTTTCTCCATTTTCTCATGTAGGACTTAGCTCCTGTAGAAGGTCAAGGCTGTTTGATGGATTGCTCTAACCCTCTGAGAATAGGCTCCTTGATCCATCTAACTAAGAGATCTTAACTTTATTTAGAGTGTAAATAAACAAAATTTAATCTGGGCAAATTCTTGTCTCCAGGAAATGACCCCTTCTCCTTGTTCCTCTGAATTGGAGAAAACCAACCAAAGAGATATGAGTGGAGATGGAATCCTCTGTCCAGATTACTGGAGGCAGCTAAATCGTATAATCAAGCTACATTCTCAGCAGGAGGAGCTGAAGATACCTAACCTATTTTCTCCTTAAATGTCTACCAATCAGGGTTGATTTTCACTTATCAGGGGAGTTCCCCTTTTCAAAAATGTATTAAGGCTTTCAAATTTTCTATATTTTTGTTTTTGTTTTTCCAAAAGAAACTATTTACCATCAATTTGTTGATTATTAGCTAGCCTAATTAATAAATTGAGTATTAATTACCTTCAAGCTCTATCTCTAATGCTTTCTATTTGTCACAATATTGTAATAACAAAAAGGTTTCTATAAGAATCAAAAAAACCTAATTATGTACAGTGCTTGGCAAATCATAAACTATAACATAAAGGTCAGCTATTGTTATTTCTCTCTTTGATTTCAAAAAGGCTAAGGAATGTATCCTTTTCACATGGAGAAGAAAAATCCATACTTTTCCCCTCCTCCTTATGAGGTTCTGTGGAATGAGTTCTGAAATGTAAATCAGAGGAATTGGGTTTTAGTATTAATTCCAATTAACTAACTGGATAACTTTGGATAAATCATTTAATCTTTCTGTGCCTTTTGTTTTCATCTATAAAAATAAAGGGACTTAATATCTTTTTATTCCTACAGTTTGTTAAAAGAGTCCATGATTTGTCTAACAATTTTTGGTAGGAGAGTTTTCTCTTTGAATCTAAAAGGAGCAGAGGAAATGGTTGAGAAGGGGATGACTGCACAGCAGTATAGCTGCAATCCATGAATACATACCATACCTCCTGGCCAACAATTTTCTTCCTGCTCTGTCAAGCCAACCTGGTGGCTTCCTGCTATTGTGACATAATGTCTCCATGAAGATAAAGGAGATGGTGATGGAGAAATGGAAAGAAATAACCCACAGTGTATATATATCTATGAAAGGCAATGAGGGGTGGTGGATGGAATGCTGGTGGAATAAAGAAAATGACTTTTATTAACCGTATGATCATGGCAAACTGTTCTTTTTGGTGGTTCAGGCAGCCCTCTAAGACTTACCGCCTACTAAGATCTAGATGGGTTATAATCACCCTTAGAGAAAAGTTCCCACACTGATAAAATTCAGACTTTAGGATATATGTGTCCATCCTGCTAGCACTGATTACAGATACTCAGGTTCAATACCTTTCAAATGTGTCTTTTTTCCACTTTTCCCAGTATGGCCATTCTTATGATGACAGATATTTTCTCTTGGGGGTTCTGTGACCATCAACTTGGCTATGTTGTTTGAAAATTGGAATCATTCAAATTTGTCATAAATAACTAAGTATTTGGTAAATAACCTTGTAGCAATACATCACCGACCAATTATTTGGCTGGATTTAACTGGCTATTTTTAGAATAATGGTTGGTTGTGACTGAATTCAACTCCCCTCCCCATCCCTTGGTATTCTTCCATCATTGTGTGTGTGTGTGTATGTGTACACAATCTAAGACTACTGATCCTCTCTTCCCAGTTTCGATTTCCATTTAGGGAACAGTCTAACATGAAGAGATTGTTGATTACATTTGTGCACCGAATTTACAAAGTCATAACTTCTGCTATAAAAGAGAATCTAAAATAGATGAATTTACATGATCTTATTGTCCTCCTGTGATTGGGGCTAGCCCTAGGCAGAAATTGTGAAATAAGTGAAACCCCCTTACTTTACTTACTTGCATAAGATTGCCAATGCTCTATCATACCCTCTCTGCCACCCTTGAAGCTGATGGCAAAATGTATTCTCAAACCCTTCATACACACTAAAGGTTTACAGGAATTTCAAACATTTACCACCAGAGACAGCATTTATAGAGTTGTAAGCTCCATGGACCATAGAGGAGGGACCTTAAAGATCATTTGACTCAACCCCCTCATTTTATAGACCTATTTTAATAGCTATCAGAGTCTTAAGCAAAAGGGATAATGATCAGATAGTAGAATTCCAAGCATTAATAAGAAGGTGAGGGAATTGTTCTTGAAGAGAACTAATGCATCAGATCTTGCCTTGTATATGAATTGGATTTAAGTGAGGTGGAGCTGTGCAAAGTCACCAGTCTCACTTACTCTTCCAGAGTGATGATCCCAGATGCAGTGGCCTTTTTAAGTTAAGGTCTTTCTCAGGTCTTAGTATGTCTGAAGCAATACCCATTTAGTGATTGAAGGCTAGGTAAGAATTGAGACAAAAGATGGCCTAGTTTGACTTCCCCCAAAAAATCAATCTTGGAGGGGAAATCCTTCAGAATCTCTGGCCAGTGCAGAAACAATTGCTATTTACAATCATTCTGAGCCATCAAAAACCAAACAATGAACAAGTAAGGTTTGGCCTGGGACCTATTATTGGCCCATCAGTGAGATAGCCAGAGTGATTTGAGTTTAAAAACAGTCAAGAAGCCCCATTTGAATCCCAATAGGCTATGTCAAAGCCTGATTTTCCAGAGCCATATTTTTTAAAAAGTCATAAATGAAAACCACATGGGACAAAAGAGTTAACTATCCCAATTTTTCAGGAAAAAAAGATAGGATAAATAAATAAAATGGAGTATTATTTTAGGTAAATGATTCTATAGACACCCTGCAAGATGATACATAACACTGACATCTCTTTCTTGTTCTCTTTAATATCCAAGATTATACACAAAACAGCTGATTAAGTCAGATTTGCTAATTTAATCAATTAGTAAGTGTTTAAAGTACATGTTTGTATGGAGGTAATCCTGGGTTCACAGTGAAACACAAGCTCTGGTACACACTACCAAGCAAGAACAGCTCTGTGTACTGCACTGATTACTAATTTCACAATTATTAATCAGGGTCCAATTAATTTCATAATTACTAAGTGTTATTTTTTTGTTTGGTTGTTTGGCCACTAAGTACATTAGTCTATAATGGATGAAATCACAGATGCCTGAAGTATCAAAGTATAGGAAATACTAATTAAGTATTGCTTAATAGGAATATTAAGAAAAAGGAAATACCAATTAGGCCTGCTAATTGTGGTGGCAAAGAATAGAATAAAGCTGGCTGTCCCGAACAAAGATTGTCATTAAGTCCCCACTGTGAGAAGTATGAAAAATTAGTCTTCCACAGATATTGTCAAAACAGGGCGAAATATTTCCAACTAATCACCTTGTGAATCAAGAAATCGGCTAAATATCAAAGTTAGGCCCAGGCCTAAACTGGCCTAAACAAACTAGGATTAATGATAGGACACACTTTATTTATTTTTATTTTTTGCAAATATATCATACATATTAACTGACACACCCAGGGAGAGGAGGCAACTATCATTTTCTGACATATGGAATGGTTAGATAAGGAGAGTAGTAATCGGGTTGTAAATCTGACCAATTGTAACTCTGTAAATCCAACCAATCTGAAATTTGATGGGAAGGATAAGGAACTAAACAAACTATTAAAAAATATATATATATATACACATATATATGTATATACACACACATATATAAAATTTGTGTATGTATACACACACATACATATACACATATGTATATATAAAGCTTGCTCTAACTTTTGTATCTGGTGTGTGTCCCACACAGGAACATACTCAAGAATTGCTAAATAAAGGATTCTTGGTTATAACTCTATTCTGAACTAGCTTGCAACTAGGGAAACAATGGGCAGCAGCAGCTACTCCAGGGCTTATTCTCTGCCCCTGCTAACAAGATATCGTATGTAAATGTGTAAACATCACACATTTATGACACTAACTTGTTTCCCTTAAGCACCAAGTTTCTGTGAGAAATGCTGAAAAGTTGGGTTTTCACCGCATTGCAAGCTTTGAGGTAGTGTGGGATAGTGGGTATCACTGATCCAGAGGTTTTCAGAATGTGACAGGTCAAGATTCCACAGAACAATTAAATGATCAATAGAAGTCTTGAGCAAACATGGAATTGGGGAGCGAGGAAGGCACAGGTGGATCCAGCCAATCAGAAAGAATCTTGTGGTTTTGAGAAAATCACAAACTTAAGATAATAGCCATTCAGCCCAAACTAGTTGGGATCAGTGATCTGAGTTCACTAAATCACTATTGCTTCTGTTTAATAGTTAATTGAATATTAATCAACATGCCCCAGAGGGGAAGTTTTCCACCATTTTTAAACATGGGATGTATGATAAGGGAGGGGGAACATGTTTATACATATTTAGGGGGAAACATGTAGTGGAAGTATCAGAAAGATTATAACCCTGAAGGGAAAGAACCAATATGTTCTCTGAAGGGAAGGACTGTACCAAAATAGCAGCTATAAAGCTTCTCTCACTTCTGTGCTTGGAGTGGCCAGAAATGTTAAGACGATTCCTTAAGATTCTTCTTTAATAAAATATCCTCAATATCTGATTTTCAGTGTCCAGTATTTCTAACATGTCTGTATCTGAACCACCAAGTTTCAGAATTCATGAATTTGATTCTAGGATTTGCCAAGTACCCATAAAAACCTTGAGGTGCAAAGTCATTCCCTTTTTTCTTTCAAAAAGCTCTAACATTTACTTTGCTAGTACACATTACTAATTTTTTCACTGCTACTGCAAGCACTCTCTTTCCTGGGTTATTCCCTTTTCCTTTCTAATCATAACTTTGGAAGGGGGGATGACAGTAATTCATGTTTTTTTTTTGCCTTGTTCCCTAGAGATAGAATACATCCCTTTCTGAAGTAGGTTACACTGTGATTACATAAACAGGGAGCTACATGTGGGGATATTTTTTGTTAAGAACTAAAAATATTTAGTGATTTCATGTGTGTAGGAGCTCCCTCAGGGAGGAACTTCCTTTACGTAAGCAAATTAGCGGGGGAACCTTAAAGGCAGAGGTAGGGAGAATGCCATAATAAACTAAAGGGAAAGTTTATGAACTAAGATGACTCTAAGAATGAATCTTGCTTCTGCAGACCAATTATGTGAAACTAGTCTCTACTCTTCTTAGCTGCCTCCTCCTTTGTGACTAATGCTCTTCTGCCATGTCTTATCCTTGAAAATAAATTGGTTCTAATGTTTTATCTGATAGATTTCACTATCCTACAACCAGGAAATGGGTGTCTGGGACCTGGAGCAACCATCACTCTCCTACAATTCCCCATCCCACCCCAATTCTCTAGGGATGCCTATTTTAAAGTCCTCAGGCTCTCTGATGCTGGACCTTGAATCCCACTTTCACTCCAATTTCAAGTTTTCAAAAAACAAAGAATATTCTCCCTAGCTCAAGCCTCCTTAGGCTTTAGTCATCTATCACCTTCAATTTCCTTTGAAAATTTTACAGTTCTGACACTTGGAAAGTCTCATATTCTTTTACTAACCAGTTAGCCTTTCTTTTCTAGGTTGACCTGCCTCAATAAAAATTCCCTTTTCTGTACTTTCGAAATTGGCTCTGCTCTTTATGATTAAGTTACCTCTTCTATATATTGTCCTATACTCCCCTTGAGTCCCATTGCCTCCAGTCTATTAGACTAACTTCTCTGGCAAGTTTGCTAATCTAGGAGTTGTTCATTCTGTCACCATCATAAGTTTCTTTCCCAGATTGAAGATTTTGCTAATCCTGATCCTCCTAGAATCAGAGAATTTGAGAATTGGAAGGGACCTCAGAGGCAACAATCTACTCAATACACCAAAGGAATCTTCAGCCTAACATAAAGAACAAGTGGTCACCCATCCTCTGCATGAAGACTTCCAGGAAGAAGAAATATACCACCTTAAACTGGAAAAATCATGACACAAAATCTAAATTGTCCTCTTTGCAATTTACATCTAACTCTCTAGGCTCTGTTCATTGGTTCTTCTAGGGTCAATGAACAATATGGCTTGACATATTGAGCAAATTCAATATGAGTCAATAGAACTTGACAGCCAGAAAAGCTAATTAAATAATTATCTGTATTATAAGAAAATTGTATCCAGAATAAAACCAAGATCATTTAGATAGATCTGGATGAATGGATGGATTGATAAATCAGATAGATGATAAATAGAAAGATAAATAGATAATCTTTGCATGGTCCTTTAAGGTTTACAAAATGCTTTACAAATATTTCCCTTTTTCTCCCTTCACAACAACCTTGGGGAGTAGATACTATTAATATCCTCATTTTATAAATGAAGTGCACACAAGTAGTAATTGTCTGAGGCCAGATTTGATTAGCAATAGAGTTTATAGGCTCCCTTGATGGATTCAAGTCACCTGGCCAAGATGAACAATATCTTTGGTTACTGATAACTAGTGGATATGTTCTGAGTCTTGGTCAGTTATCTTTGGAAGATTCTAGGGAGACATATGGATATATTCAGCTGCAAGTAAAAAAAAAATCCCATAATCCTTAAGATGCAGCAGTAAAGCCAAATGTTGATTCTTATTCTTCAATGTCATTTCCATTAATGACATTCTTTCAATTTCAGATTTTGAACAATTTGACATCAAGAAGGACAATGCAAGAATTTTCTTCCTTTTATCCTAATGATTGTAGCTGTACAACTCAACCCACAGAAGCGGGCTATATCTCTACAGGGACTGCTTCCCAAAATGATAGTTATGGAGGCTGGGTTGATCTCCAGACTCTTAGATTCATGGACCTGCATTGTATCAGGTCTAAGGGAGTGGTGGTCAAGATGATGATAGTAGTTTGACTTGACTTGCCCATGCTGCCTCCATTAAATGAACAATCCATTTAATTAAGTGGGCAGCTCTTCATTTAATTTGTTTGATAATGGTGATAATGATGATAATTAGCATGTATATAGCAGTTTCAGGTTTACAAAATGCTTTAAAATATTATCTCATTTTATTTTGAAAACAATCCTGGAAGATAGGTGCTATTCTATTTTACAGATTAGGAGACTGAGGTAATTAAATAAATTGTCTGAGATGGGAAATGTGAATTTGAATCCAAGTTTTTTTCTGATTTTAGATCTAGCACTATAACCACTATGTCACTTAACTGTTGTAATTTATGGAGAAGATTAGACTTGATTTGCTTAGATTCAGAGGTTGTTATTATTGTTTGTCCTTCATTCTTTTTTTATGTTTGTTTTGACTTCTTATTTTTTTCCTTTTTTTTAAATTAAAGCTTTTATTTTCAAAACACATACATGGATAATTTTTTCAACATTGACCTTTGAAAAAAACTTGTGTTCTAAATTTTTCCCCCTCTTTTCCCTATTCCCTCTCCCAGATAGTAAGTAATCCATCATATTTTAACCATGTTAAAATATATGTTAAATCAAATATATGTATACATATTTATACAATTATGCTACACAAGAAAAGTCAAATCAAAAAAGGAAAGCAAAATGAGAAAGAAAACAAAATACAAGCAAATAACAACAAAAAGAATTAAAATGCTATGTTCCACACTGAGTTTCTACTCTTCATCACAAGATCATTGGAACTTTGCCTTTCATTCTTGAAGATAACCATGACATTAGGGAGATGATGCCATGTTATACAAGTAAATTGGATTCAAGGTGGGGAGGTCTGTGTCACCTCCCTCATTTTTCTCCTTCAGAACCATCTGGGTCCAATGGCAAGATATGGATCAAGACAACTGGAAATAGTCTTGGATGTATTAGGCATCTTTAAGCTAAGATTTTTAATAGGTCTAAGTTTAAAGCAATACCCATTCAGTGATTTAAGTAAGAACAAAATGAAGCAAAGAATGGTCTCTTCTATCTAGTCAAAAAAATTGGATCTAGAGTGCAGACTTACAGCTAATGATGGAAGTTTCTTTTTTTTTTTTTTAATTTTTTTATAACATTATCCCTTGTATTCATTTTTCCAAATTTTACCCTCCCTCCCTCTACTCCCTCCCCTAGATGACAGGCAATCCCATATATTTTACATGTGTTACAATATAACCTAGATACAATATATGTGTGTCAATCCAATTTTCTTGTTGCACGTTAAGAATTGGATTCCAAAGGTGTAAGTAACCTGGGAAGATAGACAGTAGTGCTAACAGTTTACATTCACTTCCCAGTGTTCCTTCTCTGGGTGTAGTTGTTTCTGTCCATCATTGATCAGCTGGAAATGAGTTGGATCTTCTTTATGTTGAAGATATCCACTTCCAATGATGGAAGTTTCAGTGAAGGGAAGAACTTCCTGATAGTTAACACTATCTAAAATTTGAACAAGATGCTTTAGGAGGTGGCTGATCCCTTTCTTAACTGAAGTCCTAAATTAAAAAGCAGATGATTGTTTGAAGGGGAATCCTTAGAGGGAGTTTTCTAACTAGTGTCATTTACTTAATTTCTAAGATCTCTTTCAATTCTGTAATTTGATGATTCCAATTCTGTGAATATTGGACCCTTGTTCCTATTCTCACTTGCTAGCTCCAAGCATTTCACAGTTCTAAGAATGATACATACCTCTCTTTCATTCTTTCTTCCCAAAGGATTAGTCCATTCAAATTCAAGCTGATAATGAAATATTTCTCAGGCTGTACACATTCATGGAACATCCTTCCCATTTCATGAGGAAGAGGTATGTTTATAATGAATCTTGTACTTTGTGCCTCAATTCTCAAGCTGCCCAATCAGGATGATTCCTTTAAGACATTACAAGCTTTCTCCCCACCAGACTAAGAGACTGTTAGCTTATCCCAAATTCTTCATTTTCCTCCTTGAAATAAGCAAATCTGAACCTTTTCAAGGAGCTAACAAACACTTGGCCCACACTTAGGATGTAATCAAATGTACTGTTCTTTTGTGACATGTTCCTAAAATGTGACTTCTTTGGGACAGAAATGAAGTGGTGGTGTTGTTGTGCAGGAGAGCTCCATCTATTATAAAGTAGAAGAGACATTTATGACATGTTATGAATAATGAGCAAGTATAACCTTGCCAGAGCTGGTAAGTTAATGAGTCGAACCTGGTATATTGTTTCTAGATGAAGCATTAGCTTCTTTTGTGCTACTCTGTTTACTTTTGACCTGAAACCCAGACATTTACTTTCTAAGCCAAGTATTTATAGTGCTGAACAAATCACCTCTGGGTTACAAAGACCAGCCTGCTAGGGTCTTAGGAGAGTCTCTTTTATTGAATTCCCAGAACTCATCAAAAAAACTTAGCAAGACGGTATTCTTTAGCACCAGCCTCTCTGGCCTTATAACTCCTCACACTTATTCTCACACTCCCCAATTACTAACTAGGGAGTTACCAAATGGTCTGAGGTTCTCATTTATTCTTGGAACACTCTCTTCTTAGCCAGTCTGCTCTAATTAACCTATGTCTCTAAGGATCATAGACTTGGAGATGGAAAGAAAGTCGGTAATCATCCAGTTCTATGATCCTAGTCCACACTTTGCATGTTTTAGGTGGGTAAGGTGAAGCTCAGAGAAATTGAGTATGAAACTCAATCACACTGATAGTAAGAGACAGAGATAAATAAAAATTGAACCTGGCTCTTCTAATACCAACTCTACTGTTCTCTCTGTACCATATTGTCTATCCTTAAGAAAGAAGGAAATATCATTTCAATGTAGTTTTAAAATTTTGATCCACTTAATAATAAATATTGATTAAGTGTTTACCATATGTCAGACACAGTGCTAAACACTGGGGATAAAATATGAAGCATAAGACAGTCCCTGTCCTCAAGGAATTTACAGTCTAATGGGAATGGGAAAGATCAGATGTAAACAAATATATTCAAGGCAAGATATATATATATATATATACATATAAGATAAAAATAATTAAAAGTGGGAAGACACTAGAATTAAAAGGAGTTGGGAAAAACTTTCTGTAAAAATACAGGATTTTAGTTTGGTCTTGAAGGAAGGAAGGAGCATTTTTGTGTTCGATCCTGGAGGCAACAGGGAACCAGTGGAGTTTGTTGAATGTGTACATGTGTGTAGGAGTGACATGAACTGACCTGCACTAGTGTTTGAGTGGAGGATGCATTGGATTGAGGAGAGACTTGAGGCAGAAAGTACCTACCAGCAGGGTACTGCAGTAGTCCAGATGTGAGGTACTGAAAGAATGGTGATAATGTCAGAGGAAAGGAAGGGATATAGATGAAACATATTCATATTATTACAGAGGGGAAATCTGTAGACCTTAGCAACAGCTTGGATATACATGGTGTGGATGGAGGAAAAATTGGTGTTAAACCTGAGTTACTGAAAACATAGTATAGTCTTCTACAGTCCAACTTGTTAAGCTATAGTTTGTGACCCCATATGGAGACTCATAATTAAACGTAGGGGTCACAAAATTCTGATTTATTATTAGCAAATGTTTGATTTGTATATTTGCTTTATATATATGTATATACCTGAGATTATGTAAACATTTCTAGGGCAAAAAGGGGTTATGAGTGGAAAAAATGGAGATCAGGTTGAGGGAAATATAACATGAGGGATATAATGAGATGATCAGGTAGGAAGCCCTACATTACTATTTATTTTTTCTCTGAAGAGTGGAGATTAGGCAGAAAAAGGGCACAACAAGAGATGGAAATTAAATTTGCAGAGCAGGGAAAGAAGTCCTGTTCCTCATAAAAGAACAGGCACATCAGGAGATACAAGTCAAAGGGTAGGTTGCCCTTTGTTCTGGAGATTCTCTGTCCTATTCTTTTACCCAGAAAGATTGCTATCCAAGAAGAGGAGTCTGCATCATTAGGATTACAAACTGGTATGAACCTAACCTTCTATCCCTATACTCTTTTTGTTTTCCGCAGCAAATGACTCCCCACTTTTGAAACTACTTTGAATTTATTTATTTTTATAGATAGTATATTCTTCCTACTGAATATAAGCTCTTTGAGGGCAAATACTGTTTTTTTCTAATATCTTTATCATCAAGACCTAGCACTTAGTAAATACTTGTTAACATTTGGCTGTGTTTCTAAGGATAATTAGAGAGAAATGTGAGATGGCAAAATAAGGAAGAAAATTACCTCATTCTACCAACTATAAAATAAGTTATAATAATGCCTCAAAGTGATTTTTAGAGTAGCAGGAATAATTAAATAAACAGTTGTCCAGCCAAAGATAATTTGGGAAGATCTGACCACCTGAGAAATGGAGACATCACTGAAAAGATATTGTCTTCACAACAGCAGCCTTCATAGATAATGTGATGGTCAGATGGCAGGACCAGAGAAAGATTGGGGGAGGCGTCTGTTTGCTCTGTATGTGAGGTCCAGGTAGACTGACCAGACTCAGTACCAAGGTATGGCAATAGAGGGGTGGGGACCCTGTTGGGTAAAATCTCTTGCAGAATGAAATATTGATTTTGGTTCTAGGGCAGAGGGTGGGCTGATACTTATAACCACCAGAGAAACTTGAGGGAGCAAGAGTATTTGTGGTTGCAGGGATCCTAAGGCCCTTGTTTGAGGCTTAGGGAGAGAGAGGAGTTACTGAAATCACTCACAGATCAAGCTGGAGGAGCAGTGGCCACATCTAGCCATAGATTTATACAACACTGGAAGAATCAAAAAGTCAAAGACACCCCTCCTCCCAAAGTAAAACTCAGAAAAACAACAGTATGAAAAACTTGAAGCCTGAAATATCACTTCCCGCAATCTACACATATCCCAGGAGCAGAACCCAACCCTCGCCTTAAGTTAACAGCAAGGAAATGGGCCATTAAAAAAGAGAATAAATAATAGTGAAAGAACCCAACCACAGATAATTTCTATGATGAAGAATTCAAAAAATTCAAAATTTTAATGAAGTCAAAACAGTTATTTATAAAGCTTCAAAGAAAAAATGGGAAATGGTCACAAGCCTCAAAAATGGTCTTGGAAAAGCTTAAAAAGGACTTTAAAAATCAAATTAGTGGATTTTGAGGTTGAGGAAAAATCAGAAAAAGAAGAGTAATGTAAGAAAATAAAGAAGAGTGTGAGAAGAAAGTCAACCATTTGGAAAAAGAGGTACGATGCTTATGGAAGAAAAGAACTTAAAATTCAAAATTGGGCAAGTAAAAACTAATTACCTCTTAAAATATCAAGAAATAATTTAAAAAATCAAAAGAATGAAAAAAATAGAAAAGAAAGCAAAATATTTCATTAGAAAAACAACTGACCTGGAAAACAGATCAAGGAGTGATAATTTAGGAATTGTTGTACAACTTGAAAGTTATGATTAAACAATTAATTCAGACATTATACTTTAAGAAGTTATCATGAAAAATTGACTTGAAGTTTGAGAACTAGCTAGTAAAATATGAACTAAAAAAAATTACCAATCACCACTTGAAAGACATCCCAAACATACATTCTAGATATTTCAAAACTCCCAGGAGAAGGAAAAAAATATTACAAGCAAGGAGAAAAAACAATTTAAATATTATGGAGCTACAGTCAGTATAATACAAGATTTAGCAGCTTCTACATTGAAAAGTTGAAGGGCATGAAATATGATACTTCAAAGAGCACCAGAGTTGGGTTTGCAACCAAACTGAGAATGTAATCCTGAAAGGGAAAAATATATTTAATAAATCAAAGGATTTTCAGATTTTTTGAAAAATAGACCAGAACTAAACAGAAAAATTTGACTTACAAGAACTAAGAGAAACAAAAAAGAAAACATGAAACACTAATAATGAATTTAATACAGTTAAGCTGTTTACTTCTTATATGGGAAAATGATATGTGCAACTTTAAAAATGTTACTACTAGTGTAGTTTGAGAAAGTATACATGGATAGAAGGTTTGGAATTGAGTTGATTAAGATGCGTTGATCTAAAAAATAAAATAGCTGTATACAAAATAAATCCACATAAATCCTCAGCATTTTTATACATCACCAACAAAATGAAAGAGCAAGAGATGCAAAGAGAAATTCCATTCCAAACAAATGTTGAGAGTATAAAGTATTTGGGAATCCATCTACCAAAGAAAAGTCAGGAATTATATGAACAAAATTACAGAACACTTGCCACAAAAATAAAGTCAGATTTAAATAATTGGAAAGACATTCAGTGCTCTTGGACAGGCGGAGCAAATATAATAAAGGTGACAATACTCCCCAAACTAATCTATTTATTTAGTGCTATACCAATCAGACTCCCAAGAAACTATTTTAATGACCTAGAAAAATAACAACAAAATTCATATGGAAGAATAAAAGGTCGAGAATTTCAAGGGAATTAATGAAAAAAAAGTCAGATGAAGGTGGTCTAAGTGTACCTGATCTAAAGCTATATTATATAGCAGCAGTCACCAAAACCATTTGGTATTGGCTAAGAAATAGACCGGTAGATCAGTGGAACAGATTAGGTACAAAGGACAAAAAAGGGTACATCTATAGCAATCTAGTGTTTGACAAACCCAAAGATACCAACATTTGGAATAAAAATTCATTAATTGAAAAAACTGTTGGGAAAACCGGAAATTAGTATGGCAGAAATTAGATATGGATCCACACTTAACACCATATACCAAGATAAGATCAAAATGGGTCGGTGATTTAGGCATAAAGAATGAGATCATAAATAGATTACAGGAACAGAGGATAGTCTACCTCTCAGATCTGTGTAATGTGGATAAACTAAAAGCCTTCCCAATAAGATCAGGAGTAAAACAGGGATGCCTATTATTTGATGTCAATATTATTTAATATTGTACTAGAAATGCTAACTATAGCAATAATACAAGAAAAAAATTGAAGAAATCAGATTGGGCAATAAGGTGATAAAACTTTCTCTATTTGCAGATGACATGATGATATACTTAGAAAATTCTAAAGATTCAAATACAAATTTAATTGAAACAACTGTCTATTTTAACAGAGTAGAAGGATGTAAACCCACATAAATCATCAGAAAATATATATGGGTCATATGGGTTTTTTATATATATATATGCATATATATACATATACATACATATATATATATACACACACACATGTGAACAATGAACAAATGAACAATTTGATAAATGCAAAGATTTAAGCTTTTGGGACAAGAATTCATGATTTAGTTGAAAATAATTATTGGGAAAACTGGAAAGCAATCTGAATTGTAAGACCAATGTCTTACACCATTTAAACAAGATAACGCCAAAACAGATACACGACTTAGACATAAAAGAAGATATAACTGAATTATAAGAACATGGAAATTTTTTTTGGGGGGGAAGGATTTTATAAACAATTTTTTAAATAAAGATCTTACATATCAGATATATAGAGAATTTTTAAGACTGTGAGTCATTCCTCACTTGACAAATGGTCAAAGGATAGAAACAAACACTTTCTGAAGACAGAATCAAAGCTACATATAGACATATAAAAATGCTCTATATCATTACTGATTAGAAAAACACAAATTAAAACAATTCTGACATAACATCTCACACCTATCAGATTGTCTAAAATAATAGAAAGGAAAAATAAAAAATATTAGAGGGGATGTGAAAAAAACTGGTTTAGCAATACATTATTGGTGGAATTGTAAATTGATCCAACCATTTTGGAGAGCAATCTGGAATTGTTTCCAGAGTTATAAAACTGTATATAGCATATGACCCTGCAATATTACTATTTCTTCTGTTTTTCAAGATGATAAGGGGAAAAGGAGAAGCATCACTATGTTCTAAAATATGTATAATAACTCTCTTTATAGTGGTGAAGAATTGTAAATCAAAGAGATGCCCATCACTGAGGGAATGGCTGAATAAATTGTGGTGTTTGATTGTGATGGAATACTATTGTATTATAATAATGATAGGGTGAGTAAACTGTTCTTAGAAAAAGGCTCACATGAAATAATGAAGAGTGAAATAAGCAGAACCAAGAGAACATCATATATAGTAACAGCAATATTGTTTGAAGAGTAATTGTGAATTACTAAGCTATTCTGAGTAATATAAATATTCATAACAATAAAAAAATCTATGTAGCAAGAGGCTATCTACTTCCAGAGAAAGAATTGGTAGATAAAAGTGTGCATTGTATATTTTTACACACATTGTATATATTTATATCTATGTTTATATCTATATTTGTGTCACATGTTGACCTCTAGGGAGGAGTTGGGAAGAGAAGGAGACAGCTTGGAACTCAAAATGTAGCAAAAAAAAAAAAACCCTTTTTATCAAGTCACAGGATAATTGTTCCATACTCTATATAGCCTCTTTGAGGAGGATTAAGTACTAAAGGCACTGTGGCTGTGTCAGAAAGCGTTAGTCTCCCTTTCTTCTTATACTAACAAAGAGGGGAAAATTGAAATGTCATCAGTGGTGAGAAGTCAACAAATGGCCTGGGAGACAACCAAGAGACTAAGCAAATCCTGGTTAATTCTGTACATCAAAATACCAAATTGTTTCGTCACTGAGCCACATTTGCCAACAAACAGATTAAGCATTTTATGGAATATATTCTACATGGAGGTCTGGGAATTTTGTCAGTGTTGCTGTTTAATTCTCCTCGTCCTCCATTAAATCTATATAATTAATTTGTGAGGATAAGTCTCAGAATAATTCACAAAATATAATATCTTTATTGAATTCTCTTCTTAAATTAGTATTAAAAATATAGTAGATAAGGAGCAGGTAGTTGGTACAGTGGGCAGAGCACCAGCTCTGAAGTCAGGAGGACCTGAGTTCAAATAGGCCTCAGATATTTAACACTTCCTGGCTATCTGACCCAATTGCCTCAGCAAAAAAAAAAGAATATAGTAGAAAATTGTTGTCATTGAGATATATAGTGGTCAAGTGATTTCCCATCATCACGGCTAATAAATATTAGAACTAGATATAGTCTCCATAGAGAAGATAGATACAATTCTATTATAACAATTTATTTTATATCAAAATTTCCTCATGCAAATTCCAAATTTGTTGAAAAGAAAGCCTAGTGCTATAGAATATAAGCTGGATGAGGTCTTGTTTATGGCATATAATTGATATCTACTGATATGCTTAAGTACAATGTGTGTGTTAGTTATAAAACTAAAATTTGTAAGTTTTCATAAAAGATGGTCTTTTAGTCTATTTCTTTTTTCTGTTGAGTGCTTCTCAGTAAATACAACTTATTTCTAAGATCTACAAACTCAAATATTGAAAATGGGATTGGAGAGAGCAGAGCCATAGCTATCTGGGAAAGTTACATGAAATGTACCCTCCAACATTTCTGGGAAGGCTGCCTTGGGTATCCTCCAGGGAAAGGATGATACAGTGGCCTGAGAATAAGCTCCTTAAGGTATGTCATAATCTTCTGGTAGCTTCTTATTTTAACTATTTATTCTTGCTAACTATTGTAGACTTGCTAAAGAATCTCAAGGGCCATAAGCACCCTTCAGATTTCAGTGTCTTGAGAAGAGCCCTGATTGTCTGAAGTTACAACTCTGTGTGTGAGTAGATGATGCTGATATTAGGGAGGATAACCTAAAGGGAGGGGGAAAGAGTGCAAATCAGGAGCAAAAATCCCTGAGTCTGTAAAAATATAAGTGAAGAATAGATATTGCAGATGAGAACAAAAGTTGGAGGTCAATAGTTTCCTGAAAACATCTCTCCCAATATTTTTCTAACCACTTTTCATCTAAATAATAGCTGACTTCATATCAAATTTAGAACTTTAAGATCTCTCATTTGATCCTTCCAACAAATCTATAAGGAAAGGCTATAGATTTTATTATCCCCATTTTACAGATGAGGAAATGGAGGCTGCAGAAAACTAAATTATCTGCCCAGTCCTAGAGTTAGTGGAGCCTAGATGGAAAAAGACTTGATTTCATATTTTCCTAACTCCAAGTCCAATGCTTTAAATACCATTCCATCTACTTACCTTTTCTTGCATTCTATTAGTTAATGACTTTACTCTTCATTTACCCTTGATAATCTGATTTCGATATCATCCTTGCTCTTTATGCTCTTCCTCACTCCCCTCCTTTACTGTAACTTTCGCCTATTCTCTCACTCTTATTTTGACCCTGGAATTGTAGAGATCCTAGCTTACAGCTTGCCCCTCTGCTGACAGTTTTACAGACCCTGTTTAAAAAAACCACTTTGCTGACATAAAAGAAAAAATACAAACATATCACTTATGAAACCTGTCCAATTTTACTTTGAAAATCTCATGCTGCATTTCAAATATAGTTTGAGCACAAGCCTAAGCACCAAAACAAAGTTTTTGTTACTAAGATTTACTGCTCCATGGATGGGGACTTTTAAGGCTCCGTCTATTCTATTGGATTTTACACTTAGTAGAATTTGCTGAAACCAGATCAGCAAAGCTTTGTTACCAAGAGCGATGCACATGAACATGGAAATATCTTGGTTAAACAGAATCCTGTGTTAAAATGAGATTCTTAAAGAAGAAGTTTGTGGTTTTTTTAAACCTGTGGTCTTTCTACATAATGCTACAGAAGGTGTTAAAGATAAGAAAGGATGGGGACCTGACTCATGGGCAAACTAATCAAGAAATTTATTTTCTGGAAAATTCTCAAGATGATAGATTTTTTAAAATCTGTAAATACAGGTTTAAAAAAACAGATGGCACAGGTCTGGGGATTAAAAGTAACACAACTCACATCATATATGCCATGTTATAGAGAGGCCAAAATATAGACCTTTGATAAAAGTAATATAAGGAAACCCCTTTGTTTCTATCCATTGAGAGCTCCAGAATAATGAGATAGGAGAATGATATAGTGGAAAGAACAATCAGAAGATCTGGATTTAAGCCCTAATTCTGCAAGTTAAAACCCATTTTATTTGGATCAAATTTTTTAATCTTTCTCAGCTTTAGTTTCTGAGGTCTTCTAATTAGATGACTTCTAGGAGTCAGAGTTCCCAAGTTCAAATTTTGGCTTCCACCCATTCTTTTCTTGGTGACTTCAGGCAAACCGGCTGTAGGGCTTAGTTTCTTAATTCTTTTTTTATAGTAATATATTTTTATTTTTCAAAATACATGCAAAAATAGTGACATTCACCCTTGCAAAACCTTGTCTTCCAAAATGTTCTCCCTAGACAGCAAGCAATCCAATATAGATTAAACATGTGCAATTCTTCTAAACATATTTCTACTTTTATCATAATATAATATCATTAATATTATATCAAAAGGGGAAGAATGAGAAAAAACAAGCAGGCAAACAACAACAAAAATAACAAAAAGGGTGAAAATAATGTCCTTTGTCATCCCTAAATCAATCTGCTCTGAAAGGTCAAACTCATGAGCCAAATTTTCTAGATGAAGACACAGAGATTAAATGAGTTGTGAGGGAAGTCAATGGCAGCAATAGGATTTGAATCCAGAATGTTTTTGTTTGTCTTTCATCTTCCAAGAAGACAATGGTGTCATGACTTGAGAGTGAATTGGATTTAAGTGAAGCAGAGTTGCACAAGGTTGTCAGATTCACTTTCTCTGAGTCATTGAAATCCAGTGTTACGACAAAAGTGAGAAGGACTGGTGATGTTCTGGGATGACCTTGGAGTCTTAGATGTCTGACCAATTTCTAACAGTTCTATAGTACCTGTTTCAGCTGCCTTCCTGATCATTGGAACAAATTATTATAATCTGCTCGTTCTACTAGGAATAGGAGGGTCAAGGATGAGGGGTGGGGAGAGATGCCTTCTTTCACTTGCTTGGGATAGACACCTCCCTAACTCATTGATGGGTTTGTGGACTGTAATTTCTCTTAACCTGTTTTACTCAGGTGTGGCTATCGCACATGCTGTAGCTTCTTGGAGCCACAGGTGAGACTTGAGTGCCAGGTAAACACCAAAGGGGCATGAGCAGTCCTGAAAAGGGATAAGTAAGCCCTCACATTAGAGGGGCTTGTCCTCCTTGAACACCTGTCTACACATCCTTGAACTCAGAATATCTATCATGTCAAAAGCTGAATGTTATGCTTCTTACTCAAGCAAAACTCATACCAATAATCTGAATAATGGACTTCACTGGGAACTGTAACTGCCAAATCAGGCTCATAAATTATATTTTAGTAGGATATTATAAGTTAGTCCTGCTAAAGAGGCAAATATCAATCTTTCTTATGATTTGTACTTAAGAATAAGCCGGAAAGCTAATCTAGCCATTGACAGAAACCGTCTCATAAAGAAGTAAGAATTCAGCATAGACTTTCAGCAAGGATCTCAAATCAATCACATCATCTCAGAGTTAGAGATGTCATCTTGTCTGACTCAAGTCCAAGCATGGGTTCCCTCTACAACAGCCCTGATATTTTACCAATCAGGTCCCACTTGAACCCCTCAAGTAATGAGGATACTCATTATGTTCCAAAGCAGGGTGTTCCATTTTGAGACAGCTCCTTGTTCAGTTTTCCCCTAGATGTGGCTCAAATCTGTTTCTGTTCAAAGGTCTTCTAATTCAAAGGTCCATGAGCAGATAGAACAAGCTGAATCTCTCTTTGCTATGACATCTTCTATGTGACATTTCCCAGAGACAACTTTTAGGTCATCAAGCCTAGGCTTTCTTTTTCATCTACCTCCCTTCCTCAAATTCTTTTGAGCAAAATCTTAGTAATACTTTAGGGATATGTTTAGAGGAGATTCCTGTTCTGCTTTGGTTTGGGGTAGGTCCTTTGTGAAGCCCCTTCAAATGCTAAGATACTATGATTCAACTAAGTCTGAATTCTGAATTCCCTTTATTATTTTTTTTTATAAAGAACACTTGATGAAGACTTTTCAATATTTAAGTCAGATCAGCATTTTCTTGGCAACTTAATCTAGTACAGAGTAACACAATCACTGTGACAGGCAGGATCTGAATCCATGTCTTCCTAATTCTAAAGCATGTTCTATAACCATTATATCATACCCACTCAACCTTCTCAATATCCTTCCAAAAATATGGTTCCCATGACTGAAAATAATACTGCAGATGTGTTCTGCCTAAGGCAGACTATCACAGGAATACCACCTGCCTAAGGTGATACAGTTGTTAGAGCATTGGGCCTGGAGTCAGGAAGAAGGGAGTACAAAGGCAGCCACAAACATATACCAACCCAGTGCCATTTTGTCAACAGCTGGGAATAATAATAATACCCATCTCCTAGGGTTGTTGTATGAATCAAATGAGATACTATTTGTAAAGCACTTAGTACATTACTGGGTACAGAGTGCAGACTTAATAAATGTTTTTCTTTCTCCAACTCTACATTCTGACCCCCCTTAAAGCAACCTGACATTTTATGTTTCCACATCATATAGTTAACTAAAATTTTAAGTTCTCAGATTGTCTAGAACTTTTTCATATAAACTTATGGGGTTGATTGTTTGAATCAAATATCAAAGTTAACATTTGTTTCTACTGAGTTTCTTTTTGGATTCAACCCATCATACCAGTCTATAGAGATTTTTTGGAATCCCTGCTCTGACCTGGACCAACTTATTGTAGAGTGAGAAGGAGTCCTCTGTCTCTCTTATGAATATAGTTCCATACATCACATCACAGGGATCAAAGCTAAGGTCAAGGGCATTTTTTCAGGAAGATTTATTTTAATGAGAAAGTGAATACATGTGATTAGTACCTGGCCATAAGTGCCTTTCACAATAATTGCAAAAAGAGTTTATTGGCCGTTTAGGATTCTAGGCTTTGTTGACGCCACTGTTTGCCAGAGTTTGGTATAAAAGAACCAAATGAGAAAAATATCAACAACAACAGTATTCCAGTCATCAAGAAACTTGTCATCTGTTTGAAATTTCATTTAAAAGTAATTTGCTCCCCATTCTTCTGGCAAATAGATGAAAAACATGAAGACAATGTGAGACATTGTACTAAAAATCCTTTGCTAAAGGTTACAAAAGGGCTAAAATAATTCAAATGGTGAAACTTCCCAGAATGCAATTATATCACCATGTCCTATTTGTGCTATTCTTTCTTGCTTCCAAAGAAAGAAAGAAAGAACTTAGTGTATACCACTGTAGGTACTCGAGCTATAATTTTTGCAATGAAATATCATGAACTGTGTCATGGTATAGAGGCATTTAATTAGAGCAATTTAACACATTGTAACTCACCAATGATTTTGCATTCAGTATTTTGAAACAGCTGAGCTTTCAAAATGGGGAGATTTGTTCACCACTAAATATCAATGAGCCTCTGCAGCTGTGCAGCCACTCAGATCTGGCTTTGCATATGTAGCGTAATGACTCTTTAGGAATTTGAAAAACTATTGAAACAGAAGCAGAGAGAAAATGCAACTAACAAGTGGTCTAAATCATCCTTGAAAACAAGCATCAGCCTTCATATCTTAGGCTTAAAGAAAAAAGCTAGTAGTCCTAATGGAAAATGGGTAGTGAACCAGAAAATAACTTAATGTATTCCTATTTGTTCCCTTTTTGTTTAGATTTTCAAGAACAAACCTTTCTAAATCATTATATTTTTCTATAAAAACTTTTCTTTATTAATATTTTATTGCACTGAGACTAGAAGCAAGAAAACTTGAGTTCAAAGCCTGATCTCAGCACTAGCTGGGTGATCCTGGATAAGTCCTATAACCTCTCTTTTCCTCAGTTTCCTAAACTGCAAAAGGAGGATGATAATAGCACCTGCCTCCAAGGGTTTAATGAGATAGTAATTATAAAGTCCTTAGCACAGTACTTGATAAATAAATACTACATAAATATAAACAATTTTTTATGTTTCCTAACATATCCCTTTCTCTTTCTTATCCAACCATCTCCCTGCCATAATTACATCATCTTTAGTCTCTATTTACACTATTGTACCATTTTTTATCTTTTTTTCTTCTGGTTCTGATTACTTTACTCTGTCTTATATGTCTGTTCATATGTCTTTCCTCCCTAAATGTTTGTCTATTTTTGTCATTTTATAGGAGGCAGTTAATATTCCATTACTTTCATATCCCATGATTTATTCACCATTCCCCCAATCAGTGACTTCTACTTTGTTTCTTGTTCTTTGCTACCACAAAAAAGAGTGGGTATAAATATTTTAGTATAAATCAGTTTTTATCTTTCTATAGCACTTATCAATGCTGACCACAACTCCATTCTATAATCGTCTTTCTTTCCTTGGCTTCTATGATACCACACTTAAATTTCCCTCACCACTTCTCTATGTCCTCCTCTTTCATCCTTGCCCTTTCCCCTCTTAGTGCTCCTTCTCTGTCTGCTTCAATGACTGCTTTTACTCATCTTGGCCCCCAAATTTAGCTGTTCCATAGTGGTCTGTTGGGTCTCCTATCTTTTCTCTCTTAGCCACCTCATTGCTCTCCCCCAAACTATGATTTTATTGATATATAAAGTATATTACAAAGAATTAGCAAATATTCCACAGCTTAGGTGGGATAGGACAGCTTTGTGGTGCAATGCATAGTATGTTGGTTCCGTAGTCAGGAAAACTCATCTTCATGAGTTTACTCTAGTCCCAGATACTAGCTAAGTGATCCTGGGCAACCAGTTTGCCTTGGTTTCCTCATCTGTGAAATGAGCTGAAGAAGGAAATGGTAAATCACTCTAGTATCTTTGTTAAGAAAATCTCAAAGTGGGTCTCAAAGAGGTGGGCATGAATGGAAAATAACTTAGCAACAACAATCGCAATTTATAGTTTTTAAAAGTTGCCTGATATATTGAAAAAAAATCAGTGACTTACCAAGAATTAACCAAGAGTAATTATAACTGAATCTTCAATCCAGCCGCTCTTGATTCTAAAATAGACTTTCTATCTTCTTGCTACCTACTATGCCATATTCTGCCTCTCTACTATGTCTGTAATAGGAACACACAATGTTCACTTGGCTTAATTGCATTACACTGAACTGAATCGAAATCATTCCAAGAGCCTTGAAATGAGATGATATTCATAAAGCACTTTGTAAAACTTGAAGTACATTATAAATGCTACCTATTATTGTTGTCATTATTATTATTATTATTTCCCAACTTTTGCCTCTCCTTTCTTCTAGAAATCCTTCACATTGATGTCAGATTAATCTTCTTAATGCACAGCTATAAACCTCTACTTTTATGCTTGGGAACTTTTAATCGTTCCTTTTTGCCTACTCAATAAAATCCATTTCCCCTACTAGACTATATATTCCTTTAGATCAGTGATCTTTATCTTTTTTGTCCTGTAACATTCTTCTGGGAAACCTATGATCCTTATGTTGCTTGTATTCATCGTGTCTTTGAGTTCAGTATGTTTTGCTTGCACAGTGAGCATATTTTCTATTTAATATTATTGTTTTTGTCTCTATTCTTCCAGATTATCTTTCATGTCTGTGTGAAGAACACATTCTCAATAATTATTTTCCCCTTTGTTTCTTTGGTGAGGCTTGCCCCAATAGATTCCAGTTTTATTATTCTTCTCATTATTTTTGTTGTTCAGACTCTAAATTCTTTTCTTACAAATTCTTCTTTAAACCACTCAGGAACAATGTGCTCCGTTTCTATGTTCTCCTCAAATTCTATAGGGTCCTCTATCCAAGTATTGGATTATTCTGTTTTGTTTTGTTTTGCAATATTTGTTTATAAATGCCTGAATCCATTTACTAGATCTGGAGACTACATTTCCTTCTGTTGTTACTGTTTTTCCTGTGGACATCTGTTTATATTCAAGGTTTTTGAGTTTTCTTTTCCCTAAAATCTCTGTTAATGTCAGCTTTCTTCCCATCCTCACTCCTTATTTTCTTTATCACTCACTTTCTGACTCTATCCCCTCTGATTGTGGTTTCCTTGGGAGCTAGATCCCAAAGCATTTCAGCTTCTTCCCACACTTAATAATTCACAGTTCCCCAGTCTAAATTCTACTCAACTAACTTTTGAGTGATTAGAACTGGGCTTATATAGATATTGCTCTTTCCTTAAGGTTTCATGGAGTTCTGCATAGATTCTGCATTGGCAGTTCAGAGTAATGCAGTTCTGGTGCTTCAAGGTTGTTTACCCAAATCCAAGCTCTGCTTGTACAACAAAATTATTTGCCTTAGCACCGGTAGCTCAGAACTCTTCAATGCTGGTGCTGCAGTATTGGTGCTATGGTTCCTGGAAAGTTTTTGCTCCTCAGGGACTATAGCTACCTCACTATCTGTCACAATCGAGCATATTTTTGCAACCTGCACTTGCAGTCTTCATAGCACTGGAAAGAGGAAGGGGGATTTGGGATATAAGGTTGAACTTTGTTATAACCCTTTGTAGTATATGCTGATAGCAAGGGAACTGGGGAATAGTTACTGCATGAGCTGCTGAGGATCAGTAAACATATGGGCTTGGTTTTTTTTTTTTAATCTTCTTTTGGATTCTGTGTATCCTATACCATGGAAAAAGCTAATCTGGATTTATCTTTTTTCCCCTTGATTAAAGCTGTTTATTTTTAAAACATATACATAAAGGGAGTGGATATCTTCAACATAGAGAAGAGCTAATCCAATTCCAATTGATTAATGATGGACAGAATCAGCTACATCCAGAAAAGGAACACTGGGAAATGAGTGTAAACTGTTATTTTTACCTTCTGAATCCAATTCTTCCTGTGCAACAAGAAATTCGGTTCTACACACATATATTGTATCTAGAATATACTGTAATATATTTAACATGTATGGGACTGCCTGCCATCTGGGGGAGGGGGTTGGGGGAGGAAGGGAAAAAATCTGAACAGAAGTAAGTGCAAGGGATAATGTTGTAAAAAATTACCCATGCATATGGACTGTCAAAAAAAAGTTATAATTATAAAATAAAATAAAAATTAAATAAACAAAAAACATATACATAAATAATTTTCAACATTCATCTTTGCAAAACCTTGTATTACAATTTTTTCCTTCCCTTTCCTCCACTTTCTCCCCTAGATGGCAAGTGATCTGATATATGTTAAACATGTACAATTACTCTATACATTTTCCATAATTATCATGATGCACAAGAAAAATCAGATTAAAAAGGAAAAATGGGGGGAAAAGCAAAATGCAAGAAAACAACAATAAAAAGATTTAAAAAACTATGTTGTGATTCATGGTCCTCTCTCTGGGTGCAGAAGACTCTCTCCATCACAAGACCATTGGAATTGGCCTGAATCATCTTGCTAATGAAAAGAGCAACATCTGTCAAAATTGATCATCATATAATTTTGCTATTGCTGTGTAGAATGTTCTCCTGGTTCTACGCACTTCACTTAGCATCAGTTCATGTAAATCTCTCCAGGACTCTCTGAAATCATCTAGCTGATAATTTCTTGTAGAACAATATCTCATAGCCCCCATATACCACAACTTATTCAGACATTCCTCAACTGATGGGCATCCACTCAGTTTCCAGTTCCTTGCCACTACAAAAAGGGCTGATACAAATATTTTTGCCCACATAGGTTCTTTTCTCCTTTTTATAATATCTTTGTGATATATGCACAGTTTGATAGCTCTTTGGGCATAGTTCCAAATTGCTCTCCAGAATGGTTGGATCAGTTCACAACTCCACCAACAATGTATTAGTGTCCCAGTTTTCCCACATCCCTTCTAAGATCCATTATTATCTTTTTCTGTCATCTTAGTCAATCTGAGAGGTATATAGTGATACCTCAGATTTGTCTGAATTTGCTTTTCTTTGATTAATAATGATTTAGAGCATTTTTTTATTTGCCTATAAGTGGTTTTAATTTCTTCATCTGAAAATTGTCTGTTCCTATTCTTTGATCATTTATCAATAGGAGAATGGCTTGAATTCTTATAAATTTGAGCCAATTCTCTGTATATTTTAGAAAGGAGGCCTTTATTAGAATCCTTGGTTGTAAAAAATTTTCCCCAGTTTATTACTACCCTTCTAATCTTGTCTGTATTAGTTTTGTTTGTACAAAAACGTTTTAACTTAATATAATCAAAATTCTCCACTTTTCATTCATATTGTACTCTAGTTCTTTGGTCACAAATGCCTTCTTTCTTGTGGCTTTATCTTTATCTTT